>NW_022280043.1:1882944-1939438 GCF_004355925.1 Anarrhichthys ocellatus
GCATCTGACTAGATTAGTCAAATAACAAATTAGTTGAAAAAAAATTAAATAATCCTTAAAATTAGGATTTGTATTGGTCTGTAAGTGGAATAGAGGATATTTTTGTGTTTTTTCACAGAGGCTTTGATTGATTACATCGTGATTGGGTGGCACTGTGTGACTAAGAGAGAGAGAGAGAGAGAGAGAGAGAGAGAGAGAGAGAGAGAGAGAGAGAGAGAGAGTGGGAGAAAGTAGGCAACATGACGATGAATTTTTCATTCAAGCACCTCATGGTGATCATAAGACAAGAGCCGATACCATGTTAGTCTAAACTTTTGATACTGTGCAGAGTTTAACCCTTTGACAGCTTGAAAACAGATTGTCTCTCGGCACCACCCATAATTTGATAGGCTCTACATAGGAATTGGTAATTAAAATTTGAGCGAGTCTTTTATGTTAATCCCTGAATGGGCTCCACCGATAAGGACTGAATAATGATATATGGAAATTCTCTTTCTTTTACAGTGCTTGCTTTGACAGAGTATTATGATGGAAATCAGTGGTGATTCATGTGGGAGTGAGAGAAAAAACAGGGGAATCTCCTTGGTGATAACACACTCCCTCCCTCCCCCCTTCTCTCTCTGTCCAGCCCCAGAGTGACGAGGCAGTCCGCGTGTGTCTGAGGGAGAGGGGCCACGATGTGCTGGTTCTCCAGAGAATATCATCAGAGCAGCCAGCCCTCTCTGCAACAGCGAGGGGAGGAGGGAGAGTGGAGGCGAGGAACAGGAGGTAAGCCTCTCCAGTCCCCTCCTTCCTAGATTCCCTCCCTCTCTCTGTTTCTCTCCCTCAGCACTCTCCCTCTCATCATTCTCGTTCTCTGTCTCTCTGGATCACTCACTCGCACAGGCATGCTTACATCACAACTCCCAACACATAAATGACTACATTAAATACATATCAGTGAGCAGCGTGGGACTGTGAGGCAGACCTCTGCTATAGCTGCCTTCCCATTCAAGTAATTCAGGAGCTTTTTCAGCCGACCTCAGTGTGCTTGAGGGACAGACAGCAGTGGACTCCGGGCTGAAGCAGCTGCAGGTGGATGGATGGATGGATGGATGGGTAAAAGGGGCATGCAGAAGTAACCACGGCAACGTCGCCGGTGTGAGGGCACAGGGACTCTGCAAGGATGGGATCCCAGCCACAGCTCGTGAACCTGCTGCAGGAGGAGGGCAGGCTGCTGCATGCTGCCTTGGTAGAGCAGGAGGAGGACGAGGACGACGAGGGGGGCTCCGTGGAGAGCAGCAGTGACAGCACCGGCCGGGCAGAGCCGGTGACGATGCCCACCTTTGACGTCCCCTACTTTCGCTACATAGACGATGAGGGAACAGAAGGAGAGGAGGAATGGAGCAGCAGCCGCTCTCTGTCCTCTATTGAGGAGGACTCGTCCACTGACTCTGTTGTGTCTGACAGGTATATGGTGGTATCGGGGACGCCAGAGAAGATCCTGGAGCACTTGCTGTGTGACCTGACACTGGATGACAACCAGGGGACAACACCCAGCAAAGAGTCAGGTCAGCATGCATACTTTAAAGTCCTAAAACACCTTTCTCATCCATGTTGTCCTTACTGGGTTACATTTTCTTTTGTATTTTATAGAGCAACAATGAAAAATAGGGGAATATTTAGTTGGTGGATGGCACCTAGACAACTTTATGACTAAATTGTTTAGATGGTGTGCTGATGCAGGTCTACAGATATGTCTGTGTTTGTGAAAGATATAAGCAAAAGACAAAAATAACTCCCTTACTTTCCATTTCACTCTCTCCCCTCATCGTCCTCTCTCGCAGAGAAACTGAGTCAACAGCCTCCCTCTGGGCAATATTACTGGGCTAATCATGCGCTATCATTCCCAGAATGGCTCTAAGTTTGAGCCATTTAAAAGCCTTTGACAAAGATAAACGTTGCTCATATCTTTTGAGTAATGCCGTATCGGACATGCTATGCAGTTCAGCCTCACAGCGACGACAAATGAGCCCATTTCCTCTCGTCCCAGCAGGTACATAATAATGTGACACTGTTGCCAAGGCAGAGGAGACTCAGTTGATTGATCTGGAAAGATGTTTTGAGGGGAGACGACGATTGAGAGCAGTAGCGCAGTCAGACAAGCAGAGGAAGAATACAAGAGAGAAAGGAGAAACACTGTGTTGCAGAGAAAATGAGGAAACAAGGAGGGAAGAAAAAGGAGATTTTGCCTTGGAGATGGTCACAGATGATCTCTCATCGGGGTGGAGGCTGGCTAACAGAATATCAGAGATCATTACTCATTCTGATGAGAAAGTGAATGAAATTGATCTAAATGTCATCTGGGGAGACGTGCCAGCAGTTGGAAGATGGTGCATTTAACATGCACAGGAGAGTTATGTTTTATGTTGGATCACATATATTCATTGCTATAATTGAGTATTTAATATTGATTTAAAGTGAAACCTGAAGCTAAATTAGCAGACAAGTGGGTAAGACATCCCTATATAATCAGTTGGTGTATTCACAATAAACCCTAACCTTTTTAGCTAATGTTATTTGGTATGCAGTGTGTTTTTGATGAATCACTCACCATTAGCTCATCTTGCAATGAGTGCATTGAAGTGAAGCCTCCAAAGGAAGCTGTGGACCAGAGCAGGATGCTGCTGAGCGATATCCCAGGGTCAAAGAGCCGGAGACCTGAGGAGAAGGAATGAACTGAGTCCTGAACAGCAATTGATCTGCACTCAGTGATGTTTAATAGTCTGACTTTTGCTGGCCTTAGCTCTCTCTGTGTGTGCATACTGAAGCTCCGTATGCACTATTGCTATACTGCTGAGTGTGCCCTTGGAGGTTCAGCGCACCAGAAGCACGATAGCACAAGGTTCTTGAGTCATCAAAAAGAAATGTATTTGAACATACACCAAGTGGCCGTGTTTGGTCTTCCTCTCAAGGATGGCTCAGAGAGACAACATGACTGATGGTTGCAGCAGGTTATTGATGTTGTGTTTATGACTTGCATGCTGTACAGCACATTAGTAAGCCAATTGCATCTCATCATGGTAGCACTTGCTTCCATCTATACTCTGTACACAACATTAAGAATGCAGAGGTGCTTTCTGCAGAAGACGGCACTTTTCTGGAAGCACTACAGGCATGTAGTCTATATACAGTGTAGAGCTCTTATACGCTAACGTTTCCTTCTGTGGGCTAACATTCACAAGAGTTCAGTGTTGCCTTCTTCCTTGTGCCCAATCTCAGTGCAGCTATTGATTCTTGCTCTGTCCAAATTCTGCACACTGCCAGCTCTGAAAAAAATGTAAAGCAACATTTGTTTTCTTAATGAGAGGATGTTACAGCTCCTTTACTGATGCACCATGTGCGGAGATGTTGATGCTCATATGTAGTGAAGAAAGCATCACATTTAAGTGAGCGGATGTAAGATTAAAAAACGTCTAAATACAGACTATCATAGTAATTTAAGGCTTTTACACAAAGAGGATGTCTTCTGGTGCTTACTGAGCTAATAATTGACACATTAACACGCTTATTTCAAAGGCTGCAGCGATGAATTTTACGAGCACTTATTGAAATGCAAAAGTAATTGGCAGGTGGATCGACAGTAAGATTGATTTCACAGGAGATTGATATGGTGAATTAATGAATCCATTCTGCATTTCCTCTAAAAAGGAAATCAAATTCATTTTTGTCTTCAGTGCCAGAAAGCAGGATTCTGAGTACTAAACAGCAGTTTAGAATACTAGAAGTCTCCGATTTCTCCTACATCCACTTGTGTGTGATGTGTAGGAGTCACAAATTAGCCCAAAAGGCTGTGAAACATTATTTATACAGCACAATTCATGCATAACTGTTAGTGGGTCAACACATCTGCTGCAAAATTCTGGACTAAATCTACACTGCAGGACATTCCCTGCTTCTTTTGTGCTGTGTTACCAAAAAAAAAAAGACCTTGAGAATATGACTTTAGGTGGTAAAATTAAATATTTATTCTGTTTTTCAACTTCAAAAAACTTGCAGAGTACAGCCTGGGGAGTGGTATATAAGCTGTTACTCGTGAAAAAGTGTTTCAGTTTAGATAGCTTGAAGGAAAAAATACATAACAGAGTGAGTGAGTAGTGCTTTGTGAATGTGTGTGTGTGTGTGTGTGTGTGTGTGTGTGGAGGTACAGTACAGTACAGTACATCTTTTGTGTGTTGTTTTTCTGGCTTTGTGTCAAGGTGCGTTACTGTATTCTTTATGGGAGCTACATATGTACGAGTGTGTAACCTCTCATAAGCAGTGAGTGATGCATCCACAGCTGCTCTGCACGGATTAACATAATGATGTCAGGGAGTCCTGCGGACCAGAACGCACACAAAGGCCCAGGGAAGCCAGTGTGAAATTAAAGGGGAGAATTTACAATTCTGGGTATGAGGCACACTTACAGAGGGGTTGAGACAACGTTGGTTCTAATAGGATTTGTAAAGCTGTTCGCTTGTGGCCAGGCATCATGGACTTACTGTCCTTCTCTTTCTCTTTACACCTCAGAAAGTTATTTTAATGGCTTTTATGTCAATTTATGAAATGCATTTTTACAGCTTGCTGTAAAGTCCGGACAACAATTACTTTCTCTTTAATTAGAGATTCTGGGAGAAAGGGACTCTATATGTGATTTTGAAAAGAACTGATGAAATAAAGGGAGTGTTCTTTAGCCTTCAACGTGGTAAATAATTAATTGTTGTGATGATGTCGCTTGTAAGCGCATTGAATGTTACGTGAACTTATCAAAGTAAGCAGGTGATTTATTTGACCAGCTTTGATTTTAGTCCATTTCAGAAACACTTACCCAAGTGTAACTTTGGGAAGAAAATCATGCAAGGATACAGTGGTTGCTGGTAAACATAGAATGATGGTTAAGCAACATCTTTTTTTCTGTCTCCAAGTTAATCACAATGAAATCATAGACTTCATCAGAGGTCAGAGAGAGTCAACGGACACATGATTGACTTATCTTTACGGATACAGCCGGCAATGGCAAATGTGTGAGATTGAAGATAAAGCCACTAAATGCCTGTTTGAACTTGTTGGAGCAAAATGGAACAAACAAATCCTCAGTGGTTTCAGTACAAGCAATTGTCTGAGGCTGACTATGAAGAATAATATGCCATTGAAAGGTTTCTCACATTATGCTTGCCTCTGAAATGTCTCTACTTAGTGCTTGTTAACTGGTATTTGCTGCAAAGAATGGGCTCTCCTTCTGGTATTATTGAGATGGAAGGGGAAAAAATTGAAGTCAAGTCTCGGTATTGCCATCTCAATTAAGAGGTCAGGCCTACTCTATGTTTAGCTCAGCAAACATGAATCATACAGTTGTCAAGGTCACTGGTGTACCTGCTCTCCGGCATCCTGTAAACATAGTATAGAAACCTAATGAGACGGTGTATGTAGGATTTACTGTATACGATGGTCTGCACAGAATTTAAACTTGTTTTATGATTTTTCTCGTTTTTGAAACATCTTGTATGTTTTATAAATCAATTAAACGAGTAGCACTTGTACTATTTCTAAATTGATATTACTAGAAATTGTACCGTCTTTTTTTCCATTGTAAATATTGTGTTTGTCTTTACAGATACACTTCTGGATGATTTTCTGCTGACCTACCCAGTGTTCATGTCAACCAGTGACTTATGTCAAGCTCTGCTGGGGCAATATCCTTGAACACGGGGGTATTCACAGGAACATTACTGCAAAGATTCACACATTACAACCCTTTTTTTTTCTGTGAATGCTACAGGCAGATATAGATGTTTTATATGAAAACATGACTGCTTTATTGAGTCAAAGATGCTCCACTTCACTCAACTGTGTTCATCCAACATGTCTCTCTAGCTGCCTGTCCTTAAATCAACATCACACACACGCTGGCTTTATTCATGCTTCATGCTGCCTGCATTTGATGTCAGCAAATAGTTCTCGCTCTCCATCTGTGCTGAAGCCTTAACCAAAACCCACCTATTGCACCAAGCGATACAGAGGGAAAGAGGACAGGAAAGAGGCTCTGGAGAGGAAACGAAAAGTCCTGCACCTGGTGTCACAGTGGATGACCCTCTGTAAAGACTTCCTGAGGGAGGACGAGCATGTCAAACTGTTCATGAAGGTAAGGAATATAATGTACTAGGGAAACGGTGGAAATTGGCTGTGAGGTGGACTTAATATGGGAGAAATGAAAATTGACATTCCCTTCCAGACTTTGTATCGCTACGTGTTGGATGATCTCTATGAGCACCCGTTCCTGGAGAAGGATGTGAGGGAACTACAGAAACTGTACCAGCTGCATCGCAGACAGTGAGTGACCATATAACTTACTTTGTCACTACACGTCATTAGACAAGGGGTGATTCAATACTTACTTATGTAAATCATCTACAAAACAGGAAGACTGATGTACTGATGTATTTATTGATATCAAGTCTGAGTGTGTTCAAGAGTGAGTTCGACTATGACTGTTGGAGGCCTGACATGAAGCAGAGACACTAGCTGGTCACTGAGTGCAAAGAAAGAGCTGCTTCTCTGCTTGCCTTTATTTAGCCTCTCATCAATGAATGCATTCAGAGACTGAAGAGTAATTGCAGTGTTCTAGGTTGTTATGTACAGAAATATGAAGGTCAAAGAGTTCTTTATCTTGAATCTCCATGATTGAGGAAATACAGGAATTCTGAGAATTAATGACAAACTATCAGAAATATACAGAAGATCTGACAGGCAAGTGAGAGAAATAATTCTGATGATCCATTTTCAAAATGTGACAATTGTTTTAGCTCCTATGTTTGTGACTTAATAACAGGTGACAACAAGTTTTGCCTGGATAATCTTGCTCAGCTCCTTACGTTTTCATCATCTGTGAAACAGTTGGAAAGAAAAACTTTTGGCAGGGGATTTTTTTTATCAGGATCATTTTTGTGTTTGTTGTTGTAACAGAAATTATGACCACAAAAAGAATCTTGACAAAAAAAAAAACCTTCATAAGGAGAATGTGTATTGAGCACAACTTGACAAAAGCACAATATTATTAACATCCACATTTCTGCTATCAGTTAGATCCATTTAGTCATGGCGGGCCACCAACTTAGTTGCTAGTGCCAGAGCAATACCTGGCTTCTAGTTACGTTATGAGAAAAAGTTGTATCGATGCCTCACTAACAAGCAGACAGTATGACCACATTTTGACACAAATTCTGTCTTTGCAAGATGCAAATTGTATCCAAGTGCTTACACAGCCACAAAATAATGAATCAATGTCAAAAAGATATAATAGCAATCACCAAAAAGTAGTAGGTTACAGTAGCTTATTTACATCCACCCTTCTCTCAGTACAAACATTTGAAAATTAATTATATGTATTGACCATAACATTAGACAAGGAGTCTTAGCTTTGTAAATAATTCATGTATAGACAAGTGCTTCTTGAACATTATGTGTGCGTAATTGATGTACTTGATGTATACGTTAAACACTTTAAATCAAACAGATTTCTTCATCGACATCCAGCTGAGTCTTGAATATTAGATGTGTTTTGTGGTTATTAAAGTGGAACTGTTACTAAACTACAATTTTTTTTTGGTTTAATAAAAGTAGAAATCAGATTGCTCTCAGACACGACAGCGTAAACATCCCCCAGTCACCAGACACATTGCCACACCCATGTCCTCCTTCCCCTCCCTCAAACACAGCCTCCAAACAGATCTTCTCCCTGGGGACGCCCCAGCCTGCCACCCATTAGAAAGCAGTGGGGATAATTCAAGCCGACTCTGCTGCCATTATCTGGGCCTGCTTTATTCATTCTTATATGCAGGGAGGGAGATCCACAACACCCACTCCTTTAAAGCAGTGGACTTTGTGAGGCTGTTACTAACTGACATATTCGACTATTTATGAGCTTTTCACAATCAGTCTCACCCAGAGGGGAGGACAAGGTTGACTGCTTTGTGGCAATCTGCTACCGAGTGAGAAGCCTAAAAGTGTAATTTTTTATAGAAGGAATACTGATTTAGTTCTTTGCTCCCATCAACTTCCATCTGGCCTTTGCACAAAGGAAAGTTCAAGTCACTTGTTTCTGAAAGCTTAGGAATCAAATACCACTTGTTCTCTTGCACTCTCTCATCCTGTGGCATTATAATTCACAAAGTTCATTCACATATTTTGTTTTTGTGGTTTTTTTTATGAGCAAGAGAGTGAATTAGATCACAGGCTCTGTTTTGACGATACAGTAGTAATCAGGTTTTTCATTAGTGCAGGACTTCTGCTATCCAACGCCAAGGGATCCCTCAGGGCAGGCTTTGTGCCAACACGCCTATTGTGATGCAGAACCCAGTAAAAGCTGAGGGATGATAATGGACACAGGGCTATCCATCATGCTAGTCGAGAGTAACTGATGTGAATAAGGTGATTAAATGAAGGGATCACATTGGAAGGTCTAAAATCTACAAAGCACTCCAATTTCGCCTTGACACTGACCTTAGATAATGGACTGCAGCACACTCCAGAGGAGTATATATGTACATTTACTTCACCGTGATTATATAGACTGGTAAAGTTGTTTTTGTTCTTGACACAGCTGCAGCCGAAGGAAAATCACCAGATCAGCTTTTTAGGACAAAGTACAGTTACTGATTTATATCTTCTTCCTTTTCCAGTGCGGTGGATGAATATTCCCCTCAAAGAAAGGTGAGAGAGGAGTTATTGTGTTTGCTCTCTTTACGACACTAAAACAGAAAGAAACTTATTGAGCAAAGCTGGCTGCTCACTTTGACATACCAGATTGGGTGTTGCAGCTAATGTCCTCACATTTCCAGCTAAAGACATTTTCTGTTGTTCTAGCGAAACGCCCGCAGTGTTTCCAGGCAATATGAACATGTGTCAAAATCCACGCATTTCCCTTCTTTCAGGGCAAAGCCCTTTTCCACCAATTGAGTTTGAAAGAGAACGGGCTTCCGTCCAGAGGTACACAGAGGGAGACCAAAGAAGGTAAGTCGTAAAACGTGGTGTCCTTCACACATTCCTCCCATCATATGTTATTTCCAAAGCTGTTGAAGGGAGACCAGTAGAACAATGGGAATCTTTCCAGGGAAGTAATGAGAAGGTTCGGAAATGCAAATATCTGAGTCATGACTTCATTTTGTCAGTTTTTGGCAGGTTCACCCAATTTAAAGCAAACCGTTACCTTTCATGCTATCTGGCCAAACACACAGTTTTGACTTTAACTGCTGAGGTTTTGAGATATCCACCGTTCTAAAAATGAGTCACCACTGACTCCTTCCCTTAATCAAGACAAATCTATTGAGTATGCTTGTCCAACAGTAATGCCACACTACACAGTCCGCTACAGTTGATCACTGAGACCACTGGACCAGTTTCGATTCAGTTGCTTTGCCCAAGGTCATCTTATCAATAAGGGGCAGACTTGCTATATCCTTTCACTCCTGCAGTTTGAGAGATGGCAGCAGGTGACCTAATTAATTGGTTTCTTTCTGGCTGAAGGTGGTTGGTTGCTAAATGGTTAAACGCCCTGTTTGAGGAACAAAAACCTATCACAGCAAAACGGCAATTCCCAAGACTCCCAGGGGCCTCAAAATCCCAAGGGTCACTGATATATTGTATTGTTGATTATTTGAAAATGTCCGAAGAAATTTTCACCAATAAAATACAATATCTTTAAGGTGATTCCTGCATTAGGAGCTAGTATTGTGGCCTTGTGAAAGAATCTAGTTTCAATTTAGAAACCTGGTGCCATTTATAATTTATTACTTCAGCAACTGACAACTGATTTGTTTCTTGTTATATAATGAAGCTATCATGCTTAGTCTGCTGTGGGCACTGGAAGCTTGGGGCTGAAGGCGTACATGCACTATGAACAGAGCGATTTGGGTAGAGATGTTTTTGCCCCGGGGCTCCCTAACTGATAAATACGGCCATGGGCAGTGCTGCACTTCATGTAAGCACTGTGAATTCTGCATTTCATCTTACTGAAACAATATTTTCTCTCTGTTAAAGTGCTGTGTCACGTGTATATTACCATGGAGTCGTTCCTAAGTATGAGGGCCAATGCCGGGATAGTGGCCCAGGAGCTGCTGCAGGCAGTGGCAGAAAGGATGGAAGTCCCACTGGGGAAACTGGTGCTAGTGGCTGTCACTTACAATGAAGGTAATTACCATTCTAACTAACCAGCCTCAGTACATATCAACCACCACTACAGTCATTACAGCACTATACTACACTCACAATGGTAGCATTCTGAACAGAAAGGGAGAATTTGCACGTTTGATTATGTAAAAGCGTAAACGAGCGTGTATATCCTGGTGTTTGTAGATCGTGGTGGATTGAGAGACATGTGCCAACATTGTTTTTGATATTTATAGCCTATACAAATAACGTTCTGTTTAACACTATAATTCATAGATCAGAATGTGATTCTGAAGTGTCCTAAGTTATAATATATCCTATGCGAGTCAACACTATGTAGAAATTGAAAGTAAAAACTCAACATACCGCACTTTCATTTCTCACAGTATTTCATACTTAAAGTTTTTTTTCCTATATTGAGTTGTATATCAAAGCGCAGACATGAACGCAAGATTGTCATCAACAGAGCTGACTTAAATATCTCCCCAGTGACAACAGTTAAAAGGCAGAAGCATTTACAGTCCAGTAATATAAAGTCAGTATCTGTTATCAGTGACTGAAGTGACTGGCCACCTCAGAGTGGAGCCTGGCACAGCAAGTCTTATCTCTTGCTACTGATGGATGCTTACACGCTGCCTGACAGATTTTTAATGATATTCTGCTGTTTGTGATATGTCTTCTGCCCCTGCAGGTAGGCTCCTCCTGCAGCCTCAGGACAGAGTCTTCTCTGATTCTTTACGACCGGTTGGGAGACTGCATGTGTGCAGGAAGGATCTGGGTGAAGTCCTGGTAAGAACATCACTGCAATATGTCACTTCTACTTAAACATACTGCACGAAATAGTGTCCTCTGTTAGATCATACATACTTATTTCATACATCAGCTCAGAAGCGATGAATAAGACAACATGCAGCATTGTGATGTTATGTTATATTTCTTCAAAGCTCCACTGTCATATGAAAATAGCTAAAGAGGTGGTATGATGTCTAACGAAAAACTGGCTTGTCGTGTGTTTGATGCTGTTTTTCTTGTTTTCCGTATTCAGAACCCGTTCACAGATAACTCAGAACTGCAACAGAGAACGGCTCGCATGCTCAGTTTAAACACATGGGACGTGGCCGTTGCTCTCACCAACTTCGACTGGACCATCTTTGACTCAATACACGAGGTTTATACCCCGATACTTCATACTGCTAAAAAGGGTCAGGATCCGACATGACGTGTCTTTAGCATTGCGTGCCCTGCTCTGCTGAACTAGAATGTCTTTTCTTTTTTACACAGCAAGAACTCGTCTATTTCACCTTCAGCCGCCACAGTAGCAGTAGCCACACTGTGGCGTTGGAGCTGCTGCTGCAACGCTGCAATGAAGTCCAGCTGTGGGTGATGACTGAGGTGCTGCTGTGTCCAACGCTCTGCAAAAGGGTCCAACTCATCAAGAAGTTCATCAAGATTGCTGCCCAGTTAGTAGCTTTACGCACACCCTTCTTCATTTTGATCAGAGAGTTATTGATTGAAGTCGATCATATACGCTGGCTTTAGACACTGTGGGCCTACACTACTGCATTTCAACTCCAAAATATTTAGGGGATGTTCAGACTTGCATGGGGATGCTGCCCCCTCCAGTGGCAGATCAATAAACTGCATCTACTTTTGTGCTGTTGAGCTGTGCTGCTGCAAGAGACTGAACCGTGTGCTCCCTTGATCTTTTATAGCTGTAAAGCACAGAGGAATCTCAACTGCTTCTTTGCCATTATAATGGGCCTGAACACTGCAGCTGTTAGCCGCCTCGGTCAGACATGGGAGGTAAGGATGTGCTTTTATTATTATTCTACTCCTTTCATCTGTGCTACCTTTTATGTAGAAGTACATACTATCTGATAAAAAAAAAAAGTCCTGTTTGTTGTGCTTCTGCAGAAAATTCCTGGGAAATTCAAAAAGCTGTTTTCAGAGCTGGAGACGATTACAGTAAGTAGTTATTCACAGGCACAGATAGTGCATACTATACTGTATATATCTGTTTTTAAATGAAAATAAATGACATGAATCCACTGCAACAGGGAATACAAATCTGTGCTGAAACTGGTTTTAGATGATCATTAGTCTCTTATGATGCCATAATTCCACAAACAAATCATGCATGCATGGGCACACACTTTCATCCCCAGAGGATTACACTCATTTGTTTTGAAAATGTCTTCACAGGATCCCTCGCTGAACCACAAGGCCTACAGGGACTCCTTCAAGAAGATGAAGGCGCCAAAGATCCCATTCCCTCCTCTGCTACTGAAAGGTGTGTTCATTATTGTAGATATATGTAGATAGCAGACATTTTACCTCAAATACTTTGTTGGTGAAAACTAACAAAATGTTAAATCTGTTATAGATATTACGTTCATTCACGAAGGCAACAAAACGTTTCAGGACAACCTGGTCAATTTCGAAAAGCTGGTGAGTCCAGGAACTCTTTATGCTTCTTCACAGAAGACATACAGTAGTGCTGAATTTGTAATGTTTACTGAAGCATGTGTCCATCTATATTCCCAGCACATGATAGCAGACACAGTGCGTCTCATCCGGCAGTGTCAGAAAGATCACATGGGTCAGTACTCACTCTTTCCTCATTTCATGAGAGATAAACCAATATTTTTAAGTTTACTTTGTAATTCTACTCATAATCGGTGCCGTAGTATCAGTCTTTGCAAGACAAATAAACAAATCTGTTGACTACACTTTCTTCATATAGTTTAAATCAGGTTAAATTTCCTTACCATGATGTTGACAATCACTTAATTTTTCATTATAAAAACAGTTTTGGCTGGGTTTCCCCTCCACAAAATCCCTGCATGTCATATGGAGAAAGAAAAGTTAGTTGTAATGGCTTTTACACAGCATTCAATATGATATTTCTTTACCAGGCCATTAATAACGTGATATGAGTATGTTGACAATGTACAGTGCACGTTCATTTAGTATGTGTCCCTTTATACAAAGTGCAGATGCAGTAGTTGTCCTGGATGCTGCTGCCTTCGCTCAGAGGTAAACGATTTTCTTTCCCTGCAGGTAATGGCATCACCCAGAAGAGCAGCTCAGAAGTGCGAGCCTACATTGATTACCTGCATATCATCGACAATCAGCAGACTCTGTTTGAACTGTCACACAGGCTGGAGCCTCGTGCTTAGAGAGCAGCTCTTACTGCACTTCCCACTGTGTCAGCCATGCCGTTGGATTGCCAAGAAACAATCTATCGCTGTCTCATCTATCTCTCAGGACTCACTCAGCAATCAGAGGACGGTGCATGATCCTGGCTGACCACAGGAGGGAGCCGCTCAATCAGGAAACTCTCACCAGGGATGGGAACAAGCAGACAAAGGTTAAATGCATAAATGTTTGCATAGATCCACAACAATGTCACTGATCCAAAACACCTGATAGCAGACCTGCCTATTCCACCAACTTATGCTGACTGGTGGTAAGAAAAAAATATGGATGTCTTGATCCGCAGGTCCAAATCTGCTGCTGCTATTACTACACTGTTGCACAGATGGCAGACGTTGGCAGAGCTGTTCCAACAATGACACAACAGCTCCCCCCTGTGGAGAATAAGCAGCCTGCAATAAGAGTCTGTTTGCAGGTTAAGTGCTTCCCACCTAAAATAAAGATACAGAAAATGAATGTTCAAACAAACAAAGTGTTGGGCATGGAAGTTCATTCCGGACATTGACAACAGTATGTTTGACAAGAAGGTCCACCGACTAGCCTTTCCAGAGATTTTAACCACATAAATCACATCACACAAAGTGATTGAGATGGAGGTTAACTCATGATACTGTACAACTTTTTGTATTTGTGGTGTTGAAAGATCTGGCAGCTGGGGTTGTTTCATCTGAGTTAACCAAAGAGTACATTGGTCCTATATATTGTAAACATACTTCTGTTTTCGTCAGAGTGCGACAAGATCCAGTCGAAGACATGCACACACTACTAAATCAGTACAGTGTATGCAAAACAGCTGAATCACATGACAGAGAAAGTGAAAATGATTGTTAAATATTTAACATTGTCATATATTATTTTCATCTTCTATTTTTACATTGCAGAGTTCTCTTACCGTACAGTTTTCTATTGTTTAACCATGAAGTCTATCAGAAGAGGCATTCATTCAATTCATTAGAGCGGGACATTAAGTAAGAATACAAGTATACTGAATATCTGTGGTGTGTGGCAAATGTTGTGTTTGCTGTCTGAATTATAATCACGTATGTTAGTGCCAAATACCATTACAAAATAGAAACGCCTATTCAAAGTAATGCTAATTGCTCATCTTTTTAAAAACTTAAGGATCTCCATCTAGTTGAGCTGTGGACAATCAGTTAAAAGGAAGCAGAAGACCCTGATACATCTGTATTGGTCTTTAAAGTTCAGGTTGAAATACAGTGCATTTTGCCACACAGATAGTGTTTGATTCGTTGAGGTTTGGGGAGGTTGGCTTTAGCTGTGTCGTACTCACCAGAAATTGGCATTTGAAAAACTCGGCAACAGCATGTCTTTCCAAAAAACAAAGACATGGTGACTCACAACAACCCACGAACTGTCACAGAAAGTAAAGAGCAATAGCAAAAACAACTATTACAGCACCTTCCAGACAAAAAAATGAGAGAAAGAAAAATAGAAGCCATTTGCTTATGTAAAGTGTGTATTAACAATCCTGTATACGACAGTATTGTTTGTAGTTATAGAAGATACCGTACAGTATTTATCCTCTAGAGTTGTCAACTGAAAACTCTCACCCTGAGGTTAGAAGTGTTGTCGATGGATTACGTTCTTGAAATTGAATTTCTATATTTCGGATGTTAAAGCCCATAGTGAACATGGAGAGAGAAATGCTTTAGCAGTATGCATCTTTTCTTTGTATCAACAACAATGTACGGTTGATTCTATTTATACTGTGTATGTATACGTGTTGAAATTCAGGATATGGATATTGATTTATTTCAGAATTATTTATTTGTTCTACAGACATTACTTTTATTAGTCCAGTTTGATTTCATGTTTTTTTTGTACGCACCGATTGGCTGGTCTGCATGATATGGCAAACCGTGGATTGACCGGCAGTGTCAACTGTGCATGCAATAAAATATTTTTCATCATCATAAGTTGGTTATTGTCAAAGATATATATTTACATGTATATGGTGGTGGGAACATTCATTTTAAACAAGGAAATTCAAATTCAAACTCTTACATCTGACATTATAGCAAATATTAAAATTATAGCAGTACTGGTTATCGTAAATTCGGACTGATTGTGCGGTCCATGCTTGGGTTGTGGTTTTTAACATAGTTAAAGGATCAAACAGACATCACTTGATAAAAAAAGTGCATGTAGGAAACCACAAACAACTGATTTAGTAATAACACAAAGGAAAAAGAAGGGCCATTGAATGCAGAAGAGTGACAGTTTAATATGCTCCATATGTGCACAAACAGGCAGAAAAAGTACATAAAGACATGGAGCTAGTCTGTATCGCTTCGTGTTTCAAGCTTGCCATCAAGCATAATTCATTTTCTTACTTTTTTGCATTCAAGGGCTCCGATCTTTTCTTTTTTTGTCAGAAAAGTATATTCATAACCAGCTTTCAACATTAAATGGGTTCATCGGCCCTATAATTAAATATCAGACCATCTCGGTCTCCACTGAAGCTTCACTGCCTCTCTGTGGCCGCATGAGTATGATACAGTTTTTGTAAATGTATTTGTTAACCATTGAAATGCCTTTAATTATTTTGGTATATATTGTTTTACATGGCATATTCTACAACATTGTGCTTAATCAAGTTACCATAAACAACTAATACATTCACAAAGCATAAAGAGTGGGAAAAATAGGGTGGTTGGTCTTCAGGGGCCCACAGCTCATTTATTTGCCACGGGGCCCCCCTAGTGGCTTAATCAGGCCCTGATGAAGCAAAATTAGTCTTTAAGTAGAAACGTACTGTTCTAAAATTGCAACTGATTTTAGTTATATTTTTCATTTATTCATAGTATTGTAGGCAACTCGGCTAGGTCTTACATTTTCCTGTACATCAAAATATAACAGCTCCAGACCTGTACTGTCACTGCACAGTATTTCCCTGGATGAGAACCTGCTTCTCACATAATCAGTGATTTACAAATGAAAAAAAATGTGGGGTCTCTGTCAAACATTTCGGATAACAAAACCATCTGTACACAATGTCTTTCTAGGATACTATGAGGCGGAGGTGTGACCCAGATGCCCTTAATGACTTTAACCAGGTGTCCTGCTTGGCCTTCAACGTGACTATCTGTGGCACGACTCCTGCTGCGCCGGGCCCTGTACCCTGCCATTTCCTCCCAAACACTGCCAGCACTGTATCATTTTCCTGTCACCAAATGACTGGCTAGCTGCTGTGGCGCGCTAATGAGAGGAAGAGAGGGCAGATGAAGAGAAAGTACAGGAAGACTGGTTCTTCATTTCCCCCATGCAATACAATACACAGAATCAATCCTCCATCCTCTACATGACTGTCTGCAGCCACTTTGGTTGCAGGGAGAAATTAAGAGCAACACAGCCGTTATTAGCGTTGGAGAAAATCTCATTTGAGAAGATAAGAGTGCTGATTTCTATCCGAAAAGAAACAAAAAAACAGAATGGCTGTAATTTGTACATCATATGTCACTTGTTTATCTCAGCAGATATATATATTGCACCTGCCCTGTCTCTTCCTGGGCAAATTTCCGCTAATATCCAAAGGTCCCTGCTCTGACACAGTGTGTTTACTAATGTTAAGAATAATGAACGCCCCAAAACTGCATCAGAAAAGCTTGTTTTTAATGAATAGATGTTAAATGAAGGCTAGATATATGTTTTTTCCCCTTGTGTTGTTCTGTGCTGTATGATCCCAGCCTTTACTCTGGAGCTCCCCCAATATTTTACCATAGCTGTGACACACAAGGGACTTAACAGCATATGAATTATGCACAACTCATTCAGTACGCATGCATTATCACAGTCAAACTTTAATCTGAACATCTTCTCAGTTTTCATTAACCTCAATTAAATCAGTTGACAGTAGATAACATTTTAGATAAAACAACAGTGTTTCTTTCGACTCATTCAAAGTTAAAGGTTTTATTTGGTTTGTGTTAAGTCAATCAGATGCTAACAGAGAGTGCAGACAGATAAAGGATGAGTCGTCTAATGTGTTGCTTTCTCATAGAAAGCTATCAGTGTGGTTGAATAGGTTTCTTTAACAGGCCCGGCTGAATGAATTACACTCATCTGTTAGTATTCTGCCTCTGCCGTACAAAAGGTCAATGTCAAATGCACCTCATTTAAAAGTCAATAGCGACCATGCACATCATCTCCTGGGAATTCTGTCCGGGAACCCTCCAGACGGCATTGTGTATCATTCAGTTAGAAGAGGGCAGCCAGAGAGCTTTTTTAATCTTGACCTTCCAATAAAATATGCTCCCAAACCAGAATTACATGGTCTAAAATAGAGACATAAGCTCCCAACAAATCATGACCAGACTGAACCATCTCAAGGGAGAGGTTCAACAGTGTCCGACACAGACACAACAGGTTCAGCACTGGCTGAACATGCATCTCCACTTCCTTATTTCCATTATCTTGATATCTAAAACACACACGCATTCATACACTGCAATGTCAGTATTGTCATATATGAACCAAATTGGATACAGCAATATGAATGCAACATTAAAACTGAATAATTCTGTCAAAAAAAACATGATAAAAAGCAAAATGAATGCAACAAATGATTCAATACTATCTCAATGGTAAAATACTGCTCCTCTAAAAAATGTTTTTAACACTGTTTGCAGAATACTGTCAATAGATATTAGGGGTGTCGCCATATACAGGTATTGAAGATAACCGTGATATTAACAAAATTAAATATTGACATCATGTTAATTATACCGTATGATAATGCCCCACACACACATGAGCAAAGATTCATTTTCCAAAACACAGAATAAACAAAGTTAAAGTAAAAGAAAATTTCACTGATAGCATTATTATAATTGTTATTTAAAGATTTTCCCTTGAAATAGCAATTCTGATTCTGATTGTGAATTGTTTTGGCCGTGATAATAGTGTAGTAAAAATCTGACATCATGTCAGCCCTAGTAGATATTACAAATACCTAACTCCCGCTCCTCTAATGTCTCACACAGACAGCAACAGTGCAACTCCAGCTACAATCCACTTGGCAGGAGGCTGTTTGGTTCGGAGGTGGAGGGTCCATATATATGTGGCCCCACGCTGCTTAGTGCAGTATACTGGACACTCGTAAGTATTCTTGAGCTCCTGCTCATCAGCAGGCACGGCTCTAACATACAGCACTGGCATGGCGGGAGTCAGATCCCTCAAAACCGCCTCGGAGATGACTCCTGACTGGGTGTCCCAACGTGCTCCTACGAGACACAGAGTGGGTTTGTCGATACTTACAGAGATGCATATTTTACCAACACGGGTTTCAAAGTACTGTCAAAAATCGATGTAACTTAATTGAGTACAACTGGATACAGTGGAGGTTAGATTTAATTATTCTGACCTTCCATGAAGAGTCCGTGAATATAGGCCCCCTCCCGTGGTGGATGTCCAAAGTCATCTTTTGTCTTCTTTGTTACATCCACAGTCAGAGTCATCTTGTCCAGGGCCCACTGATTCTTGCGAGCAATGCTCTGCATAACAGCTGGAAAAAAAGACAGCATGTTAATATATCTGCTGGCTCTGGTGCACATGTCCCCTAAATCATTGGATTGTGATCTCACCAGTGAGGAAAGACTGTGGGTAGAAGAGTCCTGAGAGCCAAACAACTGCAGGAAGAACCAAGTCTTGAGTCCAGCTGTCCAACTCCCGACAGCTACACATTATATCAGTAAACCTTGATAAAACAAATATCAAACAACAATCAACAACATGGTATGTCATTGCTTGAAACCTTTACAATGAGTCGGCAAGGCTCATCCTAACATTGGCTTCATGTTTGACATTTTTACAAATCCTCCTTGCTACAATAAAATGCAGAGTGTGACGGGGAAACACGATAAGCAAAAATAAAAAGGAGATATTAAAGGCCAAGTTGAGTAAAAATACAATATTATTAGAAAGGAGCAATTACCATTGGGCTAGTGTTTTAGTGGAGGGATAAGCCAATCTGGCCCAGGAATCAGGAACGGAGTCATTGAACATTGCTGACTGCAGAGTCTCCATACTGGAGGAGATGGTGAGTTCTCCCTATGGACAAACAAATCCTCATTCATTTTATAGGATCTTACTTAAAAAAAAATGTGTTTTATACATTTAGTATATGTCACAGTAGACTGCACCTTCAGGCCAAGATCCAGCACATTAAGGGACTTCCTTATTTCTGCTAGCAGAAGATTCATGCGCTCACACTCCTGGAAACAGACTAAAATGTAGGGGCTTCGCTCTGTTGTCTTTGTGGATATCTCTGCCATGTTATACTCCTCAGGAAGCTTGTCAAGAATATCTTGAATGACAAACTTGACCTGAAAAATATAATATGCATAGTTAGGTTATTTATGTAGGTATAGGTTGATGTATTCTCAGCTGCTTTTTCCCCCCAGTAATGATTCTTTCTGCCTCCAAACCTTCTCCTCTGTGCTCTGAACTGCCCCTTCCCCTCTGGAGGAGTCCTGTGGCTGCAGTTCCAGAAGAGTCCTTAGGAGGTTGTCTGAAGTGACAGTGAGGCACTCAAGCTCAGCATTTGGATGTAGACCATACAGAGTGGGATTCTCAGATGGGACATGTTCGTCAATATAACTGTGGTAACCACTGTAGTCCAAGAATGGAGGTGATAGGAACCCAGGACACAGAAAGAGCTCCCCTTCAAACTAAGAATTGAAATATAAAGAATACAAAGATGAAAATACATACAGCGCACAATTTAACGTAAAGCAAAACATGGTGACGACGACTAATATCCAACGTAAACCACCCTCACAAATCTTGCAAGCGAAACTTAGCCTGTGTTTGAGAATACAATATGATGAACAGTAATACAAGCCTTTTGCTGCACAAACAGTAAAACACATTGACTGAGTCTGATTGGAGGAACAGTAGCTGTTTGGTAGTAAAGGTTAACTGGCAGAGGGCTGATCAGTCCTTTTTGAGAGAAAAAACTGATGAATTCTAACTGAAGCATATATCAACAACACATGCAGAAGAATAAATACCTAATAATGCTTATAGTGGAGTGTCATGCAGCAGCTGGCAGACAAATATGGCACACAGAGAGATTACATCACCAAAGTGAGGGTGGAAAAATCAACAATGCCAAAGAAGTGCAATGCTGCAGTTTAGGTTTACATCCCAAGAGGGCCCCCTTTACCTGAACAACACCAAGCAATTCAAAACTAATTTGTAGATTTTCTTAACTATTTGACACAGTAAAATTAAATGCAACAAGTTGTTGAGTGTACAGTATAAGCAACTTGACAAGTGGGGCTTTTTCTTATCTTGAAAAAATTGAACAATAAAACCAGTTCAAATGTAATTCTATTGCAATAGTTGTGTTTAAACTAAACACAAAAAAGAGAAAAAACAAATAGATTCCTCGAACATGGCAACATGAACACTGACTTACCATTTTTGGATGCATGAACTGTTGTAGATAAGTCTTACACAGTCTTCTATCCCAGCCATCCGTAATGTGTCCTCCATACATGATCTCCCCAAAAAGATAACACAGGTCCTCCCAGGGCACCTGCATGGACTATAATATACGTGGTCTGTAGGCTGATATGACAATGCAAATACAAGAACAATGTAGTACTTAAATACTTAGGAGCATATAAACTTTCAAGACAAATTCTGTTGAATTTGTTATTCCTGTTATTCCATTCCTCTTTTGGAACTTCAAGCAACAACTACGTATATGATCTCTTCCCAAATGAGCTCTATCATAATGGTAACAGTAGGGAAATGTAACAAAATTATGTTTCTTTACACACACTGATCTAATGCATGACAGAAGACTCTTTTCCTCAGCGGGAGATTATGATCTGCGAGGGTGAAGGAGGAAGAAAAGAACCTGTGATTCATAACAAATTACAAAAGCTGGAGGTTTACAATCATTTGTACCTGTATTGTTTTGCAAATTGCTTCCTTCATCAGCTCTAATTGTAGTGATCACTTATGTAGCGTTGTGAACTGTCACATTGGCTGCATGTAATTACATTTAGGATAACGCTTCATTGCCCTCCTAATGAATTCTCTGTATACGCACATACAGGTTACTGTTTGGTTAACATAATGAAGGACATTCGTTTTTGGAGGACAGAATACCTAGGAGACATAATTGGTTGTGACCAGAGTAATAGGAGTTCTAAGATAAATGCATTAGGAGTTGAGGGGTGCAGCACCCCAAGAATGGATTTTTTTTTGTCTTTATGAAATTAAAGCTAAATTATAGGTTGTGCGTGTTCATAGTTATAAAAGAAGAAATGTGAAAAAAGACGAGATTGAACATTTTTCACAAATAACACTGAAACAAAAGATTTCAATAAGTAATTGGATACACTGAACTGCCATTCAACATCCCAGTCCAACATTAATGCCATCGCAAACACCATAGTCATTATGCATTTACAAAGCTAAAGAAAGTAGTATTAAAAAACGAATTAAAAGTGTAACTTATAACATTACCAATATGAATACGATTTAAATAAAACATGTTGAAGTATCTTTAAAAATAGTGGTAAAAATTACTTTAGTGTTGGCCTCTAAGTAGTTGTACAAGACACTGGCTGAGATGGTGAGGTCTCCAGTGCTGAAGGGGTAGTTATGGTTCCACCCTTGGGGACCAAATTTACGGCGCTCCGTAACACAAGCATGGAAGAAGCAGACGGAGAAGAACATTGAGTTGAACTCCTGTTCTCTGGAGCACATATCCAGAGTGTCCTGAAAAGAGAGCGAAAGGGAGAGAGTAAGAAATACAGATTACATGGAATGCTACATTTATTTTTTATTTTTATCAAATGTAACACATTTTGAGAAATTATTTTAAATGTTCAACACACTTGACTGAAGTTGAGGAGGGCTGCATGTAGACTGGCATTCATGCCAGTGGGGGGCTCATTGGTGATTTTGATGGCATTCTCCAGTATGCCTCTGGGGATAACATGCTGCTCAGGGCTTGGTGCTGGTTCCCCAGTGATGAACACCCTGTAGTTCGGGTGACTGTCAACCGCTGCTGTCTCGAGAAGAGCATCAAGAGAGGGCAGCCATCGAGCCACCAGGTGTACATTCTAAACAATGAAAATTTAAAAAAGATTAGGCAGATATTATGTCGTACATAAATACTTTCTTAATACATGATTCAATTTGTGTTCATTAGTGAAAGCTTCATGCTCAAACATGTCTTGCTATGTTCTCAATTAGTAAGAAAACCTTCAGTGACTCACTTGGCTGCAGGCTTCTCCCTCTAAAACGAGGCATTTATGGAACTGATTTAGCCAATTATGCTTTTTATTGAACCAAATTGAGTTTATTTCCTCAGCTCAGGGGGTGAGATAATATCATTAGCAGCCTGCAGGGACTACATGCATGCCTAGTCACTGAACAGTACTGCTTCCTACCTGCAGAATGACCCAGTGTCCAAGTTTGGAAGCATTACTCAGAACCCTTTCCGCTACCTCCTCCTGCCCCTGTCCCAGCGAGATATTGTGTAAAGTGCCCTGCTCAATGGAGAATCCCAGCTTCAATCCTGCACAGAAAGAACATTTTGAATAGTTATCCCTACCAACTAATCAGAATGTATAAATAACCAACCATATACACAGTACCTAGTTTTTCCACATCTTTCAGTGGATCCACTCCAGGTGAGAGGATGAAGAATACAGGGGTTGAGGGGCCACTATCCTCATACAACTGGTCAAATTCCAGCCTGGCAGCATCCACATATTTTGTTCCCATGCTCTCCTCCACAAAGTTCCTGCCAAGAAACATAGTCAAAAACCTCAGTGATATACAGCAGTTAGAAATACAAATGTTCTTTGGTCATTTGCTTACCTTAATGTATAGGTCATCCTATCAGGGCGAAGTGCTCTAAAGATAATGAGCTTCTGTAGGGACGTTTTATTCTTCCAGTCCTGGGGGAGTCTTTCCTTTTCAGGACAACTGGACTCAACAATCTTTCTCCAGCGCTTTGGTGAGCTCTCGATGTCTTTGTCCAGTCCGTTGAAGTCCTCCATTGTAGAAATGCTCTATTTTCAAACAACATATCTTACAAGACCTCTCTAAGTGGTGCAATATATTGTGTGTAGTGATGACTAACAATAATCAATATATATCACATATGTTAATAGCCTTAACCATACCTTAATGGCTCCCCAGGCGTGCGGGGAGAGGAAGGACACAGGACTAACTTTGCAAGCTTCCACATGGAAATGCAGAAGGAAGTCAAATTCCTGAGCATCAATCAGGCCCTGCTTGAGCAGAATCTGAGGGGAAGAACCAGGAGCAGTTTGCAATGATCTATGTTGTATTGATCTCTTTTAAATCATTTCCACAACAAATGAAAACTGCAAAAAACTCTGGCAAAGGGATCGTATAAACTCATACAGGCTGAACAAGTGCTTCTGAATGTAAAATACCCACATGAAGGACAGCCTTCAGAGCAGCACAATTTCTAAAGATGAAAACAGCTGGCACAATGACAGATAATTGCATTATGCCATTAGAACCAACCCCCTTGTCAGAACCAACTGTCTGAACAGCAGCCATGGAGCATGGTGTGAGAGGTAATCAATAGCAGCGTATGGTCCTGCTGACTGCTTTTAATTGAAGTTAATGTGGGGGCAGAAAAGTAGTTTGATTGATGAGGATGACAGGAGGCCCCACCTTTGAGGCGGCCCTGAGTCCCTCACCTGGAAGGCAGTGTGTGACAAGAAGGTTAACTTGTCTCTCTCAAACAGGCCCTGGCTGCTGTACAGGAATACAGAATAGGTGATGGCCTCAGTGATGGTGTGCACTCTGGTCCTCACATCCTCGTCCCATTCTGCACGCTCCATTGCTTTGTTAAACACAGAGTTAAAGGTCTGGAATACAACCAAAGGGAGGACGGTGATCAGGTAAGGAATACATATAGACAGGACCAAAAGCTCTGCATCTGATTGACAGCTAAACACAACAAAGGCTTACATTTTGCTATAGAAGCACAGGTTTAAGGGGAGTGTGCCTAAAATCTTAATTACCAAAAGAAACAACAATGACAAAATTATCTGAGCATCGTTGATCTCCTGATGTGTGTCCCCTGAGAGTAATTCAGGGGTAAAGGTTTCACCTTGAGAGAAAACTGGTACATGGGGTTAATCTTGCTGAGGTCATTGATGATGAAGAAGAGGAGTGACGCTCTCTCAGCTGCTGGGCGGTAAAGTTCTCGAGCCTCGTTGATCTCTGTCTCGTTCTCTCTGGCCTCCACCACCTGTGTGTTCCAATTGCACAAAATGAGCTATTAGGCTCTCAGTCATGCTCCAAAACCATCTCATTACACATATTCCTGACTACACATCATTTGCAGCAAATGCAATAAAATGAGGTGCTTCCTGTTGTGAGAAAAATACTTGGGTGACAAAAAAAGACACATGCACAACGGACCCTATAACCTCACCTTGCACTGAATGTGAGCGGCTGTGCTCTTGGCGTTCTCGAGTTGCTCCACCAGAGAAATGTCACCCAGAAAATTACCGTGCGCTGCAGAGAGGCGACTCAACAAGTCGTCCTCCAACCTCTTGAGCTCAATCTTGAAGTGGTTCTGCTGTGTGGTCAGCTCCAGCTTACACAAAACAATTCAGAATTATTTTAATTTGGTATTATGGACTGTTACTTTGCATGGAAAAATCACCAATAAAAATGCTTCACTGTAGGTTTAACAGTCTATACATTTCATTAAATTCCTAATTCACCTTTAGGGCCTCCAGGTCCGGCCTTTCCCGGGACACTACCTGTCCCAGCAGCTGTTCCTCCAGGCCCTCAGGAGTCACTGTGAAGTTGATAAGGGTGGTTTGGGCTTGGAGCTCAGGAGGGAAATGGGGATTAGCCAACTTGGTGTGGATGATTAGTTGAAAGTTACTGTTGTATTCACACTCTTTGTGCCCAATTCGAATGTACCTTGATAACAGAAGAGTACAATAAAAAAAATAGAAAAAGAAAGTATACTTCAAAATGCGTAAAACATGTAAAATGCTTTTTTGCTGCTGTAGATAGGTATCGACTGAAACTTTACTGCACAGTATATATATTTGACAAAACAATTCAAACTCAAAGTCCACTTATTAGCCTTTCTCTAAGCTTTAAACCATGCTTAATCTTCAAGGAAATAAGTATGTGTATACATGTATTTATGCCTAACTGTTAAAGCTGCATGGACAAGAGGTCCTAAAGGTAATTAGGAGAAAATCAAAACAGCTACTGAGCAGAGTAAACCTACTGGTTAAAAGCTTCAGAAAAAAGTTAGCCAATGGGATTTGAGTTTGCATTGTTTTGTCAAACTAGTACTTACAATGTCAAGAGGGAACTTTCACTGTGTGTTTTTAGTCATTGTTTACAAATCAAACACCACTTTGCTGAAAACATAGGAGTAGAAGTCTTATTCTCTGCCTGTCAAGAACAAAGAATCCAATTGCAAAATTGGCTGCAGAGTTAAATTTGCTCCGGTTGGTTTTATCTTCCCATCAATAAACTTCCAAAAGGGAGAAAGTGAAACATTAATGATGATTGGAAGTTGACTCGCTGATTAGAAATATCACCAGTGCTTTCCCTGAAAGTACAGGTGATTTCACTTATGATTGAATGATTGAATGCTGATGATCCTATGGAATATTTGCACAGTGCACACTAAGTATCTTGAAAGCTAGTGTTGTCCATATGCATCTGAGCCCATCGACCTCTCACTTTCATGCATTGCAACCTCAAGACAGAAAAGAACTTCCCGCTGGCTCCAAATGTCACTCATACTGTAAACAATCTTATGAAAGATTATCACCACAGCAGCCAGTATTTATCTGTTCCTGCATTTCAATTAAATTAGCGATGGCTTGACGAACCTGGTGGCTTTTCATTTTTCTCTAATTACCCCTTGGATGTCAGGCAAGGCCCCAATTTTACAGCACAGGTTCCTCATGGCCTGGGTCTGGTTCAACTCTATATCTTCACAAGCCAGAATTAATGTACTATTGATAGAACCATTACTCCACCAAATTAAAGTCCTTGCTGATGGATTGGCTTGTAGTCTTCCGTCAGCCATGAAAGGAATAATTAGTATTCATTACTTCACACTCTACAACATTCCAATTATTAATGAACTTCAGCTGTGGATCCCCACCAGATCCATCATGGCTGCCCCAGCAGGTTGTATTAATCATCGACAGAAACAAGTGTGTGGGTCATCTAAAAGGGATAAACTTATAATCAGATTTACTATGATGAATTGTTACGTCTGAACAGACAGGATTTCAGAAGAACTTCAATGAACATGTGGTAAGATATTCAATATTCATGGTCATACATAGATCAGAGCAAGAAAGATGTAGACATTTTTGGGAGGGAAGTCAAAGCAGAAAGTCAATATGTGGTGTTTTCTATTCATACTGTCATGTTTGAAAATCAGGTTTGACATCAGATAGATTCACCAAATACAGGGTGTTTAAAACAAGTGCCGGTTTGGATAGCGTGTATACAAGTTACACATGTTTAAGTCGAGTAGCATTAGTGTAAAGCCCTGTTCATATTTAAATGATACAAAATACCCATATATGACCTCATTTTGCGATTTTAAATAATAATAAAGATGCAAATAAAGTGTCATTGTAGAGAGTGTAAAGTTGATTCAGCAATGTTATTATTCTGTTTCCCAAAAAAATGAATGAAGACAAATTCCAGCAAATCACAGATCAGCATTATGGAATTATGGAAGCTGAATTGATTTGCCATAATAATGGAGGACCGCGGAAGTTAGTGTGATACAGGCCATCTTTTGTGGGAGACAGGAGTCCTTATACATAACCATGACTGTCCTTAATTCAGCTTTTACACTGAGGTTCGGCTGGTCAATATTCATCACACCCAAAGAATATGAACACACGAATATACATCTATCACCCGTCTTGAGAGGCCAATCAATATGTTGGCCTCAGGGATTCAGAACACGCGCTGCAAATTCATTTATAATCTAAAGAGCGGGCAATAATAATGCATTCAATCATGTCTTACTGCTGTTTCAATGCTCAGTGAGATTCAACCATCTGGCAAATCTGCTCCTATTTTCTAACACCACAGACACATTGGGACGACTTGTGGGAATATCAACTTGTGTAACAGCAAGGATACAAAAACTCTACATTGATTCAAATGTTTTTGGTGTGTAATAGCCCCATGCCAAATAGATTCAACAAAACAAAGCACCTACTATTGGAGAGCTGTTTTAATGCTTTATGTATTTAATTTTTTTTTATCCTTAATCGCTCTAAGCACAACAATGTAAATGTGATGTTTCAATACTAACCTTCCTTTCTTAATTGTGTTTCTACCCAGCAGAGGCTCCAAGACCGAGTCTACCTTTTCCGGCAGATTCTCTATCAGAACTGTTTCACCACAGACAAGGGCTTGTTCAATCACATCTAGATACCTATGGAATAAAAAAGCAAACTGAATAAAAACAGGTGAAACAATTGTCGTGGGACATTTACATTTGTATGCTACCATATCTTAGCAGTCTCTAGTGGATGTTGGTAAATGGAAAGGTTTCAGTCTCTAAAAAAAATACATATTAACAGAAACAACAAGAGACAATACAAACTGATGGCGATTTAACTGCAATCAGAATACAGCCCCTTCTCACCCTTTCTGTCCCAGCTGCACCACCCTCAGCTCTGGCCCGAGCCGGTTCCTGATCCACTTGATGCCCTGCTGCTGTGGGTCGATGATGAGCGGCCAACGCTCACTGGTGGTCAGGATGGAAGCATTCTCGGTGGACATCCTATCATTTGGCAGGCCCTGGTTATGCCAGGCAGCCACAGTGGCATCATCTGTAAGCATGAGGATTGGATCCAGGCCTTCTGTCAGGGGTACAGAGACCTGGAACAGAAACAGAGGAATGATGTCACTATAGCTGAAGCACTGGTGGCAGTATGATGTGCTCCAGTCTTACCAACACAAATCTGTTGCAACACTGGCCTTACCTTCTGAGACTGAAGGAAGGGGATCCATGCATTGTTAAGGAGCTCCACACGATACTGTCTGGTAAAGTAACCCATGTAAGAGACAAATGCTGAAGTGATGAGGACATCACCACACAGGGTTTTCTGTTGCTTTTCATACTCAACAATTGCCCGGGACCAGCGCTTCTTCTCTGACTGCAAGACAAAAGACCAGGCTTTAATATAATTTTAAAAATACACAGGAGACACGAAAAACCCTAATCATTCTATCCCATCAGAAGTCCTGAGGAAGAATCTACCCTGCAGGGACATGTACTGTACGTGCTGGGCAACTTCCCACTATACTTAATTTAAAAATTAAGAAGATGTAAGCAGTAAAGCATACAACGGCAATTCCCTTAAAATAGCTTTGAATGATTGGCTGTAGATTCGCTCTGCATCAATTTAGCATTCATTTAAACCTTCAGTAGGCTACTATGACTGTGACAGCACTACAACAATAAATCATGCATGGCATTTTCTTACAAGGGGCTGCGGATCTAGAATATGTCACATAATACATTCTCAGACAGTTAAAAATCACTATAATTTTACTCTAATGCATTATGGATTGCCTGTAATATCACTCAGTCTGGGGTGAGACATTGTTAATTTCCAACAGCTGTTGAGGCTTTGAGGTAAGTTAATGATTAAATATAGACGGCCTGATTTATTAGTCTGAACACTATTGCTTCCAGGTCAATGCCATAAAGACAAAACATTTATCTTGATATGCTTAAAAGCCAAGCTGCTCCATGCAAACCACATTTATTTTCTGCAATAAGAAAACTTACAAAATGGTCACTGAAATGGCCATCTTTTATTCCATATTAGCATCCATAAATATAATAGATACTGTAGCCTGGAAAGGCATGCACAGGAGCGCAAAATAGTTGAATATATATTCAAAGAATTATACAAATAAGCAACATTCAACATTTATATATTCCATATATTCATATTCCACAACTTCCTCTTGATACTTTTTCAATTTGTTAAAAAAATCAGAGTATTAATTATTTTTTCACTACAAACTCGTGTAAGGACATGAGCACAGAAATGCGTGAACGCACGCACGCACGCACACACAGACACACATCCCATGTATAGAACCTACTTATACAGTAAATACTACTGTACATGCACAACCTCTCTACTGCACTGACTTGCCATCTCTCTTCCTTTCTCTATTTGGATACCATTCAGCCCGCCAGTTGCCAAGTTCAGCCATGCGTTTTCTGTGGTCCAGCCCTCTCTACCTGTCTCACAAGTCCCCAGTATGCTGCTGGGCCAGGCTGTAAAATCTCCTTTTGCCTGATCTACTCACACAACTGTCAGGCTAGCTAGTCAGGACATAACAACTTCTAGTCCAGATTACTGATGCAATTCGATTACCAGAGCCTCTCCGTGCATACCTCCCGCAAATTGACAGTTTACTCTATGCCAGGTCAGCCCCAATGACACCAACAAACTCCTTTATCTCTCCTTGTTTACCTCTAAGCCCTTGACCAGTCGGTTGGCCAGCTCTATGGTCTGGTTGCTACGCATCACCTCCTCCTGACAACTGATTTTCTCAATTGTAGCCCTTTCAACCTGAGTTGTTAGGCTCTGGAGGGTTACATCAAGATCCTGAGAAACAAATCAAAAGGAAGGGAGGGAAATTAGACACCATTAAGAAAATCTAGCTTTTAGACTAAGTGACTTAATTAAGTATAATAATAACATTGCACTCACTGTCAATTTCTTTTGAACCGCTAACATCTTGGCTGTTGCTGTGTCTAGATCTGCATTAGCTTGTGATAGTGCATGCCTCTTTGGAATGACCGCACAATAAATCTGCAAAAAAAAAAAGGAGGCATACTATGAAAAAAAAGCTCAATGGTGAAGAACAAATCTTCTGGCAGAAAATACACGAGGAATTGTATTAACATTTATCATAACAATAACGTATCTGAAGGAATTGCCTGACCTCATAGTATCTGACAATGTTAATAGTCCAGGCACAGAGACCCGCTGCAGCTGTAGATTTGGTCCGAACTAGATCCGGGTGGAACTGTGGGTTTCTCAGATACTCTTGTTTTACCACAGTCAAACAGACCTCAGGGACATGCTCCTTGTCATATGACACCAGGGCTTGGAGGAAATCATCCACCTGACAGAAGTAAACAAAAATACAGGGAATACATTAGTGACTGCACCGGCGTTTTGGGCTGAAACCAGTCTAAAATCAGTTGCTGTTGGAAAAAAGTTACTTATCAATAAAACCTGAAAATGAGAATGCTAATGTTTACAAGAGACAGTGCCACACAACAAATATAATTTGATTTAATTCTCCGTTAAACGCCATACAAATTATATAATATCTGGTGTAGTGTGGAATTCATGAATAGAATTGGTATGGACCAATACTAGTTTGATAGCTGGCAATGATACTGGAATTACTCTTAATTGTCATAATGAAAAATCATAGTGGACTTACCTGAATGCATTTAGATATGCATGTCAAATATAAAATGTATCATCTTGAATGTAAAGGGGTTCAAAAAAAAAAGAAAGTATCTTTAAAATCATTTTCCTCACTGAATGGCACTGGCCTTATCCTTTTTTCACCTGTCGCCACCTACACCTAACATTAAGGATCCCAGTGAAAAATAACCATTTTAGCCTGATGTTGTTCTTTATGTTGTTTTTTTTAAATAATGTATATAAAAAGGATGCATATACATGTTTTCCACTTAAAATAATTTACAACCATCAAGCAATTCAGATTAACCAAAAAAAAAAACATACTAGGTCTACAATCACAAAAAATGCTTTTGTAAAAGAAAGAATTTACCTCCATTTCATGCTAAATTCTACCGGCATTTAAAAAAAACAAATACATCTTTTTATGGCCACACATGCAGCCCTACTGAGTAAGCATATTCATAGAGCCATCCAGATGTAATGTGAGCATTGGAGAGATGCTGGCCAGGGCCAGGGTCAAGGCCCACACACAAATTAGATTGGCATTAATCAGGCAGATGTGTTTGACACGATGACAGCTTAACCTTGCCCATGAAGGCCCGTGCCGCCTTCCAACTCCGATCCTTAGGCACTCGACCGCGGGGTGCTAGCAGAACCATCACAGCTGCTGCTACGTTGATCACTGCCACTGGAGGGTTTGGAAAGGCCTTCAGCTCAGTAAGATTCAGCTAAAAAAATAATAACAAACATTATATTGTCTGAAGAATGAGCCAAAGGTTTAATGGATTAGTGTCTTGTAAATAATATGAAGCACTTTGTTGAGGGTGTCCAGTGCTGCTGTGGCAGCTGTCAGTGATGGCTCCGCCTTATCTAGGTCATTTTCACAGTCCTTCTGTTTGACAAAGACTTCTGCCTGGATGACGGCAACCTGGACAAAAGCAACCATGAAGAAATAAACCACAAAAAGTGCATGTAGTGAATGGTGTGGTGTGAAGAGTGCAATTTCAAAAAGTGAATGAAAACCAAAATGTAATAGGATATCTCACCTTTTGTGCCTCGACATCTGCAGCCTCTCTCTTGCTGCTAACCCTCTCAGTCTGCAGTCCAATCTTTGTAATTAAAGCCTCAATATTCTGTTTTTTAAAGGTCAACTCATCTTCTTGGGATGCCAATTTAGCTTTTAGATCTTCAACCTAAAATAGAGAAAAACACTTACACAAACTTCAATGTGTAATATACTTAATGCCAGGGGGAAAACCCACACTGTTTAAATCAAAGGGTTAGTACTATTACTAAGACTAGTACTATTCCTAATTGTACTACCTCAACCTTGTACCTCAAACCCTAATTTAAACAGTATATTAGTATATTATAAAGATGTTAACCTGAACGGCAGTGGTTTGGAGTTTTTGAAGGCCGCTGTCAAGCCGGTTCATCTTGTGCAGGACCTGAGCCCGGCTCTTCTCCAGAAGGTTCCTGTACAGGGTGATTTGCTGGAGAAAGCTCTTGGGGGTGGTGTAATTGTACCTCTTCTCATTGCGCTGGCATTTTTCACTTGCCTGGTTGACACTGGTGTGAACGTAGGCCATGAAAAGACTGATGGATTCCTGGACAGCAGGCTGTAAAAATAAGCAGACAAGGGGGGAGAGGGGAGAACATGTTGAGCTGAATTGAGTAGAGTTTAACATCCCCAACCTGATGGGGACTGAAATATTATCTTCATAAATTTTGAATTCATCTACAAGTTTTGCCATTTTACTTGGCCGGCCCTGACTTACTCAATCTGAAATTTAGGTGCAGCTAGCAGGAATGATTAGGCTTTGAAACCTCTGTGAAAATGATGTGTTTAGACTACTGACATGCAGCTTGTAAAACATGCACACTGTTTACATTCTCTCCGATGTCTTCCAACTTTTTAAACTGTCTACAGAGGCCGTTGTACTAGTCCAACTAGGTATTCATCATGTGGTGCGCAATGACACAGAGCCTCTATTAATCATACAGTTAGCGATCAATTAAAGCAAAAACAAATGAGCAGACAATACAAGGATCAAACCTAACCATAACTCACAAAAAGCCATTGTTAATGATCATGGAGCCAGGAGGAAAAAAAATCATTATTAATTAAGATTTGACATAATGCTTTTTGACAAAGCATGCTATGTTGAGTTGAGATGCGAAAGAAGTTCTCATTGATTGGCCGTGTGGAACAACTATTAGCGGGTTGTGAATTTTTTTACTTTAAATAAATGATAATTTCTTGTTTCCCAGCCTCCAAGAAGATAAACAATCATTAATGACTAAACATATACAGTAATGTCTGACATGTTGTTTTGCTTCAACTTTTTAAAATATTTTATTATTAATGGCCATTAACTTTTAAACTATCACAAAGTTATTTTTGAATCCACAAAAAAGGAAATTATTAAGTCGTCCTCTGAACAGCTTTCTTTTACTACAACTTCACTACTACCAGGGCTGCAACTAATGATTATTTTCTTTATAGATTCATCTGCTGATTATTGTCTCGATTAATCGCTAAGTCTATAACATGTCAGAAAATGATGGAAAGAGTAGTTTATTCATACATCTTATCTTGCCTGTCTGAACAGTTGTGTATGACAGCAAATGCATTTTTGCTTAAAAAATTACTAACACAAATATTTGATTATTACAAATAGTTGCAGTTTCATTTTCTCTCAATCGACTCATCATTTAATCGTTGCAGCTCTAACTGCTATCCCCATACTCGAATACTGGTCTACTACAGCTGCTGCTACAACCATTACTCAACTCCACCTATACCGCTAATAATATTATTGCTGAAGTTGCCTCTACAACTCTTACTAAAGTACTAATGCTCTAATAATACCACAGCTTCCTAAGGAATACAGCTACAGAACATCCACACGTGGTAAGATGTACACGCACACAAACAGTGGAAAGTAATAGTCTGGCACATGATCACACATGTGATGACACTTCCTGGTTGTGACAGCTGTGCCCCCTTAGAGGGTCATTATGTGCTTAATCACTCTTATCTCATTAACATAAATGATCCTGGGTTGTGATCATTCCACTGCTATGATGGAAAACAATGATATGCCTGCACTCACTGTGAGTCTCCAGGCATGTGTTCAGCAATTTGTCAGTACCTCAGCAGAGAACTAATGATGAGGGATCTATGGAAAAGTTAATCCAGCTGCACTGTAGTAATTAGAGGGTGTTCATTAAAATCTAACTCAGTTCAGAATAAGGGGGTACAAAGCAAACCTAGGGAAGATACTTTACTGTATGTCACACCCGTGAATGCATCTCTGACAGCTAATACTGTTATTTGGTTCTTGTTCACACATGTGGTGGTAAAGCAGGGAGACACAAAATAACTATTTAATTCAGAATTTGAAAATTAGGATGAGAGAGATGGTGAGATAAAGCAATTGGGTTCAAAGGCCTGACCTCAATGCCTTCAATCTCTTGGATGAACCTGAAGCTGACCGACTGCAGAGCTTCTGAGGTCCAAGGAAGGTACCAGTCGACGGTGGTGCATTGTACGAGAGCAGGGAATCGACGGGCACGAACACGAAGAGTACTGCCCACGGGAGACAAACACAGTACCACCTACAAAGAAGGCAGTAGGGAGACAAAGAGTCACCCAAGCAGACATGCACAAACAGGTCTGTACAATCGTGCATCCTCATACGTGAGCATGACAAGATATCTAGCCAAGTGCACATAGGAAAGTCAACACATAACTGGCAGCCTTCTGTGCCCCCACTTTCATCGCCTTGGCATGTGGACAGGCAGCCACATTCCCAGTTGGCTGGAACAGACGGTGACGCGACCAGAGGCCCTGGCACAAAGACTAGCTGGATGGCATACATGTGTACTGAGACAAGAATTTCCTTCCTTTTAACCCCCCAGTTTGTCTGGCTCTGTTAAACATATTTAACAACACTTCACAGCAGCTGTGCTTTTAATTTTGTGGCTCAAATAATATACAGAGTTATGTGTAAGATTTTCTCATTAATTTCTGGTTGTGCATATCGGCTACGAAGGCACGTTGAAGTGCTATCAAAATCATCTAGCACAACATTGATCTGATTTGTGTTTCCAAGTTAGTTATTGTATGTGTCCTCCACTTCTATAGCAAACAGACAATTATTCTTGGCTAGTAGTTCTAGGCTAGGAAAATGCAGACAGACAGGTTGGCTAGATGTTGCTTCAATATATAAAAACATATTATATGTATACACAAAACAGTTATACAGTTATATATGTAAATTCAAAAAGTATATATATGTAAATTTAAAAAAAGTACAATCTCTTTAATTAAGAAGTCCATCAAATAGGGGGTCTATGGCAGGCTATATGTGTGACACGTTGTAATTGTTATATGAATTAACTGTTAACTAAAATTTGATCATGGACTCAGAAACCCTTGTAAGTCCACTTTGGCCAAACTCAACAACTGCAATGATCAAACTAAAGAGAACTATTGCTTTTTCTGAAACCGAGGCATTTCGTAGCTGCAACGTTCTATCCTAAATGTGACAGTATCTTCAGAAGAAACACTAAGATGTTAACAGAAGGCAACTCATCTAGACATCATCACAAAATAGTGGCGACAGATAATCAAACACATTGTCAAGACAAAATCTGCCGAAGTGAAAGAGCAATTATACATCATTAAATTTCATTCTTTTAGACCAATAAGTCTAGAAGCACTGGTGAATAATAATTTCTTTAGATATTTGAAAAAATGGACCGTGAGCTGTAGTCGAACTCGGTCAGTGAAGAATCTCCAGCAGTTATCCCTGCTGTCCAGCAGTCCGAGGGCTCGGACCTCAGCTCTCACACCAGACACAATGCCTTCAATCTCCTCCTCACTAAAGAGCTCGGGAATTTCTCCTGGAGGGAAAGGCACAATCATAGTCACAGTCTGACAAGCTGTAGTGATCAATATTCACTCTTTATACAACGTCATCATTTCAGAATGATTTCAAAGACTGAACAAGTTTGATAATTGATGATGCTCTCTCAGGCAGAAAAAGCTAAAACACAGAATGCTTATTGTGAAGTTTAGGTCTAACCTGATGCCAGTAAATCATTAATAATGACCAGAAACCGCTCATCGGGTATCTGTGAATCAGTCAGGAGCAGAGCCACACACTGGTTCTTCACTCCAGTTTTTAGGAACAAGCCTGCCAGATCCATCTAAATAAAACAACACATGTCATGAATGGATGCAAACTATATAATGTTCACACATATACCTGTATATAGGGTCCACTAGAGAAATTAAACAATAATCAATGAGATAACACAAGTCCCATGATTACGACTTGCTTTTTTAAGAGGCTATTCAGATAAAATTGACAAACTTGCATCATCAATGAGATCGTGAAACATTACTCAGTGGTTATAAATAATAAACCCGGTCCCTTAAAAGTTATACATTTTCATTAATGCAAATTGTATGAAGTGCTACTGCAATTGATGTTCTGTTTGGCGCCAACCTTTTAACAACATCAATATTTACCTTGAGGTCCTGGATGCTATAACCCTTGCTCGGAGTGATTTGGAAGACTTCCACAGAGGACATGTAGGCGGCCAGACGAGTCAGGCTCTGCTTCCCACTGCCCCCGACCCCAACCAGTAAGCCATGAGCCCTTGGAGACTCCAGGATACGACTGATGCGACAGCTGGTAAAAACACAATCATTGTAATGCCATAAAACACCTCTATCCAACCAAATATACTATAAATCTATGCAAACCGTCTTAATATGTCATCTCCACATCAGCTGCATGGATGCTTTTAACATATTCCAATAACTCACATTATATTAGCTTCCCTTATTGCATTAAACTGCCATCTTTACATTTCATGAAGTTGCTTATGTCCTTTTCTTACTACCTTTATGGTGTTATAATATTCTTTCTTCCTTTAATTGATGTGTGTTTAGTGTCTTAGGTATAATTTTGGGGGCAAAACACTACAGTGACATTATCAAAGGAAATCATTCCATGAAGTTCACTATGATCCTTCTAATTTTCATAATAATATGCAAACTAAAGCTATACTTACACATGTTGCATGGCATCTTCAAACAGTACCAGATTCATCTCTGCATTGAGCTCATTGTAGCTCTCCAGGGCATCTGTGAGGACGGACCTGAGCGCAGCCCAGTCTGTAATTGGAGCATAGGAGGCTTCATCGCCCGTTTTGGCAAAGTGGCAATAGAGGAGCGGCAGCTTTGTCACCTTTTTTTCCTCCAGTCCCTGGCAGAGGACAATCATTGAAATCTTTTGATGTATGTTTTTTATCCAAAGGTGAAGAACAGCAATTCATACTATATGATTTTTATTTAGTTTTATCATAATCTGTATTGCACCTCAAAGCATGCATGCACAGTCTCCATCTGGAGCTTCCGGAAGAGCTGCAGGTCCTTGAGAGCTACCAGTCTGTCTGAGTACACTCTGCAGGACTCGTGCAGCCACAACAGTGCCAGGTCAGTGCTCTCTTCTACACTGTCAGGCCCAGCGAAGAGGATGCCCTGAATAACACAGATACTTGTATGAATATTTCCCTTTTCTTTCAAAAGTCCAATTGCAAAACATGCTCACTATCAGTACTACCTGAAAGACGTTAGACAAATCTCGTAGATTAAATGTGTAGTGAAATTTGATGGCTGTGGGCAGAAAGCTGTGAACCATCTTGTGATGAAGAGTTATGGCAGCTTGAATAACAGCTACAGCACTCCTCTGAACCAGCGGACTGAAGAGCTGCTGCTTCAGGTGGCCACAAAGGATCTGACTGAAGATTGACATCTGAGCCTCAGACGAAGGAAAGTTCACCGCGAACACTGAGAAATGCCTCTGTAGAGTAAAGGCACAACCAAACGTCAGAAAGTGTGGAGCAGTTTATCATTTTGATCATTAAAAGATGCTAGTTTAGCAATGGCTTCAGTCTCACCCCAAAATCTTTAAATACACCATAGCCATTCTCAACTAAAACTAATTGATCTGGAAATACATTTTCAAAGTACATGTTACAGGCTTGTCTGTAGTAGTAGTAGTAGTAGTAATGGCAGTAGTAGTAGTAGTAGTAGTAGTAGTAGCAGCAGCAGCAGTACTTAAAATACATCCTCACCATGCTCCCACTTGTATAGTATAAAATCGATGTTGAAATCTGGTTTGTTTATGGTCCAAACCACACAAGAGATTTAAGAAGACGTTTTCTTGTGGCATTGTTATTGCTGCTTAGTTTCCATGCTAATACTTTTCTCTACAAACAAGTAACTGAAATGGGTTTCTGAGAAATTTCTGCAGATTAAGATCCACTATAAAATTGCATTGACTCAAGACTCTTGAATGTATAAACTGTGCCACTGTCAAAGGGAGCATTAAAATAACAATTTGCACACTAATTCACGCAACCATAAATCAATCCTTTCTTACAAACTACACTATACAATAAAATCTTGAACGTTTGCATTGAAGAATAAATTATGCTGGTACAATATGCTTCTTTTAATCCAACATCAGTAAATAAGAGGGCAATATAAGTGGAAAACATACTTGTAGTCTGGGGTTGATAGTGAAGCTCCCAGCAGTTGGGTTCATACAGGCAACATACTGGGTGTTGTGTATTTCTTTTAGGCTCAGTTTCTGCCTGTCATACCTATAGAGAGCAAAAGAGACGGCTTGGTGTAATAAGCAGAACACACCATAGTTTGGCAAATATATTTCATGTGGTGGTATAAGACTCAAAACACACAACTGAACAACTGGCACAAAGTGTGAGAGGTCTTCTCACCAGTGCCCATAATCCAGATGCTGACGTATAAGTGTGTGAGGCTGCACTGTTCCATAACTGTCAACAGCGGGCATGTTGATGTCATCTATGAAGCAGACCATCCTTCTGTTGCCTACAGGGGAGTAGCTTCTGCCTGCTCTTTTCTCTAGTTGACGCTCAAGAATCACTACAAGAGAAAGCGAAGTGATTTGACACAAATCCACAGCAAAAAAAAAATCAACCAAACTACAGTTGCCCATACACACATACAACACAAACCATATATATTTTTAAAGAGCTAGAATAATCTAACACTTGTCAAATGTGAGGATGTCATATGACTGAAGTAATGATTGCAGAAATTAACTGAGTGGGAAGTTTTTACCTCCTCCACGGTTTGTGAATGTGAGCATTACCAGCAGATGGTGCTGCAGTTTACTTGAAGTTCTAGTAAGTACCAAAGAACAATCAGAAAGCCTCACTCACCCTGCAGCATGAGGGAGGTAGTGTAGTAGTTGAAGGGTACTTTTGTTGTCATGTAACTCTCTGGCAGACAGTCAAACTTGTTCTTGACAAGTGCAGTCTTTCCCACTCCAGCATTCCCCACAAGCATTAGTGGCTGTCTCCTCTCCAGCAACAAGTCTATGAAGTACCGAAGACACACAGTCTCTGCCGTGTGTACCAGAACAGCCTGCAATCATAGAAACAGCAGGAAGACAGAGAGCTGAAACATACATAGTTATTATGGCTTTCTTCGAGTGTGATTTATTGACAGACATGTGTTCAGTGAATTGTATGTGATTTATAATTTCTTGTATTTCCCCAGTGCACCACAACTATTCTGTCATAATAGCATCATTTGCTCAGAACAAAACCCCACTAATTATGGCTCAGCAAGAGTCTTTGGAGCATTCACAGCTGTACACAGGAGCATAAAGAAAGACAATAGAGTGTGGGTGATAGCTCAAGCCTTGTTGCTCATGCCTTCACCCCCACACAGTCTGGTATGGGGTGTAGTACATGGTAATCAGACACAGTGGCAAGCCTATCATCCATTGTAGCACCCCTGCCATAACCTCATGATTGGACTTTGCTCTCTCTTATTATGTTCATTGAGGCAGACATGCATTTTTAATATGCTTGTATTGTTCATTTTTGGTTATTTTTCTTTGAGAAAGTTGCTTGTGATGTGATTATTTGATAAGTCTGTGGTTTTTGTAATTACAGTTATAGATTTATAGCAGCTTTCATGTTCTTACCTGTAATGGTGTACAAGTTTCCATTTCAAAAGGAGGGACAGTATCACTCCAGGGCAGGAACCGTCTGGTTTGAGGGTCAAGGTAGTAGTCAAACACTGTCCCCTGTGCTGGCAGCTTCACCGTCTTCATTTCTTTGGTCCACCACTGACTGAACTCCACCCGATAATCATAGAGCTGGACAAATCATTCAAGATATAATATCATGTATTAATTCATATAATTTCAATGAAAAACCCCACCATTAGTTTAAGTTGTTGACAGTTAAGCTTATATTATTCTTGGTCACTTGTCTGTCAGCAAAAGGCACTATGTTGAACATCACCCTATATTTATACCTTCCAAACAGAAGAACAAAGACAAATCAAGGAGTAAATAGAGTGAAAAATAAGGAGTATTATCAAACTATCCAATAACATTGTCCAACAGTTCTTAATGTTGCCTGAAACACTAAAGCCCAGTAACACATTTTTCTATGAAAAATGCATAATTTCTGTCAAGGAACGAGTTTTGAGCATCCATGAAATATAACCAAAGTTTTCTTAGCTTTATTAGGACACAAACATATCTGCAGGGTGTGTTATTGTTATGTCAAAAGTCATGCACTACAATTGTCGTTATGGTTGCGATATGTAAGTTGATATGAAAATACTATTCATAATTTCATCCACTTGAATTAAATGAAAGTAATACCTGGTCTTGAAACAGGGCCCCACCAAAAGCCCAGATGCAGGCAAAGGTGAAGTAGGTCTCATAGAGCTCTCGTGGAGAGTCAGAAGGAATACTTTCTGGTGTTAGAAGGCAGTCAAGCAAAGTGCAGAGGGTCTGAATAAGAAAAAAATATATTATTTCAGTCTGATTTGCTGGCTGTGAAGGCATACAAAGGAAGTAACACATTCCCTGCATATGCTTGTGTACCTGCACCATAGAGTTTTCTGGGATAGGAGTGATGGTCTTGAAGCTGTTTCTCATCTGTTCCAGACAACGGGGAACATATTTTTCAAACATTATGGTGAGGTGGGCCCTTTCTGTCTGGCGTTCTCGTTGTTCAATCCAGCTGGCAACGTACCTGAGCAGGAAGGAATCATTTTGTATTGATGTGCTGATCTGATTGGGATCTAAACGAGTGTGTATTTTGCATATAACAGATTTACACAACATAGTCACCTTGGTGCAACAAGCACAACACATGATAAAGAAGATAATACAAAAACGGCATTGCAACGAAAACTTAAAAAATGATTTGATATTATGTGAATACAATCTGAGTGCCTCACGGGTTCCAGCCCAGGTCCTGTTGGTTAACATAAAGAATTCCTGCCCTGGACACAGTAGCAGGAGTGGCCGTCCTTAGGTGACTGATTTCAAACACCAGTCTCATGGATGAAGTCAGTGGCACGCGTTCATTACTGGCCAGAGTCAGCACCTGAAAGACATTATGAAGCATTACGGTTTCCTTATATCATAACATTTGCATGGTCAATATGACAAGACTCCACCCAAACGATAAGGAAAACACCTTCATATCTCATCAGGTTTGACAGAGGTGCAAGATCACTGTGACTGTGATTCATTGCTCTGGAAAAAGACTTCCAAGTATACTCACACTCCAGGAAGTGATTGCTGAAGGAGGGGGAAAGAAACATCTTTTTCTATCTATACCATCTTGGTTGCTATGTGTTGTACAATAGCGTATGAGTGAACAGGAGGGAGGTACCTTGTTGTCATCCATCACTGTGTTGAGTGATTCAATCCACATTGGATCAATGTCTCCATCCAACACAATCCACTTAGGTCCTATGTGGGAGATGTTCGCTTGCTCTCGCATCAGTGATGAAAGCAAACCTTACAGAGATGAAGAACGCAAACAACAACTGAGATTACAAGGTATTAGCACTGTTTAGATCAAGAACGACTTAGCACTGGTTCATGTGTTTTACATTTTGTTATTCTCATTTCTCAACCAGCTTTGTTTACCATCTTTCCATTCTCGAGTTGCGTGGTGGATGAAGCCAAACAATTCATCTCTGTCTACTGCCTTTGGATTGAGGTCATTCCATACAGGCTTCCTCTTCAAGTTTACATAGGTTTTATGGAGAACTCTCAAGATCTATTGAAAAGACAAACACCTAAGATATTTCATGTACCTTACCGAAAGTAATTGAGGATTTACTTTCACAATTTGTAAGGCAATAAAATCTAACCTCGCTTTTCCCAGTCCCAGCATTTCCAACAACAAAGACAGAATGACGTACTGCCATGAGTTCCTCCAACTGCACCACCTGACAAAATAAATGTAGAAATAGATTATTTAATAATTTGTTTAAAACATTGACCAGGTATACACCATATCAACTCAAACCTTAAGGATGAATGTCTCCTCAGGCTGGAGTCGGAGCTCCAGCGTGGTCTTTCGGATAGCCTTTTCAAATTCACAGTCCCTCTCTCTCTCCACCTCCAAGCCTGGGAACAGATCTCCCAACAGTCCCAAGAAGATAGTCACATCCTCAGTGACAATTTTAGGCATGTTGAAGTCCCTCAGCGCACGCATCAGCACCTGGGAAGTAAAATGCACTTATAGATTACAGAGTCTTCCTCTTGTGGTAGTGAGATGACATACACATGTAAGTCACCTGATCCTCTGGTCTACTCTTGTCTCTTCTTCTCAGTGCCCCTGCCACAACCAGAACAGACTTGACAGCACGCAAACCCCAGTCATAGTGGTCCTTTTAAGACAAATAAGAATAGACTGTAAAGATGTGTATTCCTGTGTTTACACTTGCCATAAATCATATCACACAAAGCACAAAAATGGTTTTATGCAACGCTGTGGTCCAAAGGTAAAGCTGAAAATAAGTAATATTGATGCTCTCTGTTCTAATCCAACATTATGAAATATAACAGTGCTATTAAGTGCTTTTCTCCTACCTGCTTAGAGAGCAGTTCTTTGCAGAGAGTGTACAGAGTGATAAACTTCCTGGCTAAAAGCTTAGCAACCCGGAAGCCTTCAGCAACCAGCATTATCTCACAAATAAGCTCAGTGTCCGGCACCACCATGGCACAGGGTCTACAGCAGGACACAGACAATGCAGACAATAAACTGGGTAATGCTGAGTAAAGGCTCACTATAAATAAAGTTACTGTATCACTCTCACCTGAAAAGAGCCTTGAGGTTCTCAGGTAGCTCCGTCCTGCCGGCATAGCCAGGGTTCATAGTGATGAAAATCCCCACAGAGGGCTTTAAGACAATGTCTTCATCTAAGAATAAGAACCTACGAGGTTGCATAAAGGGTTAACACATTTTGACTCTTACAGCATAAAGGCTTCATGCATTCAGCTTCAGCTGGTTACCTTTTCTTTTTAGAGCGGATGGCGTCATGTATAGTTTTGACCTGCACTGCTACAACTGACAGAACATCCACAGCGATGCGATTGAACTCATCAAAGCAGCCCCATGCTCCAGTCTGGGCCAGACCCTTGTAGATATTACCAATTGACTGAATATGAAGTAAAACAAATGTTTTTGCATTTAATCATACCTTACTGAAACAGCTAATCAAGACATAAACTGACCAAAGGGAATAATTGTACTTTCACACCTTGTAGTCCATCTGTTCAGAACAGTTGAAGATGTACACCATGACGCCCATGGCTCTGCCAAGATCCTTAGTGGTCTCAGTCTTCCCTGTTCCAGCGGGGCCAGCTGGGGCTCCACTCATGGTCAGGTGCAGTGACTGAGTTAAGGTGATGTAGCACCTGAACATGCCCATGGCAACAGCACACAGGGAAAAAACAAATGTGTTTTTGGGAAATGCTGAATGTAGCGAATGCATGTATTGAAACGTGACGTGGATAGACTGAAAACTGATAGGCGGCAGAGTTACCGGTCTGTGAGGGGAGTGATGACTAGACGCGGTGTATTTCCAAGATACTCATATGAGTAAAGGAACTGGGCATCACAGATGTTAACAAAGCAGTGACGCTGCTCTTCATACCAGCAATGCCGGAGCTGGGACAGCCACTGGAAGGCCTGTGAGGTGGTGACCTGTGAACACACACGGCTGCTATTAAACTGGAGATCATATGTCACAAGAGATAAGGGCAGCAGGTAATATAATGACCATAACTAGTTCAAAAATAGTGTCTTGTTTTAGTTTAGGCCTATAGTTTATAACCTAGTCTAAAGAGTTGGTGAAATGGAGGCTGTGCCTCTCTTGTTTTTCTCATTCCTTAAAGATGTAAAGAATCAAGAACTGTACTATTCCTATTTAGGTTTGTCATGTCATTTTTAATTGTTACCTCAAATTTTAAGAAAGCTTGTTTTTTTTTTTTTTGCTGCATATAGGTTGCAAATGGAGGATTAAGCCGTTACCATATGGATTGTGATTTTCAGTAAATTATAATCTCACTTTAGAAAAGCTGAACACTGCGATATGGTCTTTTACACACCTTTATGACGAGAATTATATTGATAATGCACAAAGTTAGCAAGGAAATGCTTACTATGGAATGAATTAATTGTGATTACCTTTTGGGCAATGAGGCTGGCAACAATGTCTCTAGCATGGACATCAATAGTGCACAAAGTCATGATCTTCTGTCTGTCGCCTGAGCTCAGCTCTCCCAGCAGCATGCCGATCAACAAGTTGAGCTGAGACATCTGGAGGGAAGAGAAGCATATTCAAAGCAATGCTGCGGAAAATAGACAGGAGTTAAGGTAAGTGTGCCAATTTAAATGTTCTCACAAGATGAATTGGCAAAAATCTGACATAAAATTGCATGGTTCAAATTTGTTGTTTCAGTTGTATTGCTCAGTATTCTATAGTAAGTAATTTAAACTTCAATCCATGCAGAACAACATACACAGTCGGTGTATGAATGTGGACCATGTGGACAATTTTACAGAAACACAGACAATTAAAAGTGGTCTTTTGTTCTTGTTTTGGCTAAAACATCACTGATGTCTTGCATTTGTAACTGTTCTTGTGCGACAGCAGATCCAATCAGTCCAGTGCGTTGAAGGGAGGGAGAGATTATTCAAACAGCAACCAAGGACATGGTAACCTTAAATATTGCTGATGAAACTGACAAGAGTGATAATACCGTGTGAGCGTAGCCTCACAACAAGGGCTCACATACCCATCTCAGGTCACTGACTCTGAAGTAAGTATGACGGCATTATGGAAAATGTGTCCAACGTCTTTAGCAGTTGCCACTTTACTCACAGATGACTATTTCTAAACTGTCAATTACATTTACTGATGTTGTAACAAAATGTATAATAATGCAAACAGATGTTGATTCATGTGAGTTTTTGAGGCCATGGTTTGTGGTGGTGTTGTACTGAATCCTAGTTTTGTAAGCAGTTTTTTATATTTCAAAATATTGCATACGCCTTGCAAGATAATACTCTTTTAATGTTGGTGTGTTAACTCATCATAAAATGTACCTGTTTCTTGTTGTATTCTTTTAGTGCAGTCTCAAATCCTTCCTCCAGTCTTTTAAACACAAGCTCCATATCGTTGCTCCACCAGATCTGGGATCCAATGAGAGCCACTTGGGCAGGAAAGTCGAGAATCCACTGCTCTCTGGGCTTGTCCTCGTACACAGACACAGCCTCGGACAAGTGACCCCTCACACATTCCTTCATAGACTCCTCCAGACAAGAAAGCCATGCCTCCACCTAATGCAAAGTATTTTCACCATTAGTTTAGTTCTTTATCTTATGAAATGCGATAGCTGATTCAGATTCTTTGATACTGAACATAATCTTACCGGCCCGAAACAGCAACATTCTGTCTGGAATGGGACATATTCTCTCTCTTTGCTGTACATGCCCACTGCAAGTTTAGGATTATCCAACTGTTCGTTTTTGGCAAACTCAAGATCTGAGATGTTGTCAAATAATTTTGAGAGGTGAACAGTTACCTGCAAAAGACATTGAGTCATTCAACTTTTCATTATAGACACAGAAGTGAAGTAGTGACACTGGACAAATACTAAAAAACAAAAATCAAGGGAAATGCCACATAAATATACCTCTCTGGGCCGACTCCCTTTGGAAAGGATGTCCAACAAGTCTGCAGATGAAATAAAGTAGAATCGAGGAAAGGCAAGTCTCTTTGTCTCCAAGTATTCGGCAAGAGCTTTTTCACACAATGTCAGCCTGTTAAAAGAGAGAGTATGGGAATCGTGAACACATCAAGACAGACTGTGAGTAGTATCGTAAAAGTGTAATCAAATAAAGGTTAACCTTGTTTGTAGATCCTCTAACTTCTCAAATAGATGAGGTTTGTTGGTGGCCTCAATGACATTTATAGTCTTAGCACTGTCCAACATTAACTCCTGAAAGAACCAAAATTGCCATGTTTACAATGATGAAAACAATGGAATTTGCAAAACTATATGACTGAAATATACAGTAAGTGCAGACCTGGAATTCTGCATCTATAGCTTGAAATCTGTGAGCATCTGCAGGCAGCTGTTGGCAGATGTCATCACAGCTTTTGAAGATGCTTTCCAGGTAGACCCATGTCCGTTGGACCTCGATCCAGACCATCAGTACAGAGTCAGCCACAGTCAGCTGTTTCTGTAGTTCCACTACCTGGAGCAGGAAGTGATGTACATGCTTGCTCTGAAAGATGCCCTGGAGCTGCACCTTGAGAATGAAGACAAGGGGACATGTGTATAGCTTACCAAAATGATTGGATCCAATGTAAAACTCAAATACACCACACTACTGAAGTAATATCTTAATAACCTTAACCTCATAACATGAGTCAGTTTAATTACAGTGCATTTTCAACCTCATCTGCATACCATGCCATAAAAAATGGGGGAGGGAAACAGTCTGTTTCCACAAAGATCTAGGCATTCAAGTGGCAAGACTTCTAATTGGTGGCTATAACCCCCCAATACATCTGGTGGACATGTACAAAGACCGCCACAGTGCAACAATGTCCTGTGTTCTACAGCAGCTATAAATCTAAGGACTCAATAGGGACCTCTCTACTCTCAGCTGTGCTGTTAGACAGTCAGACAGGGCGGCCCCTTTCTGCACTCTCATCTCTATTCAGCACTTAACTATCAGTGCTTCTCACAGACAACTGGTCTTGAGAACTTTCAGAGCAATAAAGTCACACATAAAATGGTAGTATCAATTTCAGAAGCTTAGATATTTACCTGATGATCCTCAAGAGTTTCGATAAGTTCCTCATCACATTTAAGAAGTGGCACAGAGGTTTGGTAATGATCTTCATATGAAAGCTCCATTGATTCCCAAGTTTTACTTATTTCTGACACAACCTGAAATAAAAAAGAGGACGGCATAATGATTACACCTAAACCAAATATGGTAATTAAAGCTGTCTCATGAAAACCATGTATCTATGTTATCTATGATTTTAGTTTTAGAAAATTCTGATTCTTCTTATGCTAAAAAAAACAACAACCATCGGATTATCTGAAAAACACACTGTCACAAAGCTGAAAACAGACTCGTGAAAAATGTTTTGGAGATCATGTATCATGAGGTTGGCTCATAGTTTGACGTTATTACTTTTTTCATGTGCTAAATGACTCTCGATGTATTTGACCACAATCTAGTAACTGAAGAAGAACCTTTTCTATGGCCATTTCTTTGACTGCCTTATCCACTATGTTGCGAACTTCGTCTTCCAACAAATGGAGCTGCAGAGCCAAGAGGTCTTCCAAGGTGGTACTGTCAGTCACAGTGAAGTCCATCTATTTCAAAAGAATCATTGTCATGATGCAAAGTCTCAGATTTCTATCATGCAGGGTAAAAAAGACTGCCCTATAGTGTGATTTCTGCTGTGTGTATTTATGCACCTGTTTTGTTCTAATTAGCTTCACCCAGTGGCGCTCTCGTATTGCAGGGTTCTGTAGCTGACTCACGGCCCGAAGTGACGTCAACAGGTTCTTTACATAAAGGTCTAACCCAGAATACACATCCCACACGCGAGCCTCTTTGTCGAGCTTCCGTATGTCCTACACAAACAGAAGGTAGGTAAACATAATTAGTTATTAGAGGCATCTGTTACAAATAGCAATGGTGCATGACAGCAAGACAGCAGGAGAGATGTGCTGGTGTGATGTAGCACTGTTGGTGACCTCACCTTGGCAAACCTCCTCAATTCTGCGTCCATCTGGTCTACATTTATCTGCCTCCATTTGGTCATTGTCCAGTTTTCCACACTGCTCTGTATAGATAAAGACACATGCAGAGGGGTCAATGGGTTGAGGGTACTTAATGGGGACATTTAGAGGCTACATGGTATTCAAAGAATAAAGGACAGCCTCCAAGAGGAAGGGCTGGTCAAGTTATTGAGTTATTGGGGCATTGTAGTGTGGAGATGAGGTGTTCAGCTGTATTTCCCTTTACAGTATGCATTAAGCTACTTACCTGCACATATACAACAATGTCCCACAGTTCTTTGAGGACAGTGATCTCTCGTCTGCAGAGCTTGATGTCTCTGTAGTCAGGAATAGTAACGTCAAACAGATTTGTGGACTCCTGCAGCTCTGCTACCTCTTTCTCCATGTCTCGGACAGCTTTTTCAGACTAGAAAACAACACATGGTGATTGTTATCCAAAGTGTACAGGATAATACAATGTTATTTAAATGACATAGCAATGGTTAAACTCCTACTTTCTCCAGACCGATGTAGGGACGCACTGCATTGTAATTAAATGGCATTGTCGCTCTGAACATCTCCCTGAATTTACTTTGTTTCTCCTGAAAGATGAGAAATACCACTTTAATAGCCTTCACACTTTGGTTAAAAATACAATTTCTTCAACACTGTACATATGTGATAAAGAAATTGTCACCTCAAAAGTCACGCATCGTCTCCGTATAACCATCACTTCTGCATTCTGCATGGGTGCCACCTCATGCCTGACTTTCAGAGCCAATTTTTTTGCCCCACTCCATTTCTCTGGAAGTTCCTGTAGAGAGAATTAGTTTGATTTCTCAAAGGATGAACGGCCACAAAATGAATTTTTGATCATTTGTTATCATATCATCTTATTAAGTACTTGAAGGTGGCAACAAAATATGGAGCATCCATTCCTTTCCTTACCTCCAGCTGAGAATAGACCTGGTCTGGTATGGTCACTCCATACTGTTCCAGTAGGATTATTGTGTCCCTGAAAGGCTCAAACATCTTGTCTGTGGCTGCTTGTCTATCTCTGACCGCCAACAAGTGACTCATCACTTCCACCAAACCGCGGTGGTTTCCTTTAGCCACAGGCTGGCCTAGCCCTTGAACAGTGGCTCTAACAAACTTCTGCAGCTCATCAAGACTGAGTGGGAAAGCACGCACAGTGAGAAAAACTGATACAGTTTGGTCTGCATTTAATAGCTATGCAGAAGTTTAGAATTGTACCTGTTAGTGACATATGTCAAGAGGTGTTCTTTGAAAAGCCAGCTCCACTTCTTTATAGTGTTAAGGAGGCTCACTTTAAAGAACTTGATATCCACTCGAAACCATCCATTGAACACTGTGAAGTCTTCAAGCTTGGCAATTTCAGCATACAGAGCCTCATAATAATCTATCTGTAAAAATAACATCACATCAGAAATTGCAATTTAGACACCTGCCATGTATGGCAAATGTGATTCATGATTTAAAAAAGCATTTTACCTGTTCTTTGAAGTTATCGATTGTGGGCGGGCTCTCAAGGAGTGCATCTGCTCCACAAGCCTCCATCTCTTCAGATGTAAGTACACTTCCATACAGAAGAAACTGGCTGAGAAACTCAGCCCTGTCATCTTGCCAGAGATGGGTGTAGCAGTCAAACTTTCTCTGGTAATGTATTGCTGTCTTGAGGACGTTCTCCACTCGCTCCATTATTTCTTGTCTCAGGTCCAACAAATCGAGCATATCATCCACTACATCCTGTAAGAGTTATATTACATGACATATAACATGAGGAGAATCTACTATTTGTAGAAGAAAACACTATAGTGAGTTTAGAAAGACAGAGTAGAATTTGTTACCTGGTAACTCTCGGTGCTAAGATGAGCAGCCACTCTGTTGATATTCACCGAAGTCTTGAATATGTCTCCGACCAGTCCTTCTATCAGCTCATAGAGGCCGTCCCCTGCCTCTTGGTCCAACGAGGGGAGGTTAACCATTCCTGAGCTAGTCAGCATTAACTGAGACTCAAACAGAGGTGTCTGGTTTGGCCATGATTCCATGTTGTCTGCAAGGAACTGAAGAGAGTGACGGATGTAGCTGAAGAGCCCCTCCACCACCATCTCATCCACATACTCAAGGTAGGACTGCCATGCTTCTGACGCAGGGTCAGCGTGGAAAAGGACCACATTCTCCTGTCGAAATTGTTACGATATTGGAGAGATGGTGAGCACAAACACTGTCAACGTTTTGGTTCTGTACTGAGGATGGTGCAGGTTGACACATTTCATTTGAGGGGTTTGATCTGTTTCAGAATAACTACAGCATGTATATTTACATGGCTTCCCATTGGGACAAGTGTAAAACATATCAGGTAAAAACATTTTTCAGTCAAATCAGTCAAATTTGATCAGAATCGAACAGCATCAAAAGCCTTGGGACTGTGAATGGTACAACACAGATTATGGTTAGATTTGTATTTATCTTATAATGTCTGTATTATCTTTTCGTAAGGAAACTGACTCCAAAGCCAAAAACAAGTACGAATTATGAAAATTAATAAATAATTATGGCTTTAATTTACCTGTTAACATTTAAATATCTCCACAAGACGCTAAAAGGATTTGGACCCATGCCAATAATTGCATGCTGTTTGGTGTTTACTTATAGTAGAGCAATAACAATGTACAAGAGTGAATATTATCATACATTTAGCCACACATACCTGTACCAGCTTGTGTATAGAGTCTCCATCCTTCTTCACAGAGCTGTACTTCTTGTTGACACGGTCTCCCCTGTCTTCCAGCTGTATGAGCGAGCCTCTCTTGTTGTCCTTCCTGCTAAACATGGCCTTTTTGCTCCATCCCTTCATTATTGACTGGATGGCTTCGCAGTTTTCTTTGGCTCTACTGACTCGACATACAAGGTCGTGGACCAGGTCTTTGGTGGTGCTGATGAAGCTCCAGCAGTCCGGATCCTGCCATGTCAGGTCAGACTCTGCTCTTGTCAACTGCACATCTATGGACTCCTGCTCAACTCTGATGAGAGGATGTTCCACCTCTAGCACTGTCTGCTTCAGCTTGTTGTACCATTGTACTAATAGCTGCAGACTGCTCACATACTGTAAAAAGTACATGCATAGTGTGGATAAAAGATATAGTCTGAGGTGCAGACTATGTAAAGGATAGTGGGAAAGACATAATGCTTATTATTTCGGAGGTATGCCTGAGCCCATGAAGTAATATGTTTCTTACCTTTGTAAACATGTCACGCTTCTCAAAAACTGTCAGTGCAGCTGCAGGGATCTTGATCTGACTAAGAGTCTGAATATATTTCACATCTTTCAAGACTTCAGTCAGCTGAGGAGTGACATGAAATGAACTGTTATACATAGTCACAGTGGGTAGGTGGTGAAATGTCTGGTCTCAACTAACAGAAACCTTTAGAGAATGTAATAAGTAAAATTAAATAATTATAAAAAAAATAACAATTCACCAATAATTGAACCAAATTAATTGGTGACCTGCATCTACGCTTTGTAACATTAGAAGAATACTGGTCTTTGGCCATGTCGAGTAAACTAAAGGATACTAACAGTCATTCCAATTTTGGGGGATCTTGAGGGCATGTGAGCTTTATGAGGGAATTCATTTAACTTGTTTTTTAAGAGACAGACATTACTAAATCAGTCCAACAGTAAGTTGGATAATTATTTAGCATTGGAGGGTGTCTGCAAAATGTGCAATGTGCTTTCTAGTTTGCAGGGATATTACATAAAGTACCTTTGGATTGAAGTTGAGTGAGATCAGGTCAGATGAGGTATTTCGGGAGATCAGGGGCTGGTTCAGGTTGATCAGGCAGGCTTGTTCCAAACCGTTACACCAGTCAGAGTAAATGTCCTCCTCATATTGGTCCAGGAGACTCAACATCTCCATGTACATGTGGTATTCCTTCGCCATCTCTACACCTCCTGCAGGCCTGGAAATATTGCAAAATTGTGAGACAACCGTCATTTTTAAACATGGCAAAATTGCCATTGCCTATATGTACTGTACCTATAAATTTATCTGACTAGCTACTGTTTGTAATTAATACGTTCACTGAAATTAGTCGGGTGTTTCTACTGACATATTCAACAGTGATCTGATCTTTTCCCATGGTGTTTGAATACGTTGTCTGAGCATTTTTGCCCACTTCAAAGCTCCAGATGTGTGAGCCATGTTCTTAGTCAGACCACTTTCCATCTGTAAACAAAGGAAGAATTGAACAAAGTTGTTGCATGAACAATACAGATTGCACCTTGAATACATATTGCTAATTTTCCATTTTGCTTCCATTACCTGAGTGAGCTGGGATTTAAACAGATATTTACATCTCTCCAGCTCTTCTCTCAAATGTTGCTGCAGCAGGAGGAAGTTGGGACTGAATATCTGTCTGATTTGTCTTCTCTCCAGGAAGGGTCCAACAATAGTCAGCAGCTAAACACAAAAATGTTTGTGTCCTACATGTCACTCTCTATTCACTTTATCAAAACGGTCATCAGTATCATCTTACTATCCAGTCTTGCTTACTTTGAATGCTGATTCCAGTCCTGAGCAATCCTTGAAGGCCAAGCATAGAAGACTGGCAAGGCGGCACTCGAAGTCCACAATCCTCACTTTCAAATCCTTATACTCGTTTTCAAAACCCTTATGAGTTGATGAAAGTTAACAATTCAACAGCATTTAATGATAGACACCACTGTAAAACCGTGCATTACGAATATGCTGTAGCTGTTCATGGAAACCTTAATTATATGGCAATAAACTTGATTTCACCTGAGAGTTGAAGTCAAGTGGACTGTTTTCACTGTGCGTCAACACTTCACAGTGGTTACTGAACTCTTTGTACAACTGAGCAGCATGCTCACTGTAGAGTTTGCCATTAAGTCCACCAAATTCCAGTTTTTCCATCCTCTGAAAGTCCAGCATCACTTCAAACAAGTCCTGCAAAGATGAAATAGAGTAGTAGGAAATAAAACCACATAAAAATGTTCCCTTGCTGTGACACCTGAATACAAAAAGAAAAAATCTGTCTCACCTCCAGCTGTAGCATTCGATTAAGGAACTGGTTGAAACGTGCAAAAATCATGACAGATGGGAAATCCCAGGGTGCATGTCTCACATGGTTGGCCAACCTCTCCCTCTGGGTCTGGTAGCTGTCTCTGAAACACCTAAAGACTTTTATCACCCTCATTACCGCTTGTTGACTTTCCTCTGGATCCTCTCGGAGCAGCAGATCCCCAGAGAGGTATGTAGAGGCCTAAAGAGTGCAAGATTTTACATCTTTGAATTTGTTCACGCAGACAGCCAATAACTGAAGTCAAAGTAATCCTCACTGACTAGCATCAGCAAAGCGTCATTTTACAAATCCATGCATTGTTTTTCACAACAATTTCACATGCATGTGTCACTCAATGTATCCCTTCAATACAGCTGTTTGAAATGAGGATTCCTACCTGCTCAATGAACAGATTGCATAGCTCCTGCAGTAACACCACCATGCGTGCTGGTCTTTGATAAGATTGGCAGTTGCTCCAGATAAGGAAAAGCGTGTGTAACAGTTCAGGGATGACTGTTTCAAAGTGAGGAAATCCTCCCTTTTCCAGTTGAGACAGTTGTGCGTGCAGTGGCTGTAGATGGATGTCAATGCCTTTGGCTTCTTGAAGTGCTTTTGATTTAAAAAATAATGAGATGATACATTTTGGAAATAGCATTATGCTGTGCATCAAACATTTGACAAGATGCAAACTAAAGCACGTCTCCTTGGGCTTTGAAAAGGGGCCCGCTGATCTTACCATCAAATACATTTCCAATTAGAGTCATGATTGTTGGATGATAGCTGCTATCCATCATCTCTAACATCTTTGCCATCTTCTGAACAATGGCACTCTGAAGCTACGAGGGAAAGTGCCGTACATGTTAATCAAATTGTGGAATGTCAGGAGATGAAACTTATTTCAGTGAAAGATCAGGAGAGAGAGGGAGCATACCTGGTGATAAATGTTCTCTATATTGCTTTTCCTGGAAGCCCAAAACTTCAGCTCTGCATTGGGCCCTGGGTTGCAGCCTGTCATAAGTAGGTCTGATGAATCCTCCTTTAAAATGTTCTGGATCAGATTGGTCCAGTTGATGACCTGGGTCTCTATGGCATGGGCCAGTGCCCTGTCATAGTTATTGTACCTGAGTGTGAAATACATGTTGAGAGAGTTTGTTAATACGTATGATTATGATAAAAAGATCCTAGGCTCAGAAACAAAATGAAGATGTGTGTGTTTTCTTACATCTTGAAGGTGCTTAGTGAATTTTCAATCCAATCTATCTCGGTTGGAATAGGGAGGACGATTTTCCCTAAAATCTGTCCCATGACAACTGATGTCTTACTGCAGATGTTCTCAACATGCAGAATAATGTCTTCAGACATCAGATTTGGCCACATTTGATGGTTTTTGTTGTTTGAAAGCAGTGGAGCACATACCTTTCGAAAGAGACAGAAATAATTTACCCAGCACTCGTAACGGCACAGCACACACAACAAAATGTGTTTTTATGAGATAGGTGTATGATGGCGGGTATAACAGTCACCTGCTCAACTGTACTTGACAGCTGTAGTGGTGATGGAGACTGGAGGCCAAAAAGCAGAAGTTCCCTGTAGTTTTCAGAGATGACAGGAACTACTCTCTTCTTGAGTATGTAGATTGGAATATTTTGAGTAACTGGTGGGACCTACATTTGAAACAAATAAAATATGATTCCATAAGATTAGACTGCAAATCAAGGATATTTATCAATTTCCTGCATTTCTGCAGTTTACTCTTACACTGCAACTATCTTTCTATTTTTAGTTTTGTTGTGTTTTAATGACTGTTTTTAATGTTTCAATCAATGTTCTTAATTGTTTTTTAATCTACTTTTCCTTTGCCTTATGTTTTGATGCTTTTAATGGTATTATGTGAAGCATTTGAATTGCCTTGTTGTTGAAATGTGCTATATAAATAAACTTGCCTTCCCTTGCAAATAGAATTGACACTCCCAAGTAATTAAATAAAATCTGTCGCACTAAATTCACCAATTTCAAGATATTGTAAATACTAGTCAAGTGTCCACAGGTCAACGAGCGAACGTTAGTCATCAACCAAAGTAACGTTATTGAGGATTATGTAACAACCATAACGTTACCTCTTTAGAAGCAACCAGACAGGCTTTATTTGATGAAGAGAAAAATAGAACGGGCTCCTTCTCAAAGAAGTCTTTCAGAACAGTTTGAAACTCTTCGGTGACAGCACTCTTGTCCCATGTTCGGCGGTGCAGTCGCAGGAGCCCACAAACTTTTCCCTCGACAAACTTTACTCTGTCGTCCTCGAGGAAAGACGGAACGCTTTCGTCGTCCGACATGATTGCGCTACGACCACGACATCCTTCAGCCCCCCGGCACCTCGTTCAACAAAATGAGGGGGGAAAAAGAAAAGAAAACTGATTTGTGACTGCTCCAGAGACCGTCCCCTAAATTAGCTGTGGATCTCGTGTAGTTTCTAGTTACTTCATATGCCTGTTTTGCAAAGAAGGCTGGTACGGGCTGTACAGTCCTGGGGGCGGTTCAGCATTCCGTTGCTTAGAAACAGTCACTATCTTCAATCACTGCCAGAAGGCTCTTTAAAATACATGCAACTTAACAATGGCGTATTTATTTCAGTCGCCTATTATAACTCCCACACTAGCATTTATTTTTAGATGATCATAATAGCATGAGGGTTATAGGACTTTTCTTCAAATAAAATCAGCAACATATTAAATGCACAGATGAAAATATGTGCTTTAATTTGTATGGACACATGTATATGATGACCTATAGTCCTTTCATTGGGCAGTTTACCAATGAAGAGTATAGTCTATATGGATATACTGTCATTCAACATTCCTGGTTTAAACAGATGCAAATCTGTGGCCCCTTTTATGACACATACAGGATGTGTGACAGGACTTGCATGAAGGAGCCTATGTATATGAGGCATAGACTGTAGTAAAATGTAGGCTTTTGTGATACACACACATTATATATAGATTGCCTGCCTGTTGCTATGGTGCTAATAACAAGTTGGAGGCAATGCATTCAAACAGTTAAAATGAGGATGGCTCCTAAAGTAATCCACACGCTCATTTTACTCTGGAAATCAGCACAGATGTTAACATGGTTGAGAACATGAGTCATTCATTTCGCTATAAACCAGAAAACACTTGCAGCTTTAAATGGGGTGGAATCATTAGAAATATCATAGATAGATAGATAGATAGATAGATAGATAGATAGATAGATAGATAGATA
>NW_022280043.1:1939448-2032508 GCF_004355925.1 Anarrhichthys ocellatus
AGAGAGAGAGAGAGAGAGAGAGAGAGAGAGAGAGAGAGAGAGAGAGAGCGAGCAGCTGATTGAAAAGTCCAGAAATCAATTTATAAGCCATATTTAAATCACAGACAAGTCAGGAGGGGAGCACACTGCGTGCGTCTGTTTGGGGACCTCCCGCCCATAATATAGTTGATCGCACTGACTAAAAAATAATATATTGTCAGTTATTCCGTCAAGTGTTTGCGCCACATGTCTCTGCACACATCTGATACACGCGATAATCTAGTTTCGCTGTTGATGGCAAATAATAGCCTACATGTGGGAGATTCTGCCCTTCAGTGAATTAACGCCCCTGTAATGAAATGTTTAAACACCTTACAGTGAGATCTCTGTTGGCAGATCACACAGAATCCGACGAGATAGCGCTGAAGCTCTTGGGGTGTTATGTAAGCCCCAGGTTGAACAAATTTGTTCGCCAACACCCGCGGGTATCTGGTGATGGATATGTGGTCCTGGGGGACCGTGGAAGGCGCAGTACAACAGCCGGCCGCTTATCTTGAAAGGCTTGTTTTAAGTGCTCCAATGCCGGGAAACAAAAGCTTTAAGGGCACCTATTACCCTACAATTGTTGTACAATTCCCATTGTTTAGTTAGTTCACACACATACGTATTAAGGCATATGCCATGCATTAGGCTTGGGTTTAAACTTTAAGTAGCTTATGTGGATGGAATAACGAGAGTACAAATAGCCAGATAAACCCAAGCCTCTGGTGTGAGACTCTAGAAATGTGTTTTGATCCCTCTTTGCAAAAGTGCATTTAATTAAACGCCACAACATTAAATTTTCACATAAAGTCATCTTACATTTTTCTGTGCTTGTGTCTGTGGTATGTCTGTGAGTACATGTGTCTACAAGGCAGGGTTGTGTGAATGCGTTGGAAGCTGGGTCCAGTCTGTTAGGTCTCCCCTGAGGACAGCCAGGCCACTTGTGTCTGAGGGGCTGGTTTATCCCACTTAATCAGCATCCTGAGAGACTGGCACTGCCCCCATGGCCATAATGCCGGGGGTCACTGCAGGCTCCTCAAAATAAAGAGAAGCCCCATCAGACAATGCTGCTGTCAATCAGCCTTAACCTGAGCTGGGCCCTTTATTCCTCATATAGTGTACTTGTGTAATCATTCACTCCATAAATGCAAATTATCTCATCATTGTTTTGACTAACACAGGGCAAGGATACATAGAGAATGCTTTTGCATTTCAAATACTTGGATTTCTCACAGTACAGTTTCCCTTTCTGGAGACTGCATAATGAAGTATACAGAAGTGTAGCCTTTTTAATATGACAAGCCAATATATCCAGATTCTCTAAAATGTTTTTGCATACATCGTGTGAAGTAAAATGGCAAATGCTTGTCCCTGCGGTGAAACTACTCTTCTCGGGCTGATCATCATAGCCGGATGCTGCTGGAAATATATTTATCTAAAAAAAAAAAAAAACGAACAAGATAATGAAGACACAGAAAAACGCTTCCTGCAATTTGCAGTAGCTCTTCCGCTTCATTTAAACCATAATTTGTAGTTGTTGGGATGACACATACAGTCAGTGGTTAGGGGTTTGTATCGGTATTGTCCCAAGGGCTTCTGTCAGTCTGGCACCGTTATAAATGACAGAGCTGAGTGAGCCTCCTTGGCTGTTTCTCAACATGCTGGCTTCCTTGGGGCCTTGTGCAGCATTTGCAGAGCGTGTGCCCTTTTGATTTCCTAATCCCAGCACGAGCAGAGGAATGCTGGCTCTCCATGAGATATTCCACTCACAAGCCGTGATTTATGTTCTTGTGGTGCAAGGCTCAATGGTGAGAGGATCGTAGGTGTTGTGGAGCCTCAGTAAAAACTTTTAATATGCACGCCTCGTGGTCTCTGGCAGGGCCCGGCACAAGGATTACTGCCATTCAGGGGGGGGATGGGTCAATAATGTTTAAAATTCATCTGAGGCCTTACAGTCTGATAGCTATTATACAAACATCCATGTATGTTTTTCCAGCAGAGGTACAGTATTACACTGGTTCATTCAACTTTATGCTGCGTTGTCTGGTTTCAGTTTTGTAAGTTTGAATTAAACAGATAAAAAGGAAACTGTGGGATTTAAATTGAGAAATGTTTGTCTGCTTTTATAAAATTCACTATTTCTACAGTAATGATAATATAAAATACAGAAAAGGAAATATGTTGAGCGCATACATAAAATAAATCAGCAAAGGCATTAACAGCAGTTACACTGCTGTTAATTATACTGCATTGTTGACTGTGTTAATGCACACTTTAAAGTGAAGAGGACGACCTTTGCTCACATCACAGTAAAAGTCTCAGCATAAAATCAAAAGGGCAAACATTTAAAGCTCAAGGGTTTGTCCTCTCTATAGTTGCCATAGTATTGGGTATTTCTTTATACTTTAGTTAAATATTTTAGGAGATCATCCTTTCCTTTTATTATGCAAAGTGAATTGAATTCAAGGGTTGTATTTAAGTTACTATTACATAATGATTGGATTACTCCCCACTGGCTTTGCTGTCAGACTAATGATTGAGTGAATGAATGTAACAATTTGCTCTGCAGTGGCCCAGATATGCTACATTTCATTCATATATGTCTTTGAGACTTTTGGCATGTGTTTTGAAAATAAACTTACAATCATTGCCAATCTCCATACAGGCTCAGGCAGCTATATCATTTGACTATAACTATAACCTAGCATTTCCCTGAATAAGGTTATAATGCTGAGAAGAAAAGCAGATGTAGTTCATCATTAAATGTGATGACACTAATTATGCTGCATCTTCCCATCAAAAAAATGTTTTATATGGTGTCTTCCTGCCAGTGAGCCAGATTTTGTCATGACACGTCGCAGACAACTTCGCGTACACTAACAACCTTCCTGCATGATTTAATAACAGTGATCTGTGTTAATCACCCACCCTCCCTTTTCCGCTTTCCATACTTTGCCAGAGGGATTGCTGTAAACTGCACCAACTTACCTGAATGCAACTATCTCATCTTCTAATGGCTGCATTAGACCCCATCCCGCCTTTCTTTGGCTTGTTATCTAGGCACAGAGGTCAAGAAGGCCTTTCAGTCATGTAGCCGAGTGTGTGCTGGAGGAGGAGTGACCTTTTCAACTCTCTCTACTGTGAATCCCTGAAGCTGTTGCGGTTTGGACCGTCTCGGTTTTCATACAGTATTTTGGATAATACTTTTATTAAAAATGAAGGGACTGAGTATTCAAGTGAGTCATATACGTATATTCCAATTGGTGTTATAGACTGGAATTATAGAATTATTGAATTTAATTATGTTTAGGCTCTTCATTCGAATTAAACAGACTTTGGTGTTGATGTATCGCTCTTAATTAAGTAAATTAGCATTTGTCTAAATATGGGTAAATTTGACCTTTGAAAAACATTTTAGTTTAGTTACAAAATCCAAATCAGATTGAAATCATGGTTGCTTTGAAAATCATAAATATTAAAATGAATAAAAATGAAATCCTGTTGACGAATGTAAATATTCTGTGGGTAAATGACCCACAGTATTACATCAACTCATCTGCCATAGCTTTATAGATCCATGCAAAGGTTTTTTTTAGCCATTGATATTACTGTCACTAAACTACCGTTCCCTTGTCCTTTTGGCTTGTTAACTGCATGCTAATGTCTCAGCCTCTGAATTCCGGTGGCACTGTCAGAATTGCACCTCTGAATTTATGCTAAAATTGTACCTCCCCAAGGTTACATAGCAGATTCATTTAGTTCTTACTGTGCCACCCCCCCCTTACCTCTCGCCCTTCTTCCCGTCCACCTCCTCCTCTTCTTTCTTTCCCATGTCCATTAGACCTTGCAGACTAATCGAGCAGCACCAATTGCTCCCGTGGTGAGATCATTAAGTAAATTATTTTAAGATCAAACGGTCAGCAGCCACAATGAAGTCCTGTGTAATGGTAAAAGCCTCAGAAGCTGCCACCCACCCCTCACTCAAATTAAGCCCAGTGGGGAGAGCTCTGCACCTCTCAGGTGGATGCCCCCACCATTAGGCCTTTTAGCTGCAGGCTAAGGTCGGACCCACTAATTGGCCCTTTGAACAAAACTAACCCACTGACAGGATCCGACTTGTATGCAGCTTAAGAATGCAAAAATTGTTCCAAAGACAGCAGTTTTAAACCGCTGTAATAGTCTATAGAGAGAGTTAATATGTACAACATATTTGTGATCATATTAAGAGAGAGTTATGAAGGGGAGAGACTTCTATTTACCTTTTGGTTATTTTATTTGTCAATAATTGCAACAAGAAGTGATGTTGTAAGAATATCGAGCACAAACTTGGGATGATTTCTGTGAAACTCAAGCTGAATATTTAACCAATATTACTTAAGCCCCTTTGGAAATGGTACAAGTAGTATAATTGTTAATTAATACTATTTCTCAGGTAAGCTTCCTATTTTTAAATCTACATTTTAACACAAGTAAAATGATTTTAAAAAATGCACATCAAGTGTCCCAACTAGATTGTTTTAAGTGGAAACTAAATATAGTACACAAACAAAATAACATTGTATGTGCTGACTAACTGCAGTACTAGATGGTCATGTTACATTAGGGACGTACATCGTTTAGATTTTTAACCAGGAAATGTATTCATACATTTTTATATATTATACAGTATACAGTAAATCTGTGTTTTCAACATGTGGAAAGAACTCGCCTTACCTTTAACATTGAACACACCTCTGGTTGATTATTTTCCGTGTCTCTGGTCTTCGTTTCTTCAGTTAGATTTGTACCAAGCATGCTTTTGTTCATCTATGTGGGACAAAAAAAGCAAAAGCAAAACTCTGATCAGGAAACAAAACATGTTGAACAGATCTGAAGCTTCAGAAATGTGTGCGTAAGTAAATGCATGTAGGTTTGTGTGAATAATAAACTGACTCAGTATAAAAGCCATTAGACAGTGATTACTCACAAAGTGCTGTCCCTGGATGGATAGGTGGACGGCTTCCCTTTTAATAGGTCAAAGTTCCATAAAGCTAAACATAATGAAGAGCATGTACTGTACACTCAAATGCATATACATTAGATTCATACACAGATGTTGGCCTTCATAAGTGACATTGTTTCCTCAGATTATTTCACATTATGTGACTAAGAAGCTAGAGTCTTAAGGACGTAATGCACAACAAAATATTATAAACAAACCACGGCAACACGGCTGTGTTCTTCCAGTTGTTTATTCCCTTCAGCTGAGGAAGTGTTGAACTTACAGTAGCTTATGGTGTGGAGACAGGAACCAATGCAGCAAAGTGACTGTGAGAGTGATTTATCCTCCTTTGGCATGAAGCGTCAGTGTCATCAATCACATGGTTTTAATTAGTGATGGCTTCCCTTTGTGGCTGAGAAATGTGCAGGTAATTCAATTTAGGACTCACTGCTGCCTCAAGAACCCAACACAAAGATTAGTCAATCCACTGTAAGTTCATACAGGGTTGGAACAATTGATGGTGAAGCTGAAGATACTGATCGCCAAATGATACTTTGCATCGAAAAATAAAAAAATTAAATGACAGTTAAAAACTCAACTATTCTACTTTTTTTTTAAAAATTAAGATTGTTTTGATGAGTCAAATTTATTTTAACACTGTTCTATTGTGAAATTGTTATCAATCTCCTAAAGTAAGTCACACAGACATCTTATTTTGATACTATAAAAGGACATGACTATTTTCTACTGAGCTGAGTGATTCTACACAAACAAAACAAAAGAAGAAGAAAATGGAATACAATCAAAAAATGAGAAAAAAAAGTTATTTTGAATGGTAATCCAAAAGGACGGTAAAGAAAATACATTAACCAAAGACGATAACTTCAAATGTCTGTCTTGGTCTACAAAAAAAACACAGACATTATCAAGTGTCAGTCAGAAACAGATAAAAGCTATGCATAAATAAATGAAGATAGACACGTCATTTTATGAGAAAACAATATTCATTAACTGCACAATATGAGTGCTGTCACTATTACTTTGTTTCCCCTTGAAGCAATTCATTGAAATGGCAATACAGTGTTGCAAGACAAAAACAGCTCCTCTTAGCTTTCGACACACTGAGGCCTCTTATCCTTCATTTAAATGTTGGTTTCTTCTGATTTCCTCTTCAATGGGAAACTTAACTGATACCAGCAGCAAAAGGCCTGACCCTTAAATAAAAACAATGACAGCTTTGAGAGTTAAGGCGGCCATTGAAATGCTAAAATATCAATAGTTATTTAGTTCTCTACTTGAAAGTCTCCTATCTGACACATGGTAATGCAAGTCACTGTATTGATGTTTATTTCACAGCAGTCATTCACTTTATTGTGAAATAAATGACTGTTTTTGCATCCGAAATCAAAAAAAGTGTTATTGTGAATTTAACCCTTGACCTCACAGTCAAAAAGACAATATTTTTGTTAATTGTGCTAATGATTTTTTTGAATAAATTAAAAGAAAAATATATCTTTGGTTTGAGAAAAAGGATAAATGAAATAAGAGTTTTGTTTCTATATACTTGACAATTAAAATCACTTGTAAATGACATGTAAATATGTCTCGCTACGGAAGTATATGGACTCTAAAATAGTATTTAAAACTATTCATGGTTTATACGGAGACTTGGTGATGCTAAGACAACACTGTCATTACTGTTTCTACAGCGTTAGAAAATCACTGGCATTCACCCTTCACATGACGGCCTGATTTGACCAGTTATCAATATACATGTTGCACAATCTGACACTGCGGAATGCATTCACGGTTATATTCTAGCTATGTAAAGGATGGAAAATGTGTGTTTCTTTGACTTAAATGCATTTTTATGTTTTCAGCAACATTTGAAACACATAATATTAACAGCAACATTTTTGCTATACATAGTTGTGTACTTATCTTTATCTTACGTTTTCTTTCTGTTCCCATGTTTTCAGCCAGCTTGCTGATTTATTATTAAATGAGACTGAATTCCCTGCCTGCACTTGGAATAATCAAATGTGAATATCAACTTATACCAACGTTTCAAATTCATACAATGATCATACGAAATGTTGCCCGATTGTGCTGCGCAGCAAAATGGTTTAAAGCCGATTTGTTCTTGGGATAGATCAGCTCCCTTACAACATCTTCCCCAATCAATTTCTTTGACGCCGCTGTTCTATTTAACTTTTAGAGGTGCTGATTATATTCTGCCTTTCTCCTCTCTGGATCCCCTCAGCACCAAATCAGCATCCAAATTCCACATGAACTTGCTGCTCACAATCAAGCTGTCATTTGGTCTATGAAGATTTGGCTGTGCCATTAGCTGATTTGCCGAGAGGAGGAATTCCAGACCTCTGTCTGTGTGATTGTTTTGAAGGAAATCTTGGTTTCACCCCCTGCTGATTGACTCTAATCAGCCACACCATGCCAACATCAATCTGTCCTGAAGCCCATATACACTGGTCGCTGATTAGGTGGGAAGACTGGGGAATTGAAAAATACATAAATATTTAGCATGCCTTGATGCTGTATAAACACGAGGAAGGCTGTTTTGATGCATACATGTCATATGTAGTCTGCCGGGACTATAGTGACTTCGATTACGGCAGTGCTGTGAATCATTTCAACAGTAAGATTTTGGCTCAAGCAGCAGTGACTGTTGCGGTTGTCAAAAAGCTTGTTGACGAAAAGAGCTACAGCCAAACGCATCACGTCAAGTTTTGGCTTGTGTTTCCATGTGCTGAACATGTCTGACAAAGAAAACATTGCTGACGCCAGGCTTACGCTGTGCTGTCTGGGTCCACAACAGGTTAAAACACCACAGCGCCACAGCTGCAGGCTATTCTCATGCTTTGGATTTTAACCCATTGTGGATTGTGAAATCACAGTCTTCTTTAAAGTTAGACAATGCATGTATAAGGCACCATGTGTATGCAGAAGAGTCTTGTACATTGAAATAATAAGTGTAGCGTTGCACACGCTAACTCTAGAAAAGCTGAGTTCGGGTGCAATGTCCAGGGGCTATGAGTGACAGGTGCTTCCTATATCCGGTGGTTGATGGCGAGGGGCCTCACCTGGGCTGTAATCTGGGGGGACTGATCACAAAGAACCACAGTGAAGTGAATTCCGCCTGTCCTACTTCAAACGCAGCAGCAGGACAGTAAATCAGACGGTTAGACGACACTAGGCGGCTCACTTATGCCTTTTTCTTCACTGCTGCTGTCCCTGAGGGCACAGGAAACAAGTATGCCAACGATGTCACCTGACAACACCGTGGAGCCATTTCACAACACAACTCTTTTTACAGGGTTGCTGTTAGGATGAGTGTTGTGGAGTTATGTGCCTATGAAGAAAGGGAAAATCTGCATGAGACAGAAAATGTGGATTTTGTTTTTAGATAGAGAAAGTAATGTAAATTGCTCGTTACTATTTTACTTACCATTTACTGTAAATTATACTTGGAAATTCTCATTGTTGTCAGCAGTAGTAACTTCAGGTGAGTGATTTAGATAACATTGTGCTTTTAAGGTTTATTTACATATTTGACACCAAAATGTCAACATCAGTAAAGAACTACAATAGAGCTCATCATTCTGGTCTAACTTGGCCATCTTTAAACATGTTTTTACTATAAAGGACCTGCATTATCATTTATATCAGCAAACGTCAGCCAAGTCCATGTAGGACTGGTTTTCAGATGACTGACGAATAACGCAAATGCTCCAGTGAATGATCATTTCTTGGCCTTTGGAAAACATCCCGGCGAATAAACACACTGACTATATGCTGTGTGTAAAGCTTTTAAAAAAAAATAAATTAAAAAAAAAAATCACATTAAAAATGCATTTTCACCAATCAACATAGTTGTGTTTTTGTGCCAAACAAATGCAATACATTTAAAATTATATATTTAATACAGAAAATGCATTTTACTTCTTTTTTTTAGGACAAAATAACATTGTGATACTGTACATCAACCTTACGGTATTTCATTGCTGAATTACATTTTCGAATTACGGGAAGAGTTACAGTGCAAGTATATAAGCTGGATGCCTCACTATTGAGAAATCCCATCTGACGACAGGGTGTCAGGGGAAAAATGAATCGTAAAGGACCGCCAAGGTCAGTGTGATATTTCAAGGCTTCTACTTTACATGGCGGCATAGCAAATGAAGGCCTTCAATCAAGTCGGATTGGGTGGATGGACCGTAGGTGCACCAACACGCCGCACTGAGAGTAATGACAAAGGAATAAATCCATCAAATAAAAGAGAAAAGAAGAGAACTAAAAAAAACTTTCAAGGTCAACACAATATAATACTGTGTGGACTGCTGTGATGAAACTAATGGGCATGCCTTAGTTTCCAAACATATACAATTAAAACAAAATAAGCAATAAATCCTTATTTGAACGTGCTGCCATGCACATGCTATCCCATTATTTTCCCAGTAGTAGCCTCACCCTAAATATTTTCCCTCATATTGAGAAATGCAATTTTTCTTGCATGTGCCCGAGACAAAGGATGCATATCTGACTAATAATGCCATATATTACCAACTTGTCATTAACTGCTATACACACTCCGTCTGTTTACCCTTTTCTTTATGTAATCCATTTGAATTTACAGAGGGAATTTTACAAATTACATGTATTAAGACCCCTGATGCCTCATATCTTTCCTGCCAAAATGAAATAAATCCAGGATATTAATAATATATGGGTTGATCTATATCCCAAGAACCATTTATCTAAAGTTTGTGCCATCTAAATATGAGCCAGAAACCCAATGCACCAGTGCTTTAACAATCAATACATTATCTTATGTGCAAAGTCTAAATGTTGAAAGATTTTTTTCTTCCCGCACAGTGTGTGGAACAAATTAAAAGCCCCGGGCCAGTCAGTAAAAGACCAATTCATAAAGGTGAAAAGTGAGGCTGCGGCTGTGACGGCGAGGGCCAGTGAAAAATCTCTGCTGACCCTCTCATCCCTCTGCTCATCTATCTCTCACTACTGTCCACTGATAGATTTCCCCTCGCTGATTTATGGGAGAAAAAAAATGTCACAGTGGAATAGGCTTTTGATAAAATTGTTCAAGAGATTCTGGGCAATAAATCCTGATCTTTACATCCAAGTTGCTAGCTACTTTCACATTCTTGTGCCATCAATAAGAGCCGCCAAACATGACAACTAATCAATAACTTTACAATATTCTGGGCAGTTTGGAAAAACAGTAACATTTATATTTAACAGAAAAGAGCAAGTTACTCTTTTATGCTCGACAAACTATGGATAAAAAGAGCTTGACTGTAACTTAGGCTGAAAATAAGTCACACTGTGTTTGCACCGCCTATATGAAAGAAAACATTGTCATCCACAATAATAACTGATAAAAATAATTTTTCACTAAACCAACCAGAAATGCACAGAAAAGCTTTCTATTCTGTCTTTCTGTGTGTATTCAAATTGTGTGCACAGATCCACCGACTCTTGACAATCTGTTACTTTCCCATTTGCCAAAAAATATTCAATAAATAGATAAATCATTTGTATTTTGCCACATAACCCATTGAGTAATGAAAAAATGGTAATTCAGCAATCATCAATCAGAGCGACTATATATTGTAGTGGCTACCAAAGATGAGCTTATGTTCACTTTGCAGCAAAACAACATAATGTAATGGTACTAACAAGTTACAGGATCTCGAGTCCCACATCAGTCATGATGTAGTGTTTTTGACAGGAACTCTTCAGTCAGCCGAGTGGCGCCAGGAAGGATGAGTCAAACCTGTCTGGTGTTGTCTCGCTGGTCTTTCATTCTTTTACGATGTAACTAAGAGGAAAACAATGAGCCTGTTGCTCAGTACAGGTGTTTCTCAGAGGAGATGACTTGTAAAAACAGGTAGATTTCCACTGCAACGCAAATTGACTCACATAAAAGGCTTCTGCTGCAGCAATAACTCACAACTGAGTTCTGGCCGTCTGCCCAGAGACACTGAAATCCCAGCAGTGTTTAATTTGCACAAATATCCTCACAGGGGGGGATATAAAAAAGTCCCTGTTTGACTGAAGGCATCTGACAATGTTTGTGGTAATGTAATCCATTGTTGACCGGGAGATAAACATCAGCACTGAAACCTCAGATTGACAGAGACAAACAGTGAGCCACTTAAATGAACATATTTTAGAGGACCTTTGCTCACTGAATAAAGGGCAAGAAATACTGAAACGTGAACTTAAGTAGCTCTTAAGACAAGGTTGTCACAAGAGATGAGAGAGGAGGAAGCTGAGAAACAAATAGAAAGCGGGGGTGGGGGGGTGGGACTATCTGGCTGACTTTGTCTTTCAGATTAAAGCCTGAGCAACAACCAGCAACAAAGACATCTTGACAGGATGAGGAAATGAAATGTTTACAGTAGGGGGGGGGGGGGGCTGATAAGTGAAGCCAGATGAGCATTCGAGAGCACTTGTTCGGACTGTCACTGTTTGCTACAGATGAGGAGCGGTCATTCTTAAAACAGGTGTCATTACAGGGCAGTGAAAAATGGCAAGTTGTGCGCTCCCCCATTTAATGTACCCCATCTGTATGTCAACCAACCCCCTACAATTTCAATTGAATAGAACACTCGGATCAGAAATTTTCTTCGTCTCTGCAATGAAATTGAAATACTTTCCTCCAGCAGGCCAACGATTCTTTTCCCACTACTAAAATATTGAAATTGCATTTGCTCGAGAAATATTTCATGTATATACAGATTTAACTGGAGCCACATAAGATGGTATATTGCCTCTATCATGCAAAGACTCAAAACCTGACAGGGCCGAGGACTTTTGAATTATTTCCATCAGTTGTCAACGACTGACGTGATTTCAAAGAACATGGTCCCAGAGGCCCATTATCCTGTTCTTGTTTGCAGGGGGCGATGAGACATTTTCTCAGTGATAGGCTGCTTTTCCTGATTCCTGCGGGGAGAAAAACACCATGTTAATTTAATGTGTCCTGGCCCAAGGCGAAAGATACTTGTTCTCATCTTTGTAATCACAGCGGCAGGAGCAGAGGGCACACGTCCCCCGTGCCTCATTTCAGGACTAGTCTTTCATTTCATAGCCCATCTCTCCATATCAAACAACACAAATGGCTCAATTTGCATGACAGGATTTGTAACATGGCGAATCAGGTGTCAGACTCGATTAAACATTACACCGGCACACTATCATAATCAGCCGTCTAATGAGTGTAGCTGCTGGTGTGAGAGGCTTGGATGGATCAGGGAGAGGGGCTTCTCCACGCTGCCCAGCGGGGGGTGCGTAGCTGAGGGATTAAATCATGGGTGCGGTCCCCCTAGTCCTGACAGAGGGGCCCCTCTGGGTGGCAAGCCTCGAGCCCTGTGATGCTGACAAGACAAGGCGACACAGGCCACACACACACACACACACACACACACACACACACACACACACACACATCAGGAGGACTGGAGGGGAGAGCTGCTCTTATGGCTGACACACACACAGACAGAAGCAAGAGGCAGCATCCGAGGACTGCTTACTCCTGTGTATCCTCAGCTTTGAATACTAATGTGTGGGGCCATTACAGAGGATGGGAGCCGCGGCAGAGTGACCCCTCACATCAGGCTATCACCGAAATGAGGCAACGGCATCATTAAGATGCAACAGGACCAGACATCATTTGCGTGAGAGGGAGCTTTGACAATGCTTTCTGAAGGTGCTTTTTTTTTTTTTTTTTTCCGTAGACATTTACATACAAATCGTCAGCTCATTACACTGGATTGTTTTCGAATGATTACTTTAATAAAAACATAAAACAAAGCAAAAATGACCTTTCAAGAGTGAAAATATTTAAATACTGATAGGGTTTGTACAAATGATTCTTTACTTGGTTTTTTAGCATGCATTGAAAGTCTTGGAAGGAGCATGAGTGGTAATTAATCTGACAATATTGGTTGTGCTTTTCTTGTGTAAACATCAAATCACACGATGTGTTGATGTCCATTAGCCTCTGCATAGCCAAACCCCCCCCCCCTTGTGTACAGTTTGCCCCTCCCATTGTCCAGCCCTTATTGTTATCTGCTGAATATACACTGATGCTAATTCTACTGTTGGCTGTGTTGATGTGCAGCTTTTGGTCTCTGGTCCACAGAGACTTCCCTATTGCCACCATCCTACCACCCTCTGCATCAAGGTCCCCCTCCCCCTTACTCCTTCCCCCACCCTCTGCCCTGCTCCCCATTTGGGGTGACCCGGGTGCTGTTCTGTGGGTTCCTCACACCCCAGAAGCTGTCAGTGGCCCCCTTCCTTCCCATGAGCGGTACACACAATAGAGAAAGGGCTCCGGCTGAGAGGTTCAGTAGCCATTAACCCCTACCAGCTGTTCCTGCCGAGGGTATTCTGTGCCACAATACGTGCCCCCGAGGGGGCCCTCACGTCCACTAATCTAGCCATTGTTGGCCAGGAATGCTGACAGAAGAAAAGAAATTTTTCTTGTGTCCATGCAAGCGTGTGTATCCATGTGTGAGAGCCGAGAAACGTAGGGCTAATTTCTATAGTTGCCCGTGAAGAAGGGAGACCATGAAGAATACCCTATTTAGCTGCTTGACAAAATTCTTTTGCTTAAAAATAGAAAAACAATGGCAATTGTTTTCAAGTGGACTCCTTTACACTGTCCAAGTCTCTGAATTTAAATAGAAATAAATTATATTAATGTCGGCTGTGCAAAAAGTTAAAATAACTTTATGAGACTCAAATTATTTTGTTATCTGTAATTCGTTTTTAATGCATGGCCAGACAAACATTCTGAAACCGCGATCGGTTCCAAAGCCATTTCTAAATGGATTAAATTTTGGGGAAATTATTCCGTTTTGGTACTTTGCTCTCAGAATATATTAACAATTAGTCCATTTCAATTAACATGGAAATTAAAACGGCATTTTCCAGTCAATTTAACCACGATGCAGCCATTAGGGGCTTCTGGTGTGCGGAGCATGTTTGTTACTCCGATCTCCAGTCTATAAATGAAACAAAAAGAGAGACACAGAGAGAGAGAGAGATTCCTGCTGCATATCAGAAAACAGTTTGATATTCCAGTAGAAGCACATGTTAGTTTTTTCATCCTTTTAAAAAATCTTAACAGTAAATATTCCCACAAAACATTACTACAAAATCCAAACGTTCACACAATTTGATGCAAAAAAGTCTGTACTGACAAATAACATCTTCTCATTCTATTCAATTACACTGCAATCCTGGTTGAATTAAATTATAACGAAATATAAAAAATTTGCAAACAATTTTCTAGGACTCCTTAATGTAGAGGTGGAGCACTCGACACATCCAAACACAGGTTGTGATATCCGTTTTTCTCTTCCCACTGAGTAAAGTCAATAGATGGTGATATCAACAGTGTTGACAGCAACAGGAAGCTGTGCTCCATAGCTGTCAGCAGGCTGTGGGATGCAACATTTGCATGAAGGAAGTAAACACAACAGCACCTAAAGACAGGGGGAGGGCTCTAATGTAAACTGTTAGGTGAGTTTCTGAAGAGGAAAGGTGTTTTTCTGTATGTGCTCTGGTCTCACAGCCTGTGCCGTGTTGTGACAGGCGGGGGATCTGCATCAGTCAATTATATGTCCCAACAGACTTTTGTGCTAATGAGCCGGTCCAACCATCGGCAGACTTCCCCTGTCGTCCAGAAAAGATCACTTTCATTGCTTGCAGAACTAATTCAGGGCACAAAAGTGGGAGCTTCACCATTGCAGCCTCTTTTACTGCTCCTTTTGTGGAGGCTTTAGAAGTGCGCTGAAGAGAGGGCCTAGCGCTCAGGCCTCTTCATCTCCAGTCCATTGCCTGTCATTAACATACATATCCATATGAAAAGTGGGGTAAGGCCGGAACAGCTGTCCAGTTAAGAGGCAGTGATTCCCTCTCCCAAATGCTGACAGAAGCCTTTAGCCTTCCTTGGCCAATAATAAGCCAAACCATTTAAACAGTCTTTCAGAGAGTGAGAAAGAGATTGGGCATTCACAGGCATCGGTGGTCCTCATTGGCTTGCAACAGTCTCTTGTAGATTCACAAAAGTTAAGGAAAAAAAACAGGAGAAGAATCACAAAACTAAGATAATGCCCATATCATAAAATAACCCCAACAATAGATTCTCTTCTTGTTGAGAGAGGAAAAGACACACATTAACTTCAAAACATTAATTCAGAAGTTAAAAATGTTTGCATATATTTTTAAGTGGTTAAGATGGATTAGAAACAGCAATCGTTGCACACAAATGCTGCAATTTCAGCAGGGTTATCTACGTGTGCTTCAGATGTGACCTAAGTGTTGCAAAAGGTTGGACATTCCAATAAAAATGGTATATTTGTTTACTCTGAGAGCTCTGTGTTGAGGGCTTTTCACCCTGAGCAAAATGATTTGGTCTAAGGGGACTTGAGAAGTGTATGGGGATGCAACTGAGCAATCCTCTTGTTTAAACTTGGGTGGTGGGCATGAAGACAGAGGTTAAGTGACTTGCCCCAGGTCACATGGGAAGTCGTTTACTTAGGGTGGATTTTCTCATAAACCCTCATCCACTTAGGCCAAAAGACTTTCTATAACGTTCATTTAAAAAGATCAGATATTGAATTCTTACTGTGGTTCACATGTTTTTGTCTAAAAGTGGATGTTTGGCTGTAGAAAATAACAAAATAAGATTTTATAGTTTTACAAAATCATATCTTTTGGATAATTATGGGGACGATTTGTGCTGTTTGGCACCAGTTTGGGATAACTTGGATTTGATTTCCCTAAAACATCAAGAGAAAACGGGGACTAAATACTTGCCGCATGTATGCTGTATAAGCAGCTTGCAGAGTGAATTTAAATATATTAAACTTACTAAATAAATACTAAATATACTAAATACTAAATTATGATGATGGTATGGTGGTTGCAGCTGTCCGAGTGTGAGTGAAAGAGCTTAAATAATATATCTTCTATATTCATTTTGTTATTTTAAACACAACATCTTTACAAAAGGAAAGTGATTAAAAGCAAAACCATAATAAACAGCAAATGATGACAGGTTATTCTCTAAAATATATTTTGGCTATTCTAAAGTGACATATTTGTTTCCTAAATTACTGCCCAATTTGTGTAATTTATGTTATAAATGACAAGATCAAAAATATAGAATAATAATAATAATTAGTATTGTCATTGAAGCCTATAACGTTATGCTAGACTTTAGTTCAGGGATCTTTTTGAATTTTGTCTCCTTCCACTGAGTGGTTTTCTATGCTTGAGATGCCTCGTTCTCTATAAAAGGAGATAGAGGGAGAAGCCAGAATCCGGATCTAATGAATAAGAAAAGCCTTTGGTTAAAAGGGGACTGGTTTGTCTCTTCATGGGTTGCTTTTTATTCAGCCTTAGAAAGACGAGGAGTCCTGATTGATAAATCCCCTCCCTTGCCCCCCCTGGCGCCTGTGACCCCAGAGTCATGAAGTACAATGCACAGCACCTCAAGTTTCAAAATATGCAATTGAAAAATAGAAAAAGCGAATTTGTGTCCATTGAGGGAGCTCTGACATGCTTTTACAGAGATGATTATTCCGAGGCTGCATGCCCAGCGGGCTACCAGCAGCTAGCTGCATGCAGGATTGATTTTCCATCTGATCCTCTTACCCCCCACCTCCTGTGCAACAGCAGCATCCAAAAACTACCGTAATGGCACTTGTTGCAGGCGCTTAAATCCAGCGGAAGTGCTATTTTCATAGATAACCAGCCAACACCTCAGGCCCTTACCTATCACACTCCCAATTTGGTCTGTCCTTTGTTTATCACGGGTTGTGCTGTTTGTTGTCTCTGTAAAGTTCCACAATTCATTAAAAAAGGAAAAGGGGGTGGGGAGCAGAAGAGAGGGACAGAGTATGGAGAAGTAAAGCTGGGGCTGTTGTGAGGGAGCAGGGGGTAAAGGGGAGGGATTAGGATGACTTCTTGAACACATTTTCTCCCTTTTGCTGCAATTAAACAAAGTAGGCCTGTGATTAGTGCAGCGCAGGGAGCAGAGAAAAAGACACCCTTGAATCCCAATGGAGGGACCTGACTGAGCATTATTGCCTGACAATGCCTGAGTTTATTGCTGAAACCTGCTTACCCTCCTGCATGGCAAACCATGGGAACTCCAGTCAGGTGGAAACTTTTTCTCCTTTTCTTTTCCCGCTCCTTGTTTGTCTCCCCCCTCTGACCACGGAAGCCCTCCAGGAGCTCACAGTGTGGTTGAAGCCACACAACTCCCCCCCTGTAACTGAGATGTTTAGGATAAGCTCTGCCTGGGTTTTGTGCATGAGCTCACACTTGTCTGCTGTTGTTCGAACACAGTTAATGATGAGCTTCCTCTGTTTTTTCCACACCCCTTCTCTCTCTCCTGTCCTCCTCCTCCTCCACCTCCTCTCTCCGCTCCTTTTCTCCTTTCTTATTTGAAGCTAAGCGGCTGTTTAAGTGGAGTGCCTCCTCCCTCTGGCTCTTGGGAATGCTCTCAAGGGGCCCTTGCCTGGCACTGTGTGCATGACACATAATGAAAACAATTTTACGCTGCCGAGGGAAGTATGAGGCAATTACGGATGTGACAGCCACCTGCAGACTCACCCCCCTACAGTCTCCGACTGCACACTTCTAACCACTGCACCATTGCCACACCACCGCACAGTGTCACCTCACTGGTAACCCCCCCCCCCCCACACACAGACACACACAGACACACACACACACACACACACTACCACCCCAACCATCCCTCACAAACACACACTCCACCAGCTCGCAGCTTCATGAATATGTGATGGCTTGATGATGTTGTGAATGGCTGGGGCAGGTGAGGGGGGGGTGAGAAAGACCGGGGCTGTAATAAGTTGCCCAGCTGGAGGTAGTGTTGTGGCCCTGTCTCCCTGTGGCAGTCCATAGAGGCATCTCTCCACAAGCGCTGACCCTGGGATCGGCCTCCTGAGGGGAGCCAAGAGATGACGTGACAGGGGCGTGCAAAGCGCTCCCCCAAATCTCTTGTTGGCCAATTTTACACATGAAGCCGGGCCCAAAAGCCCAAGTGGCAGGCCTAACAGAGCCTGATTTAATTTGATAACCTGCTTAGTGAATGTGAATTAAATGAGTATTTCACATACAAATTATCTCCTTTCACCACTGAGAATTACTCTTTTGGTTTGGAAAACAGATGTCTCTGAACCTCTTGGGTATTTCTGATTTGCTTTGTTTAATACATCCAGATAAATCTGGTCAAGTTAGTCTTGCTCCCCTCAAGTGTAGTCAAGACAGATATGAAATTTAGAGCAAATATTGTCTGTCCACAAGGTCACGCCTTTAAAAAACCCCAAGGTCTGTAAAATGGAAAAGTTCACCCACACATATGATGTGTGACTGTTTTAAGTCTTCAATGTGTCAGGTTTCTGTCCCAAAGCACTTGTTCTAAACCCCCAGCTACACACAAAGCCCCTCTGACCTGAAGATTATTCAGAGTGAGGCCAAAGGCTGTATTTTATGCCTGCCAGTCCCCAAGAGCTGCCTCCTGATAGCTTGATGTGTCCTTAATGGCCCCACTGAACAGCAGAGACAGCGCGGTGATGAGTGGATCCTCGGCAACAACTGACACATTAGAGACCAGCTGATAAAAGCCACTGGGTAGGTTCTCGCACACACACACACACACACACACACACACACACACACACACACACACCGCCTCAGACAATGATGTCCTACATGACACAAAGCACAAGGGTATAAACAAAGACACTAGCCGGTTATGCGAGCATGAAGCAGATCATGAGCGCTGATCAAATGAAACATAGGAGGGCACATGGTGAAAAATGGCCCACTGAAAGTTGATATTATGCAATGGTTTCTGTAACCATCAATCCAATAAGGCCATGAGGACTATATTCTCTCAGTGCTCGGAAGAAGTGTAATATAATAGATGAGAAGATCAAGGTGAAACAGGAATGAATAAGTTAAAACAGCATATCTAAGCATGAAAAATATCACAGGAGACACAGCAGACAGTAAACTGAGCAGCTAAGAGATGAGAAGTAGTAAATTAATCTTCCTGCATTATCTTGCAGAAGAGAAAAGTGCACCAGTCTTTATTTCTTATAACAACTCAAGACAAATGACCACAGCCGGTACATTAGTTCTGATAAAGGACATGCAAGAAAGACAATGGCTTTCAATTCCTGATTTAATCAACCTCTGGCATGATGTACATCTGAAAATAACAAAATAGATTAATCAGGAATCAAGACACGGAGGGGGTGCAAGGGCAAGTGTCTGATTCCTCTGCATGAAATATACAGTACATAGTATAATAAAGGGCCTGGTGCTGCCAGCGTAGCCTGCCACGACTAGGCACCTGTGAGATTGAAGCTGTGGACATTACCAAAATACCTGACTGCACAGAATTAATGAGAGCAAAGCTTCAGTGTGTGCACATCCAGCTCGATCTGGGGAGTCTTAATTTATTTTCTCTTTCCAACTCATCCTTTACAAAAATGACAGTGTCTTATCGATTTTACACTCAGAGATCAATCAGCTTTGACCTGACTCAGAGAAAATGTACAGCCCCCTCCCCAACCTCCACATTCAGTGAGCTCTGATCTGCTAAAATGGCAGGAGGGGGTTATATGACCCCCCCCCCACCTCTCACTCACACACATGTACACACACTAAACCCATCCTCTGTCTGTCTAAAAGCCTGACTGACTTAAAATAAGCTCATCTACAAAGGAGGAGAAGACCGCTTCCTTGTTCAGACTGATTTGAGTCCTCCATCTCATCACCTCCCTGCCTGTACTACACTCCCTCACCTCAGGCAAAGACATGAGCACAAAAGAACTGAGGATGAGAGCTGTTTATATACGAGAGCGACTACACACAGAGAGCTGCCAGAGCAGAATATGACTGGACTAAAGGAAAGCCTGTCATAGCCTCAATAGTGCCTGTTTTCTGTTTTAGATGATTGACTATAATAACTCAAAGACCCGTAAGTGTAGAATCAATCTGAGAAAAAAAAAAGACAAACTGTTTGGGTTCACAGTACACAATCTGTTATAAGGGTGCGACGATACCTGTTGAACCAAAACCAAATGAAGCGGGGAAAAAAGTAATCTTCATGTTCTCCTAAAGGATGCTTTCCCATGTTTGTCAAAACGAAGACAAGGCCAGAGAGTCGTGCTCCGTATGATCCTAGCGGAAATGCATGGCTGAGTATTATCCCTGCCTGGCAGTGGCACTCGGACGACCAGCTGTACAGAGATGGCCATGCTGTCGTACTGCCCCTCAGATGGAGCAAACTGTGCCAGCGAGAGTCAATGGTACCTGGCATTGGGCACACAAAGCCATTAGCCGAGGCCATTACCTTGCACTCGGGCCTGGAGGGTTAATCCAGGGTTAATTCTATTGGCCTGTCTGGCAGAGGAGATGTGAGCAGACTGACAGCACTTGAGTACATTCAATACAGGAATACCAAGTCCGTCTGGGGATGGAGACACTTTTTCATCATCGTGCTTTTGAGACGATAATGAATGAAAATGGAATTTTGTAGCTGACAACTGGACGGATGAAAGAAGTGTTGATTGCGGCAGAATAAAAATGGATTTCTCATTATTCAGAAGACGGTAAAAAGTTCTGAGTGTGGCAGTGATTTTTCTTGGATATTGTTTTGTAAACCATCGGACATTGTATGAGTAGTAATAACTATGTTGAAAATAAGAAAAAGTACAAGAGTGTGAGTGAAATCTCAGCAACAGGAACCTTAGGGGAAATTCTGTTTATTGTCAAATGTCATTATTAGCTCCACAGCCCACTGCTGTATTGCCCAAAACTGCCACAAATGTTCAAATCTAAATGGCCACATCCAAAGCTTTATAAAGCCCAAGCAGTAGGTAGATGCTCATGATTGATAGTGACCAAATATTTCTATATTTAACAAGTCTCTCACATGGACAAGGTTATTATAGGCTTATTACTGTCACACATTGACAGGGTATAACTAAAACAGTCCATCATTTTAGCAGGGCTTTCTACAAAAAAAAAAAAAAAAAAAACCACGCTCCACAACATCATATCAAATAAATGACACTTTATTCCCTGAAACCAGAAAGTTCATTTACAAAGGACTAGCTGTTGCAATCACAGCTCTAATGTAGTAGTGAGGAGAAAAAAGGGTAATTGGTTTGGTAAAGATTGTTTTCCATCGCACCATAAAGCACTACACAATAGAAAAGGTCGTCAATTAAGCAATCATGAATACCAAGTACCATAGCTGATGAAAATAGGCCGGTGGTTTAAATAGATTTGCAAGCAATTTACCTTTTCACAATGTTGGCAATCTGATGCAATTTGCTTGCAATTTTGTCTGCTTTCAGTAGCACTCTGAGCTGACACTACATGGCGCAAATGGCAAAGAGGACCACATAGAAAATGTAAAACTATCTTGGCCACATCAAGGTATCAGAACGGCGCTTCATCAGGAAAATTACAACAATTAGCATAAGTGCTCCAAAATCAACACTTTAAATGTCAGCGCCAAAGGTTGGGCCACAGATGAGCAAAGGGTGCGCAATGTCCTCCAGGATGGACTTGCCATGGAACGCAAAGCAATCACCCATCATCTCTTGCCAGTGATGGCCCCACAATTGCTGTGACATTCTCTCAGGCCTGTCATTCTTGGTCACAGACTGTTTTTCCTCTCTGCCTTGATTTGCTCGCTGCAGAAATGTGACAGCCTTGCGTCTATACTTCAGAGACTAATTTGTTTTCCTCTAACTTTTTCCTCATCATCTTTCCTCTTGCACAGTGGACGACAATTATGCATCTCAGGGTCAGGTCTAGATATTTTTTTCTATTTCACTTCATGCGGGTTCACGGATTTCTCACATGAAACGATGTGAAACTGAAATAAAGAAGTGTTGGGAGCAAAAATAGTGGATCCACGATGACCTGAGACATTTTGAGCTAAATATGATTATTATTCATACAGTGCTCGACATGAAAAACAAAACAAAACAAAAAAACTATTTTTCTATCAGTGTGTATGCTCATGCATGAAGACTATTTTTAATTCACTTCTGAGAAAAATATATCTGGAGCATACAGTAAAAAAAGCATATGACAATATTATTAATGTTAATACATTTTGGGAAACATGAATTACGTACTAAGACAACTTATTCAAAATAAACTAGCATATTCTAAACTATATTCTGTCAATGTAAAGGTGACCCACTCAATTAAAACAAACCTGTGTCACATTTTTCCTGTTTTTAATCTTTTTACATGTGCCTATAATACAATGTAGCAAAGAGACAGAACACCATTGGATTAGTCCATCAACAAATTGTCTCAACATTGACGTTGAGTTTAAGTACTTTGTGTAAAAGAACATCTGATGACACCTGAAAGAACACAAGTTACTAGTACTTAGCTGTATATGGCAGATTTCAAATGAAACATCTGATTTTTAAGGTGGCATATGTAGGACATCTCTCAGTTGCGGTTAAGTATCTGAGATAACAACTCAAAATTATCTTTGTGTCTCATCTGATGCCTGAAGGCACCACCAAGGAAAATCTCTCCCCTCCCCTCGTCTCGCAGGCTCTCCGGTTGAACTTGTCAGAGATTGCCAAAGGGGACAGATGTGTACGCTGTCTGACTATGTCATGACTGAGCAAGAGCCAGACGAAGCATTTGAAAAATGGAAATAAAGTTGTATTGTGCGTCAGCTATTTGAACAGATGTAAGAGTTTACTGACTAGGTTGCATACTAGCGATTTCTCTCTTTCACGCATTTCACTGTTCGAATTGTAAATGCTGATACACAGTCAAAAACCACAAGAGTAAATCTAGAACTCTAAAGCAATAATGTTTAACATGAAGCAAAGTGTTGACATTGATTTAGATCAAGATGACATCAACGTTTTCATGCAAGAAACCTGATTCATCAAAGACTACTTCCAAATTCTATTCAGTTTTAAAGCACCTGGTCAATGTGCTGATACTTAAAATGAAATGTTCTGTACTTAATTTGATATAGTTTTGGAAAACCATGTCTGTTTATGCTTTGTAACTTGATATTGTGACTATTTCGTAGCACGTGACGATCCTCTTGGGATTTGCATTGATTGTTGTAACAATCTCTTGGCCAGCTCTCTGTTGAAAAATATATTTTGATTTCAAGACTCTTACCAGGTACCAAAGAAACATGTAAATGAAAATAATAAATAATAAAGACTTAATTCATTTGGTGAATAAAATACAGAAAAGTGATGGCCCTTGCTGTGTATTTTCCATTCGCAAACAAGAAATATTGATTAGCTGCTGAAATGAATCACCTGACAGATATCGTGATGACCAGCACTGGAGTTGACCTATAGAAATGGCATATTGTGTACACAGTTAGTAATGAATGAAATGAAACGGATACAGTTTAGAAGGTCACTGAGATGCTGAAAAGGAAGTCAATCTTATATATTTTTAAACATTCTGCAAAAAACAATCAATTAGAGATTAAATAAGGTGAATTTGATACTGAAATGTTAGAGACGTATGGTTTTAAAACAACAAGGCACAAAGTGTGTGAATGAAAACACCATCAGTTGCGAGTGTCTCTTTGAGGCTCCTGTGTTTGTTAATTTGTCTCTATAGATTTCAGCTCATTCCATCCCTCTAACGCTGCATTTTGTCAATAGCTGGTCACAGTGTTGTCTGTTCCTCACTGTGGTGCATTTAATATTTACCAGCGTCTGAGCCTTATTAAAGCAAGATGAATTGGCCCCGTTGCGATAGATTTTCTTTCAGCGCAGAGTGAAAGAGAGCAAAGTGAAAAAGAAAGATAAAAGCAGGGAGGAGGGAAGCAGAGGAAGAAAGTTTGTGTGCTCAGATGATCAGCATGCGGGGGCCCCGGCTCGGGAGCGGCCCCCAGCGTTGGAGGAGTTGTGAGCTCTCTGATGATGGGGTTGCACAGATGGGCTCGAGCCTGGCTCCCAGCTCGCTCCTTTGTATAGACTCTGCTCTCTAATTACAGCTGATGATGAGTGTGTGTGTGTGTGTGTGTGTGTGTGTGTGTGTGTGTGTGGGAGAGTACGGGGGAGAGGGGGAGGGAAAGGGGAACTGGAGGAGGGGAGGTGGGGGACACACAAGCAGGTGACAGTATGAGGAGAGGAACCTGTGGCAGATCCTCGGCACCATCAGGCACAACGTAGCCGCAGCCTGACAGCTAATTAGAAACGACACGGATTTCTCCCAATGTAACAGATGTTGCCTAATCAGTCCAGCTCGGGAGAACCCTGCGCCAGCAACATTTCATGCACAATTTAACCATCTAAAAGGGATGAAATACTTAATGCATTGTAAGGCCAGCACAGCTGTTTCTCTCGTCAGAAAATTTCCCAGTCAAAGATATGCATGTTTTATGTAACTCTAACCGAGTGTTTATAATGCTATAATAGCTGACAAAAAAAATTGCTGCCACACATCTGCCAAAGATTTCAGCTCTATTGGTTACCATAACATCGATAAGACCGAATGCAGATTTCACTTTTCTGAACAAGTTGTCTCCCTGACAAAAAATTCAATAACCTTTCATAAAACAAAACATGTTTTTGCAAGGAATCAGCAATTCCCATTTTAAATGCATTTAAAAATGCTTGTGTGGATAAAGGAACATTTTATATATTGTCATTTCTTTAAAATTAAACAATAAAACATGGATACAATCATTGAATAGCCTAAGTGTTTTAAACCTTATAGTTTCATAGCTTTTTGTATTTTAGTAGCAGTGGAAATTGAAGCTGAACAAACCATACAGGCCAATTCAGACGCATATGTAGCATTTACAACATTAAAACCACATAATATAAATCACAAATCTCTAGGCCAAGAGGAAACCGCCTGCGATTGCGATGGTAATAATATGTTCTATTTGCCTCACTATCAGATAAATGTAAATTTGTGTCCTCACTGCTCCTTTCACATCCAACATTCTCCATCCAGATCTTTTTCTTATCCTATCTGCTCCAGTATTGGTTATATCTCCTCAACTCTGCATTTTTATCTGATTCACTGGATGACAGGTAATCTAGCTCAAAGTTCCAACAATTGCACACAAAGAAAAAAAAGCCCTGGCTGATGAAATCTGAGCAGTTATCACACTAACCATTACCTGTCAAGCCCTCCGCTCCAATCTAAGGGTGCATCAATTTTCTGAAGAGGAAATCAAGGGCGAGGAAGAAAAGCAGTCCAGATAAACAGTGACAAAGGCCTCTTTTCTGCTGCTTTTATTTATGATGGGATGTTGCTGTGCGGGGACCAGGGCAAGGGTTTTATCAGACCAACTGATACATCTTTGATAGCCAGGGAGTCTTCACCCTTGATGAAGTGTTGCACTTGCCAAAGAAGATTTCAAACTCAAATGACTTTCCCTCGAAAAACCTGTGGAGATAGGGGAGTCTCTGAACGGCCACACACGGCTGAGTGAAGTGACAGACTGAACAAACAAAGACACAAGCCTGTGTCTGTGTGTGTGTGTGCGTGTGTGTGTGCTTGCTTGTGGATGACGTGTAAAGCTTTTGTTTTCCGTACGCGTGTTGTGAAAATAAATAATCCTTAAAAATAGGGCACTACTTATGTGTAATGTAGATGCCAAGTTATTCTGGATTTGGGAGGGACTTCTGCTCTGTGTCTCGATATAAAGAAGCCAAACTGTTTATTTCCTCCTTTTGTTTTGAAAGAGTCTTCATGAAAACCATTTCTCTTTTTCATTATAGACATGTGCACAGAAATACTATCCACTGCTTTATCAAATACTGTTGAATAAGACTGACACACTGCTCATGAAGATTTAGAATACAAAAAAGAAAATACACAAAATTAAAAAACAGACGAAATATCTAAACCAAACAAAAATAACTCTTCAAATCCACTTTTATCTTTTTTAGTTTACTTTTAGAAAATGTTCAGTATCTCTATACTCTGATATGTAATGTTTCTCAAAGAGAGACATTTTAGCAGTAAATGTAATTTGCATATTATCTATAAGGGGGATGCATACTCCACTTCAAGGCCTTAGTTAGAGTTGTTAAATCTATAGGCTGACAGCATCCTGTTTTGTGTCTATCCAAACACAACATGAGCTGTAGCCTCGCAGTAAATTAATCTTGAGAGCATTGATGTGTAAATAGGGTTGGTTCCAGATTGCACTGGATAAACATCATGTTAGTTCTGTTACAGTGAAACATTAAAACACAAATAATGGATCAGATTAGATACTCCATATAAGTCTCTCTAAATGATACTCAGAAGAAATCCAGAAGTATCATCAAGAAATCCAGCTAAGTGGATGACAGCCTCAGTATGTAATTCCTCCAAACAAATCAGTATCCATGAATGACTGAGATGTATCATAAGCCATCATCAGAGCTGCTCTTGCTTTAGCACCACTGTTAAATCTTTATGGTGGGATGTTAAGGAAGGAGGTGGGACTCTAAGCCAACTGCCCAATGTTGTGATAGCTTTGTGTGTATTCGTGTGTGAGCACATACTGGACATACAGGCTAAGGGCTCCCATGCCGACAGTTAACCGAGTAGACAGAGAGGAACCATAATTAGATTCATCTACTGGTATTGACAGATGCGACAAGACTCCAGTTTGATCGATACACACACTCACCATATTGTCCCAAATACCAATAACTGTGAATATCCATCTTAACCGCATTAGTTACAGTCAAATAATTAAATGTGCCCTTTTAAACATGGATGATCCTAACCGTCAGATGTTAATAAATAGATCTAATTTTGGTTCGCATAAAGCAAAGATCGTCACATTTTGAAAAGAAAAAAAAGACTCTTATTGTAATTGTGCCATGATAAACAATCTAATCAAAACATTCAACATTTTCAGCCGAGTACATTTTCATCACGCTAATTAAATCCACTGCCAAAGGAAGAAGAATAAAATCCTGAAGTGATTCAAGTGAAACAACCAGTTATTTGTAAAGTAAACAGGTGATTGTGTCCAGTTGTTCAGTAACACTTAAAGCAATTTTCACCTGTGTACTTGATGGATATTTTTAAAACATCAAAATCACAATCTTTAAAAGGGTAAAAAACAACAACAACAAGACAGTTGATTTGGCCAAGAAACAGGAAGAAGCTCATATTTTCCTTCTGCATCATTGAATTCCACAGAGGAGAGAAAGCTGCCACATCCTCGATCTTAACCACGTGTTTGGTCTGCTTTATCAGTATGTACATGATATAGTGTTCTTGCATGGATGACTTTGGCCCACCACATTCCGCCCACAAAAAGCTTTTCCCCGTGAACCCCCCCCCCCCCCCCTCCTCAAACAGAGAACCCATTATTGACAATACCAAACAATCTCCTACTCCCTGCCATTGACGTTTGACCCCCTCAGTACTTTTTTCTCTATTCGGAATCACTGATAGCTTTTTGTTTGCCATAACTGCCCCACTTACATTTCCACAAGCGTAGTCCTGCATTGACTGACTGCCTGGGAGCGATGCATATAGCCAAGCAGTATATAGCACATAATCGCCACCATCGTTTAGCTTAACAATGCCGTTAAAATCAGCTCAATGGTGACATCTCAGCAGCTGTCAAGGACATCAATACGTATTTTTGTGCAAGTCGAGGCAAGTGGGGGGACATGCTATTTTGTTCGCGGTGATTATTTGTGCCTTAACTAATGACTGAGATGTGTATTGCCACATAAAACTGACAAACCTGACTTGGTTGAGAGGATCTCTCGCTTTCCTGCTAATTGATTGAGCCACTCTTACTTCCAACTGTCAAACAACAAGCTATTTGAAAACTGTTAATACTTCACAAAAGAAATATACTGTCTGACACATAACATGCGAAATGTTATCATGAACAAGTATGCACTTAGTTGCGATAAAAGAAAAGCTTGAAAGATCAGTGAGAAGGAAACAGAAGATATTAAGTTAGCGAATTTGGTCATCGCTAACAAACTTGGGAGCTTGATGGTTGGCGAGTTGTGACAGGTAATTACTCACCCTGAGAACAGGGGAGACGCTCATATTTGATGAATGATTCACGTGTATTTTAATTACGTTTGTCCTTTGACCTCCAGGGCAGGCTAATGTCTTTTGGGTCACCCCCTGCACACTCACAGACAGACACTTTCTCTTTCGTTCCCTCTCTGAAACACACACACACACACACACACACACACACACACACACACACACACACACACACACACACACACACACACACACACACACACACACACACACACACGGAGAGGGCTACAGGAGTCCCAGTTAATGGGATTACCCCAGCAGTCCTGAGCCATCCCTAACCTCACCTCCAGGTCCCACTGTGGCAATCAGAGGCATCAGCATCCTTAACGCATCATGGAGAGTGCTTGTGATACCACGCTGTGGGGACCTCTGCTCTCTAACCTCTTAACACAGCAGCACTTTAACTGAAGTGACCTCTGCTGCTTTATAGAGATGCCCCCAGAGGAGACCTAAACGCAGCATCCATCGGGTCACGGTATAAGACACCATTAACCCGAAACCTCCAAGCTGGACTCGGTGCGTTTAAAAATCTCTCCTCCGGCAATCACAGCAGCATCAACACCTTGTAGGTTGACCCTGTCACACAGCAGCCCAGATACTTGATCCTTAATGCGAGGGTCACATCTCTAATGGATCTGTACTCGTGCGTCCGTGATATGTGTAGCTGACAATAAAAAGACATGCTAATTTTTATGCTACTTTGATACTGAAAACACAGGACCGGGTACACATTCCTTCCTATCCACACTCCCAACACGATTACTTAGAAATGAAGCGGAAAATGGAAGCGATTTATTAACGAGACATTAGAGGCACTTTTAATAACCTTCCCATCCTGCTCAGCAGGGAGCTGGGGATTACACCACACAGGTTTCGGTGACACCAGAAAGGAAGTCCCCCGCCGGGTGTGTGAAGAGCGCAAAGGGACACAATACCCAGCCTGGGATTCTCACATCCCGCTCTGGGCCCTCACCCCAGGGGGAAGGACAATGGGTTAAAAAGGCATGAATGTCCTGCCTATCCAGGATATAATGTAGGTGGCTGCCACTGGGTCTGAATGGCCTGACAGAGCAGCAGAGGGAGAGGCACAAAGAGCCCATAATAAAAGAGATTCCTCGGGTCAGTAAAGCATTGCATTCACTTTGGCCTCCACAGCTCACAGCCTCTCCTCTCACATTCACCTTTAGTCTAAACTGCAACAGCTATTGGATATATTTAAAACAGCAAATATATCTGTGAAGTGCAAGAGTTGTTCTATTGTCTAGAAATAGATCTCAGTAAAATAATCAACATTTAAAAACTTTCTCAGCCTTTATCACTTTTTAAAAATGTAGTATTATAACTAGTACTTTTTTATTGTTACTATTATAAGCAGCAGTAGTAGAAGTTGTACTGGTACAGACAGTACATGATATTTAATAGGAAGTGTTAGGCATTCATTGGAGCTTGTTTGAGTGCACTTAAGAAAAAAAGGATCCAGTTTAAAAGGAAAAGTGTCACTCCCACTCAAAGTAGGGGAAGGATTAGAGGAATTCCACAGTATCAGGTGACATATGTTCGTGCAGAAGTGTGAGAAATCAACAGCTCGATTACGTTCTTTTAAATGTCTGTCCGCTAATAATTTGTGTAGTGTCTAGTATTGCCAATATGCTCAGGCTAACTTAAAATACTAACAGTCAGAAAGTGCATAGATTGATCTTTTATGCAGCACAAAAAAAAGGAAAAGAAAACACTTATCTAATACATGCAAGTGTGTCCATTGACTGCATGGAGAGAACAATCATTAAAATGCGTAACCATTGTCCAATTCACCGGCTGGGACAATCAGATAATGCAAGGAGACAAGGGATGATGCCCACACAGACACATGCCTTTACTGCACCCTTAATCTAATTAAAGCAAATAAACTTATAACCGATCTCCTCTGTGACAAAACACTGCCGAGGAAGCTAATTTGCTTCCTTGTTGTGGCTCCAGAAACAGATAATACTGTTTTATTACACAAAGGTCACCAGGGAAATTAACTTCTGGGCCAGCAAATAAAAGAAAAGGCCCGGCACTCAGAATAACAAGTACATACTGATTACATTCAATCATGAGAGTCCCAGTTGGATAGGACGCCGACCTTTCTGTCGTCTTGTCAGGAAATAAGATATGTAAGCGCAGGATGCGCCACTTACACAGGACCATCTCTATGTTGCATGGTGGAGACAATCTAGTGAGGCAGCCACTACAAGGCAGATTGCACAAGTTGTCCGTTTGAAATAAGTTTCATTTTAACAGTTGAATAGAAATTCACGGCTTTTTTTCAGAATCGAAGAGCACTAAAAGGATTAAGAGCACACCACTGAATTCACAATGAGTGAACAAAAAAAAGTTTCAGTGTCTTTGTTTCCTATTTAATACAGCCAAAGTCTCAGGGTATTATTAGTCACCCTCCATTAAACTGATAAGACAATTTAAGTTTTTCTACTCAGGTGAGATGATTTACCAAATATCGACAAAAAGCAATCATTTTATGATTATCTAGCTTCATTTGTGATACTATTTATTTCAGTTTCTCCTCCAAACACCAAGCTGGATGTTACTTTTATTGTAAACTTTCATTTCATTTCGTGCCTCTTGCTGGTGCAGTTATTCACTGTCTCCCTCTTTCTCCATGATTGATGTTTACAGGTCATAGCAATACTCTTAACTCATTAGTTAGAAAGGGAAAGATGGGAGCCCTTGCTGGAGTGAGATATTGCAGAAGAACAGAGGGAGCTATTTCAATGTGGAGACAGAGAAACTTAGCGTCAGTGTGATAATAGCCCCTGAACTATTGCATGTTTCAATCAATGGAGACAGAAGTAAATAAAAACCAGAGGGGAAGATTCACCAGCATCGATCCCAGCTCAACACAGACCTTGCTGACAATCTATGGTCTGGGCCAGTAATGCTCCCAGTCATCTACAAAATCAATGAAACTCATCCTTTCAATAGCATCCAATTATTAGCACAAAGTAAAGGCAGCCTTCCACAATAAATCAGAAAACTTTATTGAAAAGCGTCGCAGACGAAGACTAATGCTAATTGGTATGTGAAAAACTGCAATACTAAAAACAAATACTATTAAAACAATCAACAAGGGTTGCAAGTTTGAAAAACACAAAAATTTACTTAAGTAAAGGTATAGAAGTATTCACAAAAAAATATATTATTGATGATATTATTGGATAACAATATCAGCAGCACTTTTTAACTGCTTCATATACTGTTGGATATAAATGTGTATTAATGGATTATATCTTATAAACTGATCATATGCTTTGTATGTAAAACCTTGATCTGAAAAGTAACAAATAACTTTAGCTGCTAAATACATTTTGTGGAGTAAAAAGTAGTGAAATTTATCTTTGAAATGTAGTGGAGAAGTAAAGTATAAAGTAGCATTAATTATACCACTCAAGCACAGTTACCTCCAAATTAGACTTGGGTACGTACTTGAGTAAATGTACTAAATGTACTTTCCACCACTGCTCAAATGACGATGATTTACCTCTATAGTGGGACCATCATACGTGAAAAAAACTGGAAAAACAAACCAAGTTTTGAGATATCTGTAACAGGGGGCATTGCTTTGGGGAAAGAGACGTTCCTGAAAATTCAGTATCGATATTTTTTTTTATGTTCTGAGAACCACAAATTAAATTCCATTCACCTCCATCATGTTGGGGTGGCTGCCAAACTCTCTCAAGCAAGTATCTCATAACTTGGACAAATAAAAACCAAAACTATCGGCATGAGAAGACACTGCTGGAGGTGAATGATGAAATATGTTTTTTTTGTAATTTAGGTGGACTGGTCCTTTAATAATCAATCCCTGCTTGTTGTGAAACTGCAAACACTACAGTGTGATCCAATAATCTATGGGTTTTCTTTGTCATTTGTACCGCAGCTTACAAATTGAGATGAATATTGTAATAAATCTATACCACTAAGTAATCATCACGACCAGCTGCATGTGAACCTCTCAGGACAGTCTGGGTTTTTTCACAATTGCTGTGTGGTTTACATTAGGTGAGGGAGTATCCAATGTTCCCCTCTGCTGGCCCCCAAGTAATAACCATTAATTTCCCATTATAGTTTGTGTTAATTAAAAAAGCTGCAGGTTTAATTGCCGTTAAATGTAATGATGTTAGATCTCATGTTCATGTGTTCAGCTCCACCCATCACCAGCTCGTTACTCAGACTTGCTGGATTTAATCAGATAGAGAAGGAAGACTTGTCTGTAATTATCTGCTCCGCTTCATCATTTAATCTTACTACAACAGCTCCTTGCATGTGCTGCAGCCTCAACTTAGAATACGTCTTGCTGAGATGAGTGTTGATGATGAAACACTGACATAAAGTGTATATATATATATATATATATATATATATAAATATATATTTGTTTCCGTTTTGTTTTTTCAGAACCACTGTTCATTTCTTAAAAGTATCCGATAGTGAGTGCAATGCCTGGTGGGAAAAGCAACATTGAATTAGCTTAGCATAAAAACATGATTTGTGTGTGAACATAAAATCAGCCACATTTGTGGCGCAGACAGCACAGTATCGTGTCAAACGAGTACTCGATTGAATTTTAGTAGATGAATTCACACCGACAAAGTAGTACCCTCAGTGGTTCAGCTCACTTCAACATTTTTATGTCCGAGCAATTATGTAGAGAGTATGGTATCACTCCAATTGTCCCTTGTTTGCATGGAATGTATATGCTTGTTTCGCAGTAAACAACATCATGATCGGGCATTACAAAAAGGAGTACCAGTGAAAGAGCTACCTCAAGTCATCTTGCTGTAACTCCTTTGGTAAATGAGCCATACAGTGTGTTGTGGCTTTGATGCTGACCCACACTCATAAAGTATTACAGGTATTAAAAAACAATTATCTGCCATTCTTCTAAAATGGCCTCTCCCAGTGCAATGCTCTGCATTGTAATTTAGTCGGCGCGCAACGGAGTGCAAATCCAGCTGTTGTGCAATCGCACACTGAACAGGACGGTTCCTGTAGCAAGTGTGGGAGGATCATGGTTATTACTGCGCTAATTTACGAGCCTTTTCCAAATGCCATAAATCTGCTCTGTTCAAGAACACAGTACCTGGTAACTGTGCACACAAGATCAATCAACTCTTCATCCAAAACTACTTTTTGGTGATGTCACCATTCATAACAGAAAGCTATCAGATGGCTGTGTCAATTCTCATTTGTTAAAGTAGCTGTGTTATCATTAACACAACGTTATAAGACTTGCTTCAAAAGTCTAATTCCTATATGAATGAATAAATGATACATAAAAAGAGTCAAACACCGCATCCATAACTGTGGGAAAATGCATGTCTCGGTGCATTTCTTGTTGTGGCACAACTAAACATGTCAGTTCTGCAGTATTTGAGTCATTACAGACGTCTAGATTTCCAACCATCGCCAGCCCACTCAAGAATCTCATATCAAGAGCCTCTTTCACTGCATTGTTGGATGAGGTGCTGGTAGAGCACACTTGCTTGCAGTATGGTGGGGAAGAAAATCTGATTAAACAATTAGTGTCAATTAGCCCCGACCAAATCATTCTACAAACAATTGGTCTCTAGTGCCCGGCTTAATTACGAGCGACTTTCAGCTCCTTATCATGAGCCATGTCGCCCGTGATTCATGTCCGACTCACGCCTGTCCCTCAAGCACCATCAATTATCCACCAGTAAACAAATCCACCAGGCAAAGAATTTAAAAAAAAAAAATTAAAATCACAGCTCCAGGTCCCAGGCCTGATTAGCATACCTCCATGTATGCTCGTCAGCTGCTGTGCAGCTACAAGTGATCAAAGCAGCGGTGGGATGGGATGAAAAGTAAGGATAAGAAGAGATAATGATCATTTAGGTAAAATCACAACATTTTTGGAAAGAAAGTGCCCCGATTCTGCAAGAGTTCCCCTCCAGGCTGATGCTTGATTGAAAACTGCCACATGAATTAAAATACATCATGCTGTGTTTATATTATGCCACATACAACATTAAGTGATTCATTCGACGTCCGTCTCTGGAGAGACCTGCCGTGTGGTTTACGGTGATAACAGGAGGAATCTTGAGGTTTTGATCACGCAAACACAAAGGCGTACAGGCACAATCACATCTCAAAATGTGAGGTCAGAGTTCTTGATTTCAACGCAATAACACTCACACATATACAGCGAACATACACAATGCACAGAATGTGTGAAGGGGAGCGACAGCAGGCGAGATGACATGTTAAATTACCCTGGTGATGTATAGCTTAATGAACCCCTTGTGTTGATCACGCTCCACATTAATCAACAGCCATGAACAGATTCCCTTATTTTCTCAATGCTGCCTTGATAAACTGCAATTTCATTTAACCTTGGACAGCAACTTTAATAGCTTCCACAGGACAACTGTCAATACTTCCCTGGGTATACAGTGATTAAATTGCAAGGCGAGAAGTGTGTCCCTGCTTCCTCCTCCTCCTCATACTCATCCTGCATCTCCCCTCCCCCCTTTCACTTCACTTCAAATCACAATTTGTATTTTCACACTTCACACAGTCCGCACTTAAAAACCAAAGTCGAAACAAACATTTTTGGACTCCACCGTGCAATCACTGGAATTATCTGTTGCTGTGGTTTTGTTTTGACTCATAAATTAATTTGTCATTCTAGCAACTCACTTTTACATAATATATACATTCTTTTTACATTTTTACCAGGAGAACAACCTTGTGATTCTTTTGGTGTGTCGGACTTTATTACTTCACAATGTAGAAGCTGATATCTTTTGCAGTTGTTACATTCTGTCTGTGTATTCGTTTCACCCTGTTGATAATGAACATATCCCTTCATTTTAAAATCTCAATGGCTATTGCAACTATGTGCCCAAAACGTTCACACAATGAGTAAAACACACGCTAAATTACTATGTTGAAGACGTGAGGTGAGCCGTCTTCCAATGCTTATTTCCATCCCACTTATTTCTGAATTTTGTTGTTGTCCGTGAGCTCAGTGGACAGGATAAAACAAGATGGTGACAGGCAGTGACCTGAGCCCTGTCATAATGATTTTCTGTGATATCCTCCACCCTTGTCAATTTAGCATAAATTATCAGCCATGAAAGGCCTGCTGGCTGATTAAAACCAATTGTCTGGGTAGAGAAGGACAAGGCAACCTCTTTATTATATGATAAACTAAGTTAATGGAAGAAGACAATCTCCCCTCTGGGAAATCGGACTGACTCGTAATTAAAGCATTGTGTTTTCTCTGCTAGATAGAAGGCCTTTCTGTTGTTCCAACATGCACTTGAATGCAATTTTAAGGATAATGTGATAAATAAACTGAAGCTACACGTCAGGAGTGGAAAAAAAAAAACATACGTGTTTATCCTGTGTGAAGAGAGGAAGAAAGGGGATCACATATCTGTGCAGCTTGCAATCAACGCCAATCAGGTGATACTCTCCTTCAAAAAAAATATTGCAACTGTGTACTTTAACAGATTTGTTTATCAAAAACACACGCCTGACACTTGGTAATTACACTTGATCTCAAAACACATTATCACCTTTGGAGAACATGTTTCATTATCACATCCGCAGCTGAAAAGATTCCAAGTTGCGTGTCACATGTTAAGCAGAAGAAAATCAGTGTGTGTTTGTGGAGCTTCATCTCCACTCAGGGAACAATACAAGTTTGCCTTACTCTTGTGTGCTCCGCCGATGACATAACAGACAAGCAAACATTTCTCTGTCCTGCGCCTCTCGTTGGTTTCCTCCACCCACACTTGAGAGGTGACAGGCGTACACCCGGACTTCCATTATTATCCAACACAGCAAGAATGCCTCCAGGAGGATAATTACTGAAACTTGAAGAGCCAGGGCTAATCCTAAGTACTTCACTTTGTATGACTGCCTCACCCGCCTGTCTCTTAGGCTGCCGCTCACACTGACAAAGTGCAATGTTGGGCTCAGTGAAAGTCAATAAGAAGACCTCATGGCTCACAGATATAGCATTCAAGCCAAATGGCGGCAAAATACACTGTTCTCTCTGTTTATCATAAACAGCCTGCATTTGAAACACTCTAATCTATCACCTCAGATGGGCAAACAAGTGGCCTGGGAAATACAGATCATCACATCCAACAAGGCTATCCAACAAATGCCTAAATTAATTATTCAACTCATTTTATTTTGATAATAAGAAGACAGACTTTCATTGAGAGAAGAGATAGATTGTGGTGGGCTTCAGCAGTTTCAGGAGGGCAGCACTGGCAGCAATATAACATGAACTATGAAGTCTTGGCCAGAGAATTTCCCTGCTGCTGCCGTCAGGCGGGCTCCGACTGATAGGACGGATCATTAGCAGCCTGTCTTGACATATTTGCGGGACAAGACCCATCATATGGCACCCACTGCAAATCTGAGGATGTTAGTTATTTAACATACAATTATCTTAATATAGGGAGGCAAATTGCACCCATCCAAATGACCATTTACATGGTTTCCATGTAAACCAACAACATGGCAACAGTGAACAAAGCCAGTGCCGGGGTTGTTAAATATAACAAGCAACTTTAAATTAAAGCTTTCAAAACAGCCTGAGGAGCCTGACAAGCTCATTTTATGATTTGATTTTATGTGGATGTAATAAATATATACAATTTTGACCTAATGGAGGGGATGACCAGCTTCTTGTTTTGATTTTTGCTCCTGTCAGACACAACTTAAAAAGCAAAAGAAAGTTTTTTTTTGGGCGGCTCTCTCCATTCATCCCAGGAGGAACCAGATGCTCCCGTCCTGCCAGACAAAGCCGGGAACAGCTGCCTGATCGATACCCGACAAAGGCTCAGAGGTTAGAGCAGTCAAAAGATTGTTAACTAGCCATTTTATTTGCCAGACATTTATATCATTGTTTATGGTTCAGTGCACCCCTTCAGTACAGGCCATGCTGCACACCTGTGCTTGGAACACTTTCAGAGGCCCACATTTCATGACCCCGAAGGAAAAATGACACACCGTCTCCAAGTTAGATAAGATACATAGATTAATATGGTTATTTTGTTTTACTATTTTTGTCAGCTATATTTACATCATTATTAATATCCATGTCACCACATTTTGCATCATTGTCAGCAGCCCATTTGAAAGATTAAAAAAAATTATATCTAACTGGCTGTCAATATGAAGGCTTTTTTTTGAAAAGCATCAATATGTGTGGGCTTTAGGTTGAGTGAAATGTGTATGGTGCGAGTGTGCATTGATGGCAATGGAGGGTGGTTTTGGCCCGTATTTGCACATTCCTGCATAATGCATGTGTATTTATGTTTGTGTTGAATATGAGTGTTGGTTTACCATGCATCCCAGCCGGCAACACATGGCTTTGCAGGCCACCGCTCTGGCTCGTGTTGCGAGTGTCCATGCAGGCTGGCAGAGAGGGGAGACCCTCTCTGTGGCTCACCCAGGCGGAGAGGGGCTTCCTGCACATCTTTTGTCACACCATTTGGGCCCTTGTGTCTGTGGCTGCCCCGCTCCGGACCCACTTGGCAGCTCACAGTGCAGACGGACATCTGCTCTTTCCAACCTCCTGGTGAACAGAGAAAACAACCAACAGACCTTGCTCTCTTATAGTCTCTGCATACTTCAGTTACAGAGTGTGTGTTTGGACAGTAACAATGTTGTGATGCAGCAACAAGAAAAGTCACATATATACTTTAATAGGATGGACCTAATAGTGGGGATAATCTGTTTCTTAATTGTTATAAGAGTTAATAACAGAGTTTTAACAATGTAGCCTACCCCGTATATTTCTATTTTTAAGATAATTATGCAGGAAACAAACGAGTGAGTTGTAGGTATGATACATACACCCTGAGCAACAGCGATCTTTTAATTGCCTGTGAATGCCACAAGTGATTACCTCCGGTTTTTTTCCAGAAAAAAAATCTTTATAAAAAGAAAAGCCTTCAGATTATAGTTGCTATGTAAATTTCCACATTAAAGTACGTTTCTGCATCTTTGGCTTGACTCCTTTCTCCCGGTTCTCTAAGCGGAGTGATTCTGCAGCACGCAATATTGAACCCACTTTGTTCGTGCTCAGCGGCCCAGAATAACTCGGTCATTATGGTGGCGAAAGGGACAGGTTTTGAGTTTGATTTCATGATGGTAATATAGCCCATGTGTGTAGGAGAAGAAAGCCTTCAATGGGGACATCTGTTCAATGCGGCTTACAGTTACAGCCGTGCGATAAGAACAACCTGTGCACACCATATGAACTGGGACCAACCCTGTCCCTGCTGAACGCAACAGGCAACAAAAGAGGGTTTTTTTTTTTTTTTTAGAGGTATAGTGCGCTCAGAATAAATTAGACACTCACATTTCGATGTGCACGCGGATTAAATATATCTTGTACCTATGTAGCTCCAGCAGCGAGACGTTTCCTGTCGAGCAGTTATCACACTGACCTCTGACTTCAGTCTTGCTGCTATGATCGCTTGGTAATTTGTCACCAGAGGCCAACATGTCCCCTGTAGCTGTAGCCTATATACCTTGCTCTCCGAATGCGTAAAATCACTATTGCGCATAATATTGTGAATGACCATTCCATCTGGAGGGAAGAGGAAAGGGGAAAACCAGTTTGATTACAAGTGTTTCATGGTTTATGCCGAAATATAAATTCGAAATATATGAACATATAATATGCATCTTTATAGACATGTTAGCAGTTTGGGTGCGTGTAGTGGAAACAGGGCTCGGCGGATATTTTCCAAGTTATTCCTAATTGAATTGCCAGTGTAACATTTATCTGGCATGGTCCACAGTCACACCGGCAGCAGGAGATGTTGTGTTTTACTCTGCTGAGAGCAAACGTCGAGGGTCAATCAATGCACTGCGGAGCGGAGCGAAGGAGCACGGTATGTAGGTTTTATTCTCGTCATTACTTTATCACATTTTATTCGCCTTTAAACGCGGTTACATAATGTTCACAGCTTGTTATGATTTCCGATAGTTTTTTTGTGATTGGGTAATTTGACGGAAATAAAATAATGAATGAGCAGAAAACAGATCGATACAACTTCTTTCTTATCTCCAACGTCAATAAGCAAAGTGAATGTGTGTTTGTTTTTCCCCGTTTATCTCAAATCTGTCCTTGCTTTCATATAAGGCTTATCGTGATTTCTCTTTTTCCATTGAACTATTTAAATCGACACTTTACGCGTTAGTTTGAGAACAAGGGCTCATACATTTAAAGAATAACTTGGAATGAACAATATATTGTATTACTAATTTAAATAAATGTCATACAATTGTTAAAATGGTCCCTAAACATTAAGGAATAACACGGGTGATGTAAGAATAATTACCAAGATAACTGCATTTACAATGTTGCTGCATCTGTTTCGGAGTTGTTTGTTTTTAAACTGTGCAACCTTATGAATAATTTGGGCCGTTTTAGTTTTAGCTCCTTCATTTATTACATCTGAAGGTAAAGCGGTGTAAATTAATCCCAAAAGCTGTTGTCCAATCCTAGAAACACAGGAATTAATCAGATAGTCCATCTATCACGCTGTGTAATAAAGGAAGCGACATGGGTTAGGCAGATGATGTGATGAATAATCCCTGGTCGTTTTAATTAACTTTTCCCTGTCCTGTAATGACCAAGCTGGTCAACAGACCCGGTCAATAAGGATGTTAATATCAAACAAATAAAACTGAGGATGATTAAAAACCTCCTGCGTTATTAAATTTGAAATTCAAATGAAATTTATGCTCCCAGTGCGCACTGAATGCTAATAGCGCCCACAGAGTCCCAGGGTTCAACGCACGTTTTGCCTACAAGTTCTTATTATGTAACAGGCGCTTCCTCCGTAGGTTTAACTAAATGTCAGTGGGAAAAGTGATGAACCTATTCAATATAACCAGCTTATCGTTTTATTTGCAGTCTGACACAGAGTGCATCCACTTACCTTAATAAATAATATCAGTTAAACTGGGGCAGCTACACGCTCTATGTTGCCAATAAACCAGCTTGAGAAAATGTTACTTTCTTGAATTTTGTCATTTTGATTCTGAAAATGCTCCAAAGTCATCGACCCCCTTCATCATCTTCTTCTTTATTTGTTTCAGACTAATATGGAGCATAATAAAATGAATAACCCTCCACCGGAATGCACCATCTACCATTTTTAATCAAAACTGTTAAGATAAGTGAACGCAATTACAGTAATGTGAAAGTTTAAGACGGTGTAATATAGGTCCACAAACGGAACAATGCAGCCTTTCTATGTTGTGTAATAGTTTGTGTATATTAATTCTTAAGAAGTTGAAACGTGCAAAATCCCACGGGGTGATTTATGCCAGAATACGTTTCTAATACTAGAAAGATGGGGGGGGGGGGGAGAAACAAAAACACCTGAGCAGCTTAAAATGATAAAGTGATGCGCTGAAGTAAACACATGTGGATGAAGTAGAGTTGACCCACTTAAAGTTTTACCAATGTTTAAATCTAGGGAAATGAGTTTACATTCAACTTTTTGAGCTGAGATGATCTAAGATGGCTCGCCGTCAGGAACATTGAAGAGTAGCCTGATTTGAAAATGGAAATTGAACTTAAAACGAGTTTGCCGTTTTATTGCGCATGGATCTTAAGCTTTTTGGGGGTGCCGTCATAATTTACCATCATTATAATTTACCGCCAGCTACATGACCAAGCGCAGCCCATCATCCCGCTTTCTTTAAATTTATGGAACGTGATGTTCTGTAAAATTTCAATAAGTGGCCCCCTAATTCCTCCTTCCTAATTCACTCTCATTTAACTTTACCTTCCTTCCGCTGTCTTTTATTATGGAGGGGGCGGTGGGGGGGGGGGGGGGGGGGGGTGTGGGGGGGGGGGGGGGGGGGTGGGGGTGGAGAGCTGTCTGAGGCGCTCTATTGATGACCTCACTGTAGTATGTGGCAGTGCGGCGGGACGGAGCCGCTGATTGGTCGCCCGTGTCACAGCGGCACTTCAAAGCCGGAGAGGAGCCTACAATTGTGGAAGAATGGGCGGAACACATCATTGTATTGCACACCTCTAAAAAAACAGTGCTCTGATTCATAAATATAAAAAGATCCTCTGAGGAGGGCAGTGTTTTTGTGTGATGGCAACTTCACTTCTAGGGGTGAGTCGAAAGGACTTTCTTACTGGTTTAATTAGTTCTTGTCATTGTCCGGCGGAGGGGGGATTAAACTTACAGCGGCCGCAAAGTAGCAGCAAAGGCAGTGCGTTGGTTTTATTTTCAGCAAGCGCTTCGCATGAGACAGCTGAGGCTCTGTAGACGGGATAGGAGTTTGACCTTGGTGCTCAAAACACGCATGTTTTCCTTGGTGTCCTGTCTGGCATGCATTTGTAAGCGCGGTGTGTCGCATTTCAGTTGTTTCTGTTCGTCCAGGTAGGAACCGATGAAAGGCAACTCTGTTGTGTTCATTTCTTTAAAACAAATATTAACTTTCCGTTTATTAGACCATCTGCTCAAACTGTTTGCTAACTCACCCTTTATATTTCGAGCTGAAATACTGAAAAGAAATGTCTGTAATGAACTAGTTAAACTTGTCAGACTGAACAGTCACTCACAGCTTTTCTTGTTCTTTCAGGAGGAGCCGAGATTAGGATCGACTCCTTTAGCCATGTTAGCTGCAACATGTAATAAAATAGGGAGTCCGAGCCCTTCGCCGTCGACAATTTCGGATAATTCCTCCTCATTTGGGAAAGGCTTCCACCCGTGGAAAAGAGCTGCTGCGAGCAGCTGCAGCCTCGGATCCGGTCTGTCCGGCTTCGGGGTGTCCCGCAATGGATCCGGCATCTCGGACTCTTTCGGCACCAACACCTCCACCGGATCCAGTGCTTTTTCCCTCACGTCTGGTGCCTCATCCGGCTCACACTTTGGAAACGATTATTCTGTTTTCCAAGCGTCGGTTTCGGGCAGCTCTCAAGAAGCCAGCCACCAGCCGGTTTTCATCTCTAAAGTGCACACCTCAGTGGACAGTTTGCAGGGCATATATCCGAGGATGAGCGTTGCACATCCCTACGAGTCCTGGTTCAAATCGTCTCATCCCGGTATCCCGACAGGAGAGGTTGGAACCACCGGAGCCTCTGCATGGTGGGATGTGGGAGCGGGATGGATTGATGTTCAAAACCCTAACGGAGCAGCACTACAAACGTCCTTGCATTCCGGTGGACTCCAGGGCTCCTTGCACTCTCCTCTGGGCGGATATAATTCTGATTACTCGACTTTAAGTCACTCTGCTTTCAGTACAAGTCCCTCTCCGCACCTGTTGACAAGCAGCCAGCACCTGATGGACGGTTTCAAGCCGGTGTTATCCTCTTATCCGGACACGAGCCCCTCTCCATTAGGCGGGGCGGGGGGCACTATGCTCTCCGGGGGTCCACCTGCATCTTTAGCGGGGTCTCCGAGGTCATCTGCCCGGCGGTACTCAGGCAGAGCCACCTGTGACTGTCCAAACTGCCAGGAGGCGGAGAGACTGGGACCGGCTGGCGCCAGCCTCCGGAGAAAAGGTCTCCACAGCTGTCACATCCCCGGCTGCGGGAAGGTTTACGGGAAAACGTCGCACCTAAAGGCGCACTTGAGGTGGCATACCGGCGAGAGGCCGTTTGTGTGCAACTGGCTCTTTTGCGGTAAGAGGTTCACGCGCTCCGACGAGCTCCAGCGACATTTACGCACACACACCGGGGAGAAACGATTCGCCTGTCCGGTGTGCAACAAGAGATTTATGCGTAGCGATCACCTGAGTAAACATGTAAAAACTCACAGCGCCGGAGGATCTGCCGGCTCCGGCTCCGGTGGCAGTGGAGGGAAGAGAGGTAGTGATACCGACAGCGAGCACAGCGCGCCGGGAAGCCCTCCGTGCCATTCCCCCGACCTGTTGCACCCACCCGAGTCCACCCAGGGAGTAGGCATGAACGGCCTCTAAGACTCCCCTCAGTGAAGTAAAAACTATAAAACAACTAAGTGTCGTGATGGAATTGTCCCGGAGGACACGGAAGTGGACATACTTTGGTGTATGCGAAATGCTTCACAATGAGTGTTGTCATTTAATGAGAAAATAGGCCTAACGTTTCTTTGACTTTTTCCAAGTGTTTAAGACTACTAATTACTTACATAGCTGTACCATCACAAACTTCTCATTAATAGGCTACATCTGCGGTGTGACAGTGTTATTGTGGGCACACTGGAACAGGGCACAACGGAAACTTTCTTTTTCTCCATCCGATACTGAATTCAACCTTGATGTTCTATTTCCCAGCATATGAGAAGCGAATTATATCAACACTGCTGTGGAAAAAAAAAAAATGTAGGCCTGCAAAAATTGTGCTACTACTGTCATAGATATTGTTCAAAACCAAACTCTGGCACTTTATTATCGAGCAGAATAAATTGTTAATTTGTGTCCCTGCGGATGGACTGCTCTGTAGAAACAAATACCTGTGGAGTGTGGTAAGATACGGGATGGGATAGTTTCGTTTTATCCGTCTGATCCTATCAAGCGTTTGATAATGGAGGAGCAGTGGTAGGTTCATATCACATATTGCTATTCAACAGCCTGCAGTATGTGCGTCAAGTTTGTAAGTAGGCCAGTTGAGGCTGCTTATACACTTCGCTGCAAAATGTGTTGTACATAACGAGAAATGTAGTTTAGAATAATTACAGCCCGATGTAAAGGTGAGTAATGTATTTGTCCAGGAGACGATTTTGTATAGGTATTTCTAGTTGTATATGGACTCTAGTAAATATTTGAGAATATACGGAAATGTACTTGGATTTTTCTTTGACATGATATGAAATGTATTGTGGGGAGTTATATTTAACCACGAGTTTTCTTGTATTTAGGGGTCTATCATTAGGCGCACTTTGAATTTATTTGTGAGGTTTTGAAATCATTTACTGTTTACCCGCTCATTTAATTTAAGTAAGCATGTTGTAAAGTGATTTTATTTTACAATGATATTTTTTTTTTCCCTCCGAGAATGGCTTTTTATGTAAGCCACTCAATAAAGTCAGTATGAATTCAGAAGCAGTGGATCGACTCCGTTTGTTTGAGTGTTGTAGAGAACATTTTTTCTGAATGGCAGACCAGGGAGTTTAAAAATGATAATATTGCTCAGCATGTATTATTTTATATTATAACATTATGTAGTTTTGATGAAATAATAAGATTGTTGCGTTTCATGACCCCCGTGTACAGCTGGTGGTTTTTTTACACGTTTTTCCGGCCATGGTGGGAAAAAGGCCTGCAGCACCGTCGAGGCCTCACCCAGAAATGAGATAACGTTTCAATAATACAACTAAACAATTCAATGCTTTAAACAAATGACAAGTCAGTGTTGTACGAATTTAAATTCAGGCACAATTCACAAGTTTTTCTGTTGAGCTGGAAAATAAAACTTCTGAGTCCGAAGTCAAAACGCCTAATCATGTTAACCCCCCTTCATACAAGTATCACCCCAAAAGGTAGCCTACACTCATTTCTCATTTTATTTTTTTTGTTTTCTCAAATTCAAAGATATTCATTTTGAAGCTTCTTTTTTTTTCTCTTTGTAAATCAAACTTTCTTGGTCACCAGACATTCCTCCAAAACACGCACCTTTTGTCGATTCTAATTTGTGTTTATAATAAATGCGTAGTAGATTTTACATACATATTTACACTACGGAGATAGTCTGTATATATTCAAATAGTATAATACACTTTCAGAAAAGATAAGTCTGTGGCGAGCATTCTTGTTTTAAGGTTGACCTTAATATCAAATTAGACTAAATCAGTTGACAATAACAAAAATTCCAAATGATCAGTTTAAGCTTTCAAAAACTACAACTAATATTTATTTATTAGCAATGTATTTATCTTCATTTGCTATTCATCTTTTATCTAACAATGTATATTTGGATTTAGACATTGAAGCCACACACCGCTTTTGTATTTTCTGTCGGTTACAACTGATAACAGAGATGACCCCATTTTTTTCTATTTCGTTTATTTTCTCGTTTCTGGTGTTTTGGCGCACCTAACCCACATTATAGTGTCCGCACTGACGTTCAGATCATCCCGTAAACTGTGTTACAGAAATGATAAGCATGGACAATACCAGCCAGTCTCATTATTCTATCTTTTTTTGAAGCAGTCAATGTGTTTTCTGTTTCTAGGGCTTATCGTTGAACGGTAAACTAAAGCGAGAATCTTTCAAACTTCTGTGAGACTGTTTTCTCTGCACAGCTCTGTAGCGCCATCTAGTGCCTCTACGTTCAACCAACAGCAATTATAGTGCAAGCCTGATCAAGTTACAACAGTTTATGGTTCTTATTTAAGCAATCTCTCTTCCAGTATTGCTGCATCAAACCATCCTTACAATTTTAACCGTTTGGCACAGTAATCTGAGAATAAAAGTGTGATTTCAACAAATTCAACTGAACATTTGGGACTATCCCTGATGCCTTTTTTTCTCCACATTATGAGACATGTGCATTGAAAAGGACGACATAAGGTGATCAGTTCACCACCTTTAATCAGACATGCTGCAGGTCTGGCTTAGATGTCAGTCAGTCCGGGATTAATCACAGTCTGGTGATAGAAGCTCATTAGAATGCTTTCAAAATGTTTCAAACAAAAAGCAAACTAGAAATGAAAGACACAGGACTTACAGGTCTTGCTATTCCATATGCCTCATTTTGTTGCAGTATAACCAGTGCTATAGATATTCTCTGTTTCCGTCACTCACATACTCTGTTTTGTTCGGATTTCTGGGGGGGGGGGGAAAGCCCATAACGACAGTGAATACTTAGTTGCCCGTTTCTTTTTCTCTCTCAATTTTATCTTCCCACACACGCTAAAAAGTACAAGTGCACACACATACACACATACGTGGGATGAAGTTGCAGCTGGTTCCATCTTTGCATCCTCTTCCCCTGCCTCCTCTACTCTGTTCATACTTTTTCTGCAATGGTGCAGTCAACCAGAAGACGCTGCGGGGATAATATCAAAAGTTAAAAGTGAAACCAATCAAAGTTTAGGGGGAACCAAGGAACTGCAATAGCGGTGCAGATGGACTTTGACTGAGGAGATTCAGCCTTTGTTGGGTCACTGAAGCACTGTGGGTTATGAGCCTGCAGCCCAGTCACACTCTACACTAAACCCCTCGAATTACTTCTAATAATCCAAAAACGATAAGTAATTACAGACAAAGATTGTCAAATGCCACGTGTACTTACAGGCCAGGGTTTTTGTATAGTTTTAAAATACATTTCAAAAACAGACAATAACCTGGACTGGAGGACATCAGATTAATTTAACTACTGCTCTCTTATTACCCCAAACTGCTACTGAAATGTGTCAAGCGATACGTTTTACTCAAAGTGGCTTGAACAGAAAATATATATTTGTGTCAAATAACAACAGCTTTGAAGTGTTCCACTGCCTCAACAGATGTGTCAAGAAGTGATGATTAAATATGAACAGAGTCATTTGGGCTTAATGTCTCAGAGTGCACTGTGTTGTCATGGTATTACTACCTTCACAGACTGTTGTGGCATCACCTGGTCCCCTAAGGAGGGCCCCGCCGCTGCCCGTATTTGAGTTAAATTGGCTTCAGAGTGGAAGGGCACACATGCCATGATGAAGAGGGTGAGCTGCCAACTGTGGATGAAGTCCACAATAACAGGTTTAGTCAGCGCACACAGCGTGTCGGCAAGCCAAACCCAGCTTTGATCCAGTCACCTAGAAAACACAAAAGATACATGATATTATCCTACACTGGTTTTAAGAAATGCTGAAATGTCGTATCCCGCTGAATAAAAGTCAAGCTGAATCAGTCTTGACTGAGGTTTCATGGAAATACCAGCTCCTATTGGCATGATGAGATGTATTGGGTTTTCTAGCTCTACCAGCAAATCACAGTGTTGCGGTAACACCTCTCACCGATGATGCATCTGTGGCCAATTTTGTGGTTAAAACCGCCAACCACACGGTCATTGTCATCAAACCAGCCAATCTCCCGGGAAAGGCAATTTGACGAGGCACAAGAGGTTAGTCAAAATAATTAACAGTAATTGCTGCAACACTGACAGCGGTGCCCTTATACAATGCTTTCGGCAATTTAGATTCATTTACGTCACAGGTGGTGTTTCACCTGTCTGATCGCTGAGTGGAATACCTGCAGACTGAACCTCAGCTCTGTTGCTGGTTTTCGAGAGTCCAATTTAATGGCTTCATCACATCATTGTGTATAAAACAAATATTGCTCACCACAGGATCAAAGGGAACTACTTTTCTTCCTAAAAACACCGTCGATGAAATGGAGACAAAGACGTGATATCAGGGTGAACCACCTCAAAGTCTTTGGGGCTGCTTACACTCACATAAACCAGAGAAGGCATGAGATTAAAAGACATGATCACATTAAATGTAGCCAGAGTTCTCTATGAAACCCATGTGATTGTAAAGATTATGGGAACAAAGTTCACTCAAGATGAAGGATCTTGTTGCAGGTAAGGCCTGAGACAGCATCTTGGTGAAAGTGTTTTTGTAAACAAATGTCTGAGCCTACAAACGGGTTTCCCAAAGCTTTCCTATCGCTGTGAATGTGATGGATAGAGACATCGGTAACATCAATATGATAATGACAGCTGCAACAATTAGTCCAACAAAAGTTAATTTACTGGCAACTATTTTGATAATCGATAAATTAACTTAATTTTCTTAAAATCAACTCAAAAAAATGCTAAACATTTGATGGTTCCAGCTGTTCAAACAGAATATGAGGATTTGCTGCTTTTCCTGGTCTTACATTACAGTAACTTTGGGGTTTAAACACACAAAAAAGGACATTTGAAGACATCAACTTGGACTCTGTGAAACCATGATGGACATACTGTATATAAACTACCACGTTGTACACCGCTCTATTTGGGCCTTTTTAAAATATCTACAGTCATGATTTGCACAACATTTTATCTGAATCCCTGCTTCTGCTTTGGTGTTAGCAGACAGTTTCTTACTTGTTGGATCTACAACAAACAGATAAGACACCCCCTCTCTTTAGGTTTAGAATAAAAAAAGCACTGAAAAGTCTGACCGAAGGAACGATGGTGAAATAGCTCCACCAAGTGGCAAAAACATGTCAGCTTCACCCTTTCCAAAATTTGAGCCTTAAATTCAGTTTGTCATATTCTTTAACTTGATGATAACGCATTTAATTATCCAGGGGGTTAAAATTGGGTTTGCACATTAAGTTGGATAAATGAAATAAAAATCACCTAAATTTGATTCATTCAAATCTATAAATCTGTTAGCAGTAATTGAGTTTCGCAGACTTTATTGAAAGCTATTCCTGAATTGTGACAGAAATTACAGAAGTTCCACAGTTTTGAATTACAAAGTTTGTCATTCTACCCGTTTGTGAATTTTAAATAGAACAGAATAATTATTCTTTTCCAAAACAAACACTTAAACTGATCTTTATCTAAAATAATCGAATTTGACAAATGTTATCAGTGAGGGTAGATGTAAAGCATTTTCATTAATAACTGCACCTCATAATGTGGTAACGGCCCCACAGCAGACTTGTTGTCCTGTCATCGTAGGAAAAGCAGGTAAAACTAAAGTTAAAGATGTCTAACCACGACAGTGTGACAGAGTTATGCACAATAGACCCCGACACTGAGGCAGCTAAATGGACAGCTTTGGATACACAAGCAATAGTAGAATCAGTTCATTGTTGGTTTGAGTCTTTTCATGAAATTTGTTGGATAATAAAAATAGAGCATGCCACCAGCATTATCCCATCCACATTTTTACAACAGCCACAAGGGAGCAGATTTGCTAACACATCTTTCTCTTCAGATACTTAATAGTAACTGTGCGTTCCAATACCCATACTACCATACTATTTAGTATGTCCCAATACATACTATGTGTCATTTGCAGTATGCCAAAAATACCAGGATGTCCTACTGCATCTGGTCATATTTAGCAGTATGCAAGCCAGGATGCTTTTCTGGCCATTCTGACCCACAATCCTTTGCATAGCAGCGACATGAGCAATAGGGTCAAAGTTGTAGGTACAATGTCATGAAATCGTAGTGTGTCCCACTTGTATGCATATACTGCATGCAACAGTTCATACATTGTAAGGTCAGCTGTACGTACTAAATCTAGTACAAATAAAAAAGTTTGCGATTTGGAACGCAGCTCAAACAATCTGGCTCAGTGCCGATAATGAAATGATTGCAACGGTGTGCAGGTGAAATGTGGCAGATTTTGTCTGTTTTGTTTCATATTCAGGCAGTTAACACCAACATCACGCATGCACAACTCAGGAGCATAATGAATGGTGCAAAACAGAGGGGAGTTCAGATATAAAACATTCATGAACACATTTCAACATTCAATTAGTTTTGTGCTCAATCACATATAAAATACTTTGACTTGTGTAGGAGGGGGATGTTAATCAGTCATGCTAAAGTCCAGGCTGCAGCAGCCACTGACCACATTTGCTGCATGAAAATTCATAATCTACTCAAGAGTGCTTAGTTGCATTCCTTGTGAACTTGGATGCCAGGGCCTCCATCCAAAGACCACATCATCTCTGACAGCCCATTTAAACTCCAGTGCGGATATTCATCAGCGAAGATAACAGTTACAAAACAAACCAAGTTCCTCCCAAAGAGATATTAGAAGTTATTACCTTTCATACGCTTTGGCATGAACCTGCAAAGCCATAAGCAGCTGAAATAGTGGTTTTGTGTTGGATTATTTCTATAACGAATATAAACGCTACAGCAGTCTCAAATAGTGATCTATTCAGGCATTCATCACAGTAAATGTATGGAACCTGTTCAGAGCGATAACATGACTTGTGTCCTTGAGATTAGATCAAGAAAACTCAACTATTTTTAAAATAAGTCTCAAATGAATGACCAAGATGAATAAAATGAAATACTAGTATAACCCTTCTTTTGTTATGACTGGCGTATTACCACAACAAGCACCTGACAATTTGTTTTTTACTGCCAAATTCCCCCAATGCAGTGGGGGCTTCACCGTATGAGTGTAAATATATTTAACTAATATTTACATGCTCACTGGGTGGTTTGACCTTGGTTATTGTGTCTACTCCAACCGGTGTGAGCCCGTTTTTTGCAACCTCGTTAGGACGCTTATCACTAAACTCGGGACTCCGGTCGAAACTACTACAGAGGTATCGCTCAGTTTCAGGTGATGCAAGTCTCGTGCGTAAACAGAAATGTGCATTTCGGGTATTGTAGTCGCAATCCGTGAAAGGCCACTCCTCCGCCGGAGTTCCTGTACCAGTCTAAACTCACAGTCCCAAAATGCTCCGTGCCTGAGCGCAAACAGGGTAGAGAGCCGAAACGCGAGGAGGTGAACATCATAGTCACGCCCTAGTAAAAAAAACAAAAAAAAAAACGTGTTTATTGACAGTGGATTGGCCTCTTTTCCTGCCAACGCTCGGAAGCAGAACTAAAACCATCTCATGCCGACGGTGAGATCAAACTTTGTTTTATTTTCTCGCATTTGTTGGTTTTTATCCGCTCATTTTCACAGAAGGAAGTGGCCTGTACGGGATAGCTTTATTAATGTGTAACTACTGAGTAGCTGTATGGCAGCACACCTGCTGACACCGACAGGCTACATGTCGGTGAGACTGGTGCAGCTCGTAAAGCTGGAGCTTTAACTCTGAATCTGTGCTGCTGTGCACTACTTACTCCGCCTGGATTATTAATGAATGTCAGATTTGTTTGAGAATGTATTATCTGATTAAATAAAAAAAAGGGTAACATGCACAAGATTATAATTAGACTAGTTTATTTATTATCGAGTAGGGCTACTGTACAGGAATCACAGTACAGTGCATCGTAAATAAGCCCGTCATGTAGTATTTCATCAGAATACACATTTGTACTGTCAGTTGTACAGTGGCACTGCACTTTGATCATAGCAAGAAGCGCTGAGAGAACGGACTACTGTGTCATAGGCCTGACAAGACCAACCTGTTTTTGTGCACTGGTGTAAGAAAACACATTATTAATGACTGACTCACTGTGACAAGCCATGAATGGGTAGTGTCCATTTACGCAAACAGTGACAAGCCGAAGAGTTGGGGCTTTATTCCATGCTTGGAACACTTTTCCTGTAACAGACTGCAAAGAGCCTGAGGCGCTCTGTGCTGAGGGAAACATAGTTGAGACAGAACAATAACTTTACTCTCGGTGTCGGTTGCCGTCATGTGTCACAGCACCTCAAAATATAAGTCGGCTTATGTTTCGACCCGCAACTAAAGAAGACTTTCATTTAAAAGATACATCTGCCTATTCATTTTTTTTTTTTTTTTTTTTTTGAATAATCTTTTGTAAAATGTAGACGGGGAAAAAAAATATGAAAAATTACAGAGAATCCAATACAAACACGTTCAAATTGTTTATTTCGTCCAAACAGCAATCGAAAAGATTTTCAGTTTGACTTAGAAAAGCAGCAAATATTCATACTTCAGAACCGGTAGACAGTAAAATGTTGGCATTTGTGCTTAAATAATGACTTATGACTTATATGAATGCAATAATATTGTTGGCGATTTATTTTATTACCAATTAATTGACTAATTGATTGAGCCCAAGAAGGGTTAAATTAATTCCGGTGACATCAGCATATCAAAAACACAGAAAGCATTAACGGTAAAACAAACCCATCCTGCAAAGTTGCATGAAATGTATCTAAACCGAAATAGATCGCACAGCTTATTTATTTCCTCTCTCTCTTGCTTTTCTTTTCATCGTCTCCTTTTTCTTCTTCTGTATATTTAATTTAGTTATTACTTTTAAAAAAAGATATATAAATTATATATACACATTTTGTTCCCATGCGGTCCCATTACTTATTTTGTGTCCTTTTATGTTTTGTAAACCAACGACAGCTGTTGCCATAGTATTTGCTAGTAAATCCAAACTGTGTAGGCACAAGTTGATAAATAAACTGAAAAAAAAAATCCAGGATGCATCTTCAAGAAATAAAGTAAAGTTGTTTAATAGTAAAAGCTGCAAGTTCATTTAGAAATTAAAACAGTAAAGTTTTTATGTTTACAGATGATATGGCAGCTGGAAGAGGAAGGTCCTTCCGTCGTGTTGGGAGTCTCATGCGGAGTAAATCTGAGGGGACACTGATTGATCTGGATGACAAAGACTCCACCAGTGACAACAGGAATGGTAAAATGATCACTTTGAAGCAGAGACAGCCGGTGTTCTGAATTTGAAAACCTTAAGATAATGTTAATCAATGTCCTAACCAAACTCCTAATATTTTCACAGGTGTGCATGTGGCACAGAACTCTGAGTGGCCCCTTTCAAACCCAGAAGACGCACGTTCGTCTCAGTCGAAAAATCCCTTTTGGAACAAACTGTCTCGATCGAATCCTTTCTTGGATGACATTGTAGACAGCAGCACAGTCAAACACATTTCTAGCTCCGTTAATGTGAAGCAAATCAATGAAAATCCTTTAGACACAAATAACGATGACGCCTTTAGCACATCTTCGGATGAAGGCAACGTGGGGAACTTTTTGGAAAACAAAAACCAAGCCATCGACAGATCTGGGAGATGCAGAAGTGCTTCTGACATCCTGGATGATCTGGAGAGAAAAGTGCCAAAACAAGAGAACAGCTTCAAACCGCCTGGGCCGGTGCTGAACCCAGACTTTGAGTGGCTTAAGAACGACAGAGAGGCCTACAAGATGGCCTGGCTGAGCCACAGGCAGCTAACCCGCTCGTGTCTGGACTTAAACCTGATAAGCCAGAGTCCAGGCTGGGCTCAGACACAGGCCACTGACTTTCAGGTCATCTGCAAGATCGGCCACACTGGAGGCTCAGTACAGTTGCCATCCTCAGAAATTAGCATCCATGTCCCAGAAGGCCATGTTCCTGCAGGAGAAGTCCAGGAAGTTACACTGAAAGCAATGCTAGACCCTCCTCCTGGACTCAATAACAACTACGTGACAACCATAAGTCCACTTCTAGAGGTGGTCCTCAGCAACATCAACATAAAGGAGTGCATCTCTCTGGAGATGAAATTGGCCGGAGAGGTGAAGAGCGACCCATTGAGTCAGGTGATGACTACTGTGGTCGGCCTGGTGTCCAACAAAAAAGAGGGACCTTATCTTAAAGGGAACGACTGTTACATCTATAAGAATGTGATGCAAATGAAGCTGCAGGACCTTAAGACACATTTTTATGTAGTTGCAGTCGCGGAGGCCTCTGCAATCCAGTCTCCTGCTACATCGGTGTGGGATTACCTTGATCGCCAAATCACGGTAGCAGTTTATGGCCCCAGGTATATCCATCCATCATTCAAGGTCGTAATAGTGGTTTGCGGTCATGAGGACGTTCCGCCAAGGCTTCCGTTTTCAGAGATCTGCAGGGGGAACAAAAATATACCTCCACTTGTGCTGCAGCTTTGGGGAAAACATGGGTTCAAACCAGACAAACTGACCAACCTGCATGTCGGTATTAGCCTCACCGACTCAATGTTCAAAATCAAAGCCGAGGACGAACTGAAAGAAGTGAGACAAAGTCGGCTCAAAATAGGGACAGTTTTTCATCTGCCAGTTGCGTTATCTTGTGAGAGTAACACAGAAATGACTCCTTTTCAATTAGATCTGCAGGTGAAAGAATCAAAAGATGCAATTGTTGCACATTTCCAGGTGCCTTCCCCTCCCGCAGCACCCGCCAGATCAGAGAAGCGAGTGCCGAGGCAAATAAGCGCAGAAAAGCGCATTGAAATGACAAGAAGCTCACCTATCCCCGAGGAAAGTGTTCCAGATTTGCCCAAATTCACAGACAGACCGGTGAACCTACAGTGGTATGGTGTGGCCTTAAAGTCAGTCCTCCGTCAGCCACGCGTACACTACCTTCTGGAGTATTTCAAGGGGGACACTGTAGCTCTCCTCTCCAGAAAGACTGTCAGGTCAGTGGGTAACTCCAAAGTAAAGGAGTGGTATATCGGATTCCTCCGAGGCAGGACCGGTCTGGTTCACTGCAAGAACGTCAAGCTCATAACCGCAGACCAAGTGATCGACTTCACCGGCATTGAAATCACCACAGAGGTCCTCTTGGACAACATGACGCGGCCTTTCAAGAAGCTTACTTACATGTACTCCGCCATCCAGACGCTGGTCACTGAACACATAAGCAGCTGGAGAGGTTTGGCTGATGCTTTAGGGTACGGCAAGCTGTCGCTGGACACGATCACACGGAGGCACGCTGAAACTCAGGCTGATAAAGTGGCCTGCGTACTAGAAACGCTGAAGGAAGACTGCCACGCTGAGAAGAGCAGGAAAAAGTTTCTGCATGAGCTCATGGTGGTAAGTCGAGAAAAACGATATAAATAGCAATTTCACAGCCCGTATGCTCCGATGTCCTGTGCTTCCCGTGGTTTTAGTGACCGTTTATCTCTGCGTTTGTCACCACAGGGTCTGTTGAAGATGGACTCGGTGAATCTTGTGGCCCAGCTGATTCAGAACACAGTCATTTTGTCCACAGCTGTGGAGCTGGGAGCTCGATGGCGGGAGCTCGCGGAGAAGATGGGCAAACTGTCCAGTGCTCAGATAGCGGACTACGAGGCGCCGCACCGAGGGAAGAGCAGGGAAGTCGGTGCCCAGGTCAGCTTAACAGCACACACACTGACACAGCAGGCGATGGATAAAGAGTAGTTAACACCGATTTCGTGGCATTTCTGCAGTGAATGTGATGTATGATGATTCCTGTATTTTCTGTTCCGTTTAAGTCAATGTGGAAGCCCGCCTACGACTTCCTGTACTCCTGGAGTCTGCGGTATGGGGACAGCTACAGGGACATGATCCAGGATCTGCACCTGGTCCTGGACAAAATGAAACACCCTGCCACCCGACAGTGGAGGCAGTTGACTGGTGCCCTCATCACAGCGAACTGTCTGGATATCTTTCGAGCCTCTGCATACCCAAATTCCTAAACACGCACTTGGGAAAAACAGAGGTTTTGTTACACAGCAATAAGGCTTTGATGTTGTTTTTGATGTTACTTTGTTCTTTTTTTGTCATTGTATAGTTTTGCTTATTTTAACACAAGGCATTAGAAGCTACTTCATTGAAATCCAATCAGGTACTTGCACTTAATGTTTGGATCTCACTTGGTGAATGTGAAATATTTTTCTTACATTTTTGAGCAATGAAGGAATGTCCTTTCATCTTACGAAGAGAAGAAAATGAAGAGTAGTCTGGCACTTTTCTCTCTGTCTCTATGTACACAAATGTGATGAAGCCTTAACGTGAAAGTTTATTCTGGTGGATCTATTTCTGTGAAATGTTTATGAGATCAGTTGTTCCCGACTGACATCAATTTTCCTGGGTATGAAAAATCTCAACGGGTGTTTTCATCTTTTATTCCTTTGCCTGTTAATAGTAGGCTAACAATACACAAAAGTGAATTACCTAAAAACCAGGTTAAAATATTATTTATGAATCTAATTTGATAACTTCTAGTACATTACTTAACTTACTTACTGTATTCAGTTTGTTTTTTTAAGGATCCACAGTATTAAGATCCATGTCACCTTTATGGCTCCTGTGATAGTTTGTGTCAATGGGATTTTTTGAGTTTTAGTTTTCTGTAAAATAATGTAGGTAGTGAATACTAATGTGAACACTGTTGCTAACTAACAATCTCGAGGGTTGCAGCACTGCCAGGACATTAAATTGAGTTTGTGTGCTGAAAATTAGAATGTTCTACCAAAGTTACATTTTCCCGATGCCAGTAAACAAACCATGAAGATGCTACTATACAAGTGTCATAAACTATTGTTTCTTAAATATATGACTTAAATGTTATTTTTATACTGTAGTGAAATGTTTTAGATATGTACAGTACGCAGTGCCTTCACTCACAGAAAAACAATTGATATCTTTGATTCTGAAATAAAGATGTGTTGCATGACATGAATAAATAAACTGCAGTAAATTATCTGATCCGTTTTCTAATAAATGCAGAGGTTCAACTAATAGCGAAAATGACAGGGAGCTATCAAACTACATACTTACATTCAAATCATATTCCAATACTTAACTTATGTGACATTTGTCATTTGTCCAGTTGAGTTGTGTTAAATCACGACACGGAAACAAATGACTTTTCCGCGAAGTGTTTGACGTATTTCCTCAGACTGTTTGCTTTTTCTGACACTGTTTGTTTAGGCTAGTTTCAGCTCAGAGCTTTGTGTGCTGGTTCTCTGTCAAACAGAGAGCACAGAATGCTGAGCTGACTTTACTTTGGCTCACTGACTGCAGCCTAGTAAAAGTAAATCAAGTAGAGAAAACAGATCAGTTAACAGAGGGAGCTGATTCAATCTCCCATTTGAGAATGGGTGTAAGATTGTATTTTATTTGAAAGAGGCTAAAGAGAGTAGCAGTTTAGAGGGAACATCAAGGACAAACTCAGGGATATGAAACACTGCAGTTGATGTTTAGTGAAATGTAAAACAAGAAATTAGTGATTCAGTGAGAGTCGAACATGAGTGAGGGTCAGTTCAGGAAGCTCTACATGCGACTCATCAGAGATAATGGTTAACAATGAGTTATAGAAGCAAAATCAATGATTAAATATAAATACTGAACATTGTTGCTATAGCTGTGAATATCTCAAACATATAAGATTATGACTATGCATCATGTGCTCAGTTACAGTGCAAGATATTAGAGGTTACCAAAAACTAAAAAAAACAATTATTATTATAAACATACATGCATTATAAAAATATATGTATGAATGTGTTGTATACTTAGTGAAACAGTTATAAATGAGCTATACAGAAATAGAAATCTAATGGCTTGAAAAATGATCTAATCGTTCTTATATATTATGAAAGATGTAGCTTTTGCTGTCATAAAGAGATACAGGGTGAAGCACCGACAGTGCAACGGCGAAATCGGGGACACAAAAAACGTTTGAGGCATCCAATTTAAAAATGGACACTGCCTTTCTAGGCCCCCCATTTCATAGACGCAGTGAGGCGTTAAAAAAAAAAAAAAAAAAAAAAAACTAATTGTGACTAATTTGTGTAATTTTGTGACCGCTTTTGTTTTGGGGGCTTTTTATAGCAGCAGTGAGAGAGTGCAGATAGCAGTTAATTATTATGAATATTGCTGGCTGTTTGAGGTTGTATATTTTTGTGAGAAAAATGTAACCTCTTGTCATTCATGTTACTGTAATTGCACATTGCTGTGAAAGGATAAAACACCGTTAATAAACACATATTTGTCCTTTACAGCCCACATGTCGATGACGGAGCTTCTAGATAGTCGTGGTATCGGAGGTTGGTTGACATTCACCTCGTTCACCTGGCTACAAGCCACTACTAAACAGAGGACGTGTTGTATTTGACCACAAAGTGAGTGAAACAGGACATTATATAAAATTGATTCTCCAAATATTTGTTGGAGACCGAAAAGAATCAGCTGTAAATCAAGCCTCCCACAAGCTGTATTTAAATGGGGGGAAATGACCCCATTCTGACTCCTAAACAATAGTCTGTAACTTGAGTGGCTCACTGGGTTCAACAGCAAACATGATCCTACCTGGTGTTACTGAAAATACTAAGAGCACGTTTAGATATAACTTCTCAAATTCTGCTCTGTTCAAATGTACATGAAATGAAAAACAGAGAAACATTTTCTGGATACGAGATTGCAGGGCTAGAACCTGTAAACAAACTGTCCAGATTTGGCAGATTTCATTGTATCTGAATGACTGGTCGACGCACACTTTAAACCCATCAGCATCATTATTAGACGCTATGGGCAAGGGATGTAGTATGCAAGAAGAAGCCTACAACTAAGGACTTTTACTCGGGAGACCTGGGTTTGTGTCCCTTGTGAAACCAAAAGTTGAGTGATTTTTTTTACTGACGTTATGTCACAACATCACGCCACTGATTGACACGACAGTACATCCGTCGCTTACTTTACGTTACTTACTTGATGGCAAACCATGATTTTGTTTTTCTAACCCTTACTAAGTGGTTTTGTTTCCTTGACCTAACAGCAACTGTTTCACAACATTTACCCAAACCCTCAGCATCAGGATACTAAAAGGCTGCCTGGCTTCTGCCCAAGGGGCAAAGCATAACGAGCACGGATGAGATCACATTGCTTCACGGAGGCCGCTATGTTACACAGACATGTTTCTACAGTAGTCCGGAACAGACGAAACAAAAGAAACTGGCTCTAAATAGGACCATTCACGTTTTCGTATCGGCCACCGTAGTTTTTTTTTTATCTGCTTGGAACACGGGACAATTTTAATGTGGCTGCAATCAGCAACCGCACCACTAGATGTCACCAAATACTACATATTGACAAGGATATGTTCTTAAATAGGTCAAAACAAAAAAAATGTAATTTGTTACTTTCATCCCGTTTTTTTTGTTCTAAATTGGGCATTCAAATTAAAAGGCGTGTAAATGTTGTATTACAATACTACCTTCAGCCTCCAGTGAGGTCATTGTCATGCATTTATAATGAGAAAACATTGATATGCAAGTCTTATACAATAATCTTCATCCGTTGTTTTGATGTTCGTGGTGTAAAATTGCTTTTAGCAGAACGGTTTGTTTTTCCACCATTAAGTGAGCCTTTGTTCGCCATTATTATGGGCTTTGTTACTGAATGATTCAGTTTCCATTAGGAGAAAACTACTTTGCTTGCTTCGAGTTTCCTGGCATTACCCTAGTCTATGGAGCAGGAAATGTACTCCAGTAAACAGGAACTCTATACCACAACAGAGCCACCACAACACTTTGCCTTATGCAACCGTCTCTTTTTGACGTACCACATTCACTCATCCACTTCTCAGTAGACCGCGGTCTGTCTTATTTTTACCACTTCACTCACAAAAGGGCATTTTTAGTTGCAAGAAGGGCTGACTAGCATCTCTCTTTTGAACTTTGGAAAGGCTGTTCTCAATGCAACTGTATGATCAAAAAAAAAACATAACATATCAGTCATTATAGAGTATGTGTTGAAGTACACAGCTTCTTCCAGGCTGCTGTTGTGTTTCACTCAGAGCTCCCTGCTGTTCCTCATGACACATCAATGAATTAACACATTAAGTCCTTGTCACCGACACTCCTGCGGCAACACAGAGTGCTGCCTTTCAGTGTGAGAATATTTGACTGTATGAAGGAAATACAGATTCTGTCTCCTGTAATCATTGCAGAATAAAATGTGACTCTGAAAATGTTCTCGCACTCTAAAGTGCAATCATTTACTGCAGCATTTCTAAAAGAGGCACACAGCTAACGTGCTAAGATTTTGTTTCTGATATGCACATTAAGTTTCTTCAGCATACTTTATGTATATTTCATTGTATTTTCCCTGGTCTTGTTCATTCAAGGCAAACACTCACCACAGACTCGTTTCAAGAAGTGTCCCAGACGGACCCTATTCTTCATCGGGACGACGGACAAGGTGAGACCTCCCAAACAAAGCCCATCTCAGCTGCTCAGCCTGCTGTGGTGATCCAGGCAGGATTAAGGAGAGGTTGGCAGGACATTATTTTCTTTAAGGAGAAGAGGAAAAAAAGTGCTGAAATTGCTGTTTCCTCTGGCACTTGTCCCGGCTAACAGCCGAGACAAACTTCGTCCATTAGTGCATATTTTTTTCACAGAAATTTGAACGATACATTAACTGAGAAGACGTTGACTATCCTTCATATTACGGCAAAGCATTTTATATCCTGCCCTCAAACGGTTTCATGTTTTCTCAGTAACACAACTATCTGAACTATTCTTGGCTGTATTCAGTTATTTAAACTTGATTTCACTCTTATAAATGTGGGTATCAAAAATAAATCTTACTATACAGAAGCTTGCGCAGTATATCTGCAAAACAGTGCTGTGTGTTTTTATGGTAAACCCCAAAACACCTTGAAGAATCACAGACCCTGGTGGTTTCAGCCCAGTGGGTGGCGCCATTGTATCGATCTTGAGAGTTTCAGTGCTCTCCACAGTTCCTCATTTATATTAAGTCTCATGTGTTATTGGTAACGAACACCTATTTAATGTATATTAAAACGTAATAATGGGATCATCATGTATTTTATCGGAAACAGAAATTATCTCATGATAGCAACACAATGAGTTCCCTGAATTTTTCAGCATGGCAAGTCATAAGTAATAAATAATAAAGGTCGGGAACACATCATTTTACTTTAAGGTAAAAAACCAGCAAGAAATTGAAGTTGTACAGAAAATGTGATGGTTTGGAAGTATAATTGAAAATGGAGAAGGATAAATGTAGACATGAATGGATTTTGGGGGTATTTTGTCATAATAAATAGATTTCTGATACACATAACCATGCTGCTATAAGTAAACATGCATGAGTCCAAACAGTTCGACTCAGATTTTTGAAGTCAACAGCCATGGGGGCATCTACAAATCACTGTAATGAACAGAAGCATTCCTCTGTCCTCTGGGGTATATACGGCTTCATTTGGTTTGCCACCATGATATATGTGGAGGGCAAGAAGTCATTTAGCTTTCAATTTATTAGCCTGGTGATTTATGCATGCTGCAAAAGGTAGTGGTGGTGTCTCCTCCACCCCACTTTTCCTCACCCTCCTTCCCGTTCTCATTGCACCGTAATAATTTGGCAATAGATGATGTGTTAAGAGGAGAAAGTTCGGCAATTAGAAAAGTCAGAAAGAAAGAAAAAGGGCTTACAGTTTCTATGGTCGCACTTCATTTATCACCGGTGTTTTAGTCACCAAGTAAAGGATCAAATAGTGAGACCACAGCAACCTGCACTATTTTTGGAGTCCACATACATTAGGAAAAGGAAACCCTATCACAACAAAACGACTACAGCAGATTCTGAATTTATAAAATGGGAAACATAAAATGCATTTATTGTGTATACTGATGCACAAGGTGCCTGAAAACAAAGCCTTTTTTAAACAATATAACCAGGGATAGAAATTGCTCATATCATAAAAATAAAGACAGTTGAAGTTTTGTAAACCTGTAATGGTCTGTGATATTTCCAGTTTTAGCTGAAAATGTTTGCGGTGTATGTTACAAGGTGTCGATCGTTGCCCAGAGTTCAATGCCTTTCTGCTGACTAACAGCCTGCTTGGAGCCTCTTCCCATGACCACCGCTGGGAAGGAGAAGCTCGGTTACCAAATGACTCACAAGGAAAAAAACAACCTGAAGTGTTTGGCAGCGTTCAGAGCGGCTTTGTGAGTAATAACCATCCACTTCCTTGGACACCTCATTTTGCTTCAAGTCAATCTCACTTTTTCCATCAACCAACCGAGCAGAAACCAAGTTTCGTTAAGGCAGAAGAGCACCGTGATAAAGATTAAGGAAAATTACAAGATATAAATAAACCCAAATATTCTTGATAAACATCCGAGAAAAGCATCTGCACCTCAGACCACAACAAAGTCCCTGATCCACTGAGATTACGTTCCCATCAGTGGAATAATAGCAAAGTCTTTCTAAAGTTGCCCTCGTAAGAAGGTTAGTTTATTTTTGTTGATGATCACATCCTATCTTGCAGAAAGAGGTTTTATCAGGTGTACCACGATAGTTAGGGGGAGGTGCAAAGAGCGTGTCTGCTGACAGGCCTGATGTACCAACCGTGACACTCCCAGTTCGTCAATAATCTAAAACACAGATGGAGGGGGGCTGGGAATGAGACTTGGGAATGTTAAGGATTGCAGCACAACATTTTGATGAGGAGCACTTCACCACTGGGCTGTTTTCTTCTCAAAAAGGGCATAAATCTAACAACAAGCTCTATTAACAGACCGCATTCCATCCTCAAATCTCAGGCCTATGAGCAATTATTATAAACTACTGGCTTCTGTATTAAGGATTACTCTGGATACAATTAGTGGAAGAAGTATTCACATCCCAGGAAAAGGTACCAATAAGAATAGTTCATTACTTGTACTCCTTTCACCTAACAAAATAAACTTTGAGAGTGTAACAGGCAGGCCAAGCATAGGCTATTTAACTCGAAATTAAATGATTCCTCGCTTTATTTTAAACTAAAATCACACAAAAACAAAAGAAGTCAATCAAAAGCACACTAAAAATGCAGTTCCAATTCAGGCATGATTTGCTTCATAGTCTATTGTAGCGGAAACACAGCTCCATAGAAGCATACGTCAGACGTAGGAAAGCCAAGGAATATTAATTGTTTGTTAACGAGATACATTGTGCGGTGGCCCCGAGAGCTCAGCGCACTGCAAATTAAGAAAACACATGCAAATAGAAAGGGGAAAAAAAGCCAATTGCAGAAACATCTTCGCCAATTTTGCCAACACAAAGCTGCAAATAGAGAGAAAACAACCAAATACGCAAACATGCCGCAAGTAAGTAGCACACACGATGGAAACAGTTTCCAGGGGACAGTAACAATTGATGCACACGGCTAGCCTTTTGCCTCGTTTTGCTTATTATTAACTCGTCAATTCAAATAATCTAACGGAATCAATTGTAAAGCAGGCTACCTTTATGTTAACTGACTGAAGCTACTTTTACAAATGTCACCAAGTAACGATAAAGGACGAAAATAAATCGCAAATAGTTTAATTAATGGTTTAAAACCAAAATAAGTTGTTTGATGGCACGAATACAATTTTAAAATGTACAACAAGTACAAACACTACTAAATATTAATCTCAGCAGGAAATTAAACATTGACAAACCTTATGCCCGGCAAAACAAACAAAAGGTACGAGGACTCCCTCTTGCTTTTGAATGACACACACCTGTGTATTTTTCTCCTACCGTCATTACTCCTTCAAAATAAAAGAACCGCCTATTATAATGTAAGTAATGGGATACAAATTATACAGCCTTAAGAAAACACATACGAAATGAACTAAACAACTGATTATCTAAGTATGCGGGACTATAGCGAAGGTCAGACTCATTCATAATAATCCAGGGGCTCCAAAACTTCGCCTTTTTATTTGTAATAATTGTACCACCTCTTTGGTCAGAACAGACATGTGAATGAAACCATCTGAGAAGTTATGAGGAAATAAACATATGAATCAGTCAATCAAAACTGTATTTATGTAGCACCTTTCATACAGGTTATTGCAATTGAAAGTTTGTAAGGGGGTTACAATGCAACAAGGCTGGGAAACATTTTTTTAAGTCAAATCTTAATCTGAAAAGTAACTAATACTATATCCATCAAATAAGTAGGAGTAAAAAGTAAACGCAGTGGAGTAGTATAAAGTAGCAATGGGAATGCTCATGTAAAGAACAAGTATCTCAATTTGTACTTAAGTAAATTTCCATCACAACCACGGCTGCTTATTCTTGTAGAATAAAGACACATTCCTGTTACCTGCTATAACTTAAAGAATGTCCAGCAGATGGTGAGAGCAGCCTAAACTGCAGGTGTCTACACGTCACAACAGCAAGTAATGTCTTAAACAGATTTGAGCCATCAGTCAAACCACTTTTATCCTGATAGAGAAGTTATCTCATGCTGGGTATAATGATGAGAAAATCTAGAAAATGTAAAGAAAGCCTGTATGGTAATTCAAATATTGTTGATGCTTATGCTCTTCTAATTGGAAACATTGAAAGTGATAATCAAACTGAATGACTTCACATCTTGAAGAGATCCCCAGCTGGGTGGCCGTGATCACACAACTTCCACATTGATGAGTGAAAGTAAACAACTCCCTGAGAAAGAAAAAAAATGTAAAATCTACAGTCAATTGAGATAAATCCCTCAAAGAAGAGTGTCTTCTTGACTAATTTCTGTCAACAGAGAGGGAGAACAAGCAGGGTTGAAGGGTTCCCGTTCCAAAAACAACATTGCTGGAGAGGTAGCCTATTGTGTCCTGACAGATTGGTCTGACTGAAGGAGGAGGTCGCCTCTAACTGACACACAGGGAGGAGCAGAGGTGAGCAGAAATCTGGGGGAGATGGGAACACAGCTGCGGTTCAGAGGAGAGTTCGTGCCGTTACTACCTCACCTAATATAGAATTTACTGCCTGCAAAGGGTTGTTAGAGTGTCTTTGAATTTATCATGCATGCTTGTTGGGTGGATATGGAAAGGCAAAAAACATAAACCATCACATTTTTTATGAAATTTAGTTTTTATGCAGTCTATCTATCTATTTTTCTGATAAGTAGCCGGTGTGATCCTCCACACTCCTGTTTTTTTTTGGGGGGGGGGGTTTGGCAAAAGATGGGAGACCCTCCTTTTTCCGGATCACTCCCCAGGTCCTCGCCCCCACACCTCTGCCCATCATCCCCCCTGTTCGCTATTCATCCTCATGTGCAGCTGGAGCACTCTGTTTGACCTCCTCTCTCCTCACAGAGTCTTTATTAACAGGGACTGTGGTGGGACTCCTCGCAGCACTCGCGGTTAGAGCGAAGAACCACACTGGACTACTGACATTATGCTCATCACTTACATAAGTCTATGTGACATGGCATGTTACGCTTTCCAACATATGCTCTGCCAGGGTTATTGTGCTGGGCTTTAAGCCACAGATGAAGATAAAGACACTGCTGTTATTCACAACAATAGTTCTTTTTTTTTATTATTTCATATTGGGAGCATGACTGATGACGTTCCAACCAGGTGGTCTTTGCCAAGTCATCTTGTCAGTTATGCGCAATTTATGAGACAATAAAAGAAGAACTAGCTCGTGGGAAGATGACAGCAGTGTACGAGAATAATTTATTGTTTCTTGTTTTCGTGATTGCCAGCGTGCACCTGCATAGCACTTGTGGATGTGGATGTGCTCTCCATTCCACACATGCCATCATTTACTGAAAGAGTTTTGTAAGGAGTAGTTTGAGAACATTCCCAGGAGTTCCATCTGCTGCTGTGTTTAGTGTCAAGGGTTATATTGTGTTGTATATTTGAAAGCATGTTTAATATCATGATTTTTATACTATTATTAACACATACAGTGCAGTCAGGGAAGTGACACATATTTGTCGTCTTGGCTCTCTTCCCCAACACGTTTGATCTGATAGTTAAAGCAGGAAATGTGAGGTTAAGGTGCTGACCTTTAGCTTTTATTTGAGAGCATTCATGTCCACATCAGAAGAACTGTGTAGGACTTGTGACCTGTTTTACTTTCAATATGCATTTCATTGAGACTGATTCATCGGCATGAAATTGTTCCTATAAAAACAACGAGGTCTGTGGATTATCAAAGGCAACTGGGGCATTGTTTCTGAAAAGATTTTGTTTCACAAAAGCCATTTTTCAATGTTATGAGCACCAAAAACAAAACTGCATTGTATTAAGGTGGCGACAAATGTCACAAAAAAACAGATACCAAAACCAAAACTATCTGTATAGATACCAGTATACATCTATGTATATATATATATATATATATATATATATATATATATATATACAGTCTGCTACAGACAGTGCCATGGATAGAAGAAACAACCCAAGGAATGGGATGAGAGGCGGTCTACTACGCAAACGTCCATCCTTTGATTGTGCAAACAGGCAGTTTTAACTTTTAACAGTTACCAGTTTGTTGACTGGCTGTATAGTGTGTACTGACATGCAGCCACAGTTACTATTATTCACTGTTTTTTCCTATCTAACATTACTTTTAGTGTATGCAGACTTCTTAATTATACATATTATACTGTAGGCCTTTTTCTTCATTTTCTAATATGTGCTAGAACTCTGTTTAGTTTACCCTTCTTGATATAAACAGGGTGGACAAATTATTAGAAACACCTCATAACGCAATACAGTTTTAGCAGCACCATAAACTGCAGCCCTCAAAATGATCGTATAGGTTTGACTGTTCATCAAAAGCTGTATTCTCACCCATGTAACAGTGACAAATGAATCACATTTCCTTCTGAGCGAGATGCAGACAATATATCTAAACTTACAGCAGCACCTGTCAAGCTCCTACAGTCCCGCCACAATATGGTAAAGCTACTGTAACTCTGTGAACAGATATTTTCACTGCATGGGTCAGTGCACTGGTCTCCATGCTGCAGCAGCCTTGGTGAATGTGTGTGTGGTCTGCTGGGTGGCAGTAAGCTTTATAGGCAGCAGAAGGCATGGCTCGGTGGTCTCGAGAATTACGTTTTAGCAGTGGCCAGGGCACAAAATGTATGTGCGGATGTTCATCTTCATTGACAGGAAGCAGGGTTATGTGGGTTAAATACAGAATTCAGTGATTCTCCACGCTTTTGTTTAACTTTATACATAGTTTGTGTTGTTGTTTTGTGAGTAAAGTTAGACCAGTGAGACGATGTGTGTGTATGTGTGTGTGTGTGTGTGTGTGTGTGTGTGTGTGTGTGTGTGTGTGTAGCAGAGATTGTGCTGCTTGGATGCCAGTTCGTCTACAGACCCCACATCTCCCTGAGCTTCCAAGCTGTGAAAACATACTGGAGGTTTGTTGGCTAATAAGGTGTCATTGTGTGGTAGAGCTGTCTGATATCCCACAGAGTCATTAGCGCGACGTGAATAGATTTAATAGAACATCTATCACACCCACACATGTGCATACGGACATGTGCAGCTCTTCACGTGCCATTCGCTCTACAAAAATCAATACTATTTATGAGATAGGATTCCAGGAATGGGCAGGTTTAGCTCAGTTTTCTCTGACATGGTGAACTTGTGCTCTGCTACAGGAATACGGGACTTGAACCACGATTAGAACCTGTAACATCAAAGCACTCTGCTTTCAAAGGCTTTCTTTTTTAACTTCAGCAGTCTTGGCTCCTATGTGTCCAGACAGCTTATAAAGGCCTGTTTTCATCCTCACCTCCTGATTCAACATCCCAGATCCTCTCTCTCATCGTGCACCACTGGACTGCTGTTATCAGAAATCCCCTGATATGATGTCTGGATTTCTTGACACAATGGGACATTTTGAGACCTTTGCTGAGGAAACATGCTGTCATTCAACTGCTTGACCTTGTTAGTCCTGAGGGTTGATTAGAGGCTATCTGGGACTGGCTCTTTGAAGAACGCACCGCTGTCTTTTCTCATCCCATGCAGTTGATCCATCTTGGCGAGCTGGCAGCGCACTCATTGCGGTTAAAGTTTAATGGAGTGAACATGAATATCACGGTCAATTGTGGGAGCCTCGTACATGTGGAGGACTGTGGTTTGTTATTTTAATAGATATGAGTAGGCTGATACAGAAACACTGCCTTCCAAGGCCCGAGCAGAGAAAATAGACAGGTCTCTGTGGATCTGGCTGTGGCTCAGGACTTAGTGAGTGAGAGCCTGAGTTGTGTCTGCCTTGATGTGACCTCGGGGGCGGGTGGTTAATGATGCTCCGGGGTCACTCATGACTGGTGTGTCAAGTTGCATGAGTCAGAAATATACACTTGACTTTATCATAACACCCACTCACTGCTCATTGATAAGGACAAAGGCTTTCTTCATCAATTATTAGCCACCACTCCAGGCCGAGCGGACGGCAACGTGCGGTAAAACACACCGAAAAACAATCAGCGCTGTTTATCTCCTCTTCGTGTACTTGTAATCGTCAGGCACTGACAGTCTGTGACTGACTGATGAAGGTTTCGTCTTTATTAAAGATCAACACTGGAGGAGTTGTCCTGTGGTGACATCATATTCCCGAGAAGCAGCTGTGTTTTCTCAGAGTCACTTCAGCAGCAAAGAGCTGAACTCAACAGAGTAATCTGCCAAGAAATGTAAATGTAGGAGTTAATGCTAGCGTTTGCATTATCATCATTTCTAAAGTAAGGGATGATGGTGTTCCCTAATGGCCGAGGGGTCTAAGATGTTGACCAGGCCGTCAAAACATCGCTGGACGGACTGGTTCATGGTTTTTATTTGCTGTAATCATAAACATGCCTCAACAAGAGACAAACAACAAAAATAACAAGAATAAAGGAAACAAAAGACATTTGTTGCGTGTAGGGCTGGGCAATAATTATAGTGATTTCATGATACGAGATAAATATTGTCTTAGATTTTGGATATCCTAACATCGTAATGCTGCATTACAGTCAACTGATATATTTAAATAATTCAGGCTTTTCTATCACGTGCACCCATTCAGTCATAACACCCACATCTAGTAATCAAAAATATAATTTTGTAAATATTTAATATTAGCACCAATGATTAACTCTATCGTCGCAATATTGATATCGAGGTATTCTGTCAAAAATACCATGATAATAGATTTTCTCCATGTTGACTATCCACAGTTGCATGCCATCTCACCTCATTCCCTCTCACCTCTTTAAAAAAGTATGCAGGGCAATTTACTCAAGGCTCGCTTAAAAAGCACACAAAATCACACACTTTCTGTGAAAAGCTGTCGAGATTAAACATAAAAAGTAAATTCTACTAAGTTGTTGTTACATTTGTTACCAGATGCAGCAGAAAAATGATGGCAAAAGGATTCAGACAAGGTGATTGGAGCTCCACCTGCTTACCTGTGGGGTGCAGCAGGTAGAGAGTGGTGGGTGCTGAGATCAGCACCATGGACAGGGCCAGCAAACAGGTTCACTCACCTTGAAGAGGCTTGAGCTGCTCTTTTTCATGCTTTTCCAGTCATAAATTAGATTACAAACTTCAAGATAGTAAATTCCACCTTTACTTTGCAGCATATTGATATACATGAATGAGTGTGGATTTTTGAGCCAGAAAATATAACAAATGTGACAAATTCTTTGGTGAAAATGTCAAATGTTACACATAAAAATGCCCGTGTTTCACCTGGAACAATACTTCACTCTCAGGCCTGTCCGAGGATGTAAATAGATGTTCGCTGGTGTTGTGACCTCTGACCCGGACTGCCCCCCTGTTTCCTGAACCAGATGCTGCTCCTGTGGACCACAGCCATCTTAACCTAAACAAAGTAATCCTCCACTAAACAAGATGGATATTGTATCACCAAACTAGTAAATACCAGAGGTTCTTAAACACATGAGCTGCTCTTTCCTCATCTCTGACTAGAACCAACGGGGAATAATCACTGCTTGTTTTGTTTTATGGATAAAAAAAGAAACATAACCTTTATTTTACGACAGTTTTCCAAATATTTTATGGTCTGATTTATTACAGTATACAAAAAATATGCCCTCTTGTGGGGAACATAATTAGAGCATTCAACAGTCCTCCAAGGAAAAGTTTGAAAATCTGCAGTATACTGGCTGCATGTCAAAAATGTTAGATTGGGATCATGTGTCGCCTATGTATAAAAGTATTTTGATCTCACTTGGTTTAAGAAAGACTAAATGGAAACATAAATCCAAAATCCGTGTGGGTTTGGTCTGCAGAGATGTACTAATTAACGTTGCACGAAACTGTTTTGAAATAAAGAAGTGTCAGCTCATACAATTACTGGAGACTATAGCAAACATATAGCAGCAGTGATGTGATGGACAAAATGCATGTTATTGGATTCAGGATAAAAAAAAACATGCATTGCTTTAGACGCGCAAAAGCAAAGCTGTTACTATGTGTTCATTTAGTTTATAATTGGCGTTTTTTTACACGTGATTTCGTTTCGGGGGCCCTTTTAGCATACATGCATAATGAGACAATTTCCTGTTCGATTTCCCCTCGACAATATGAACTTGATATAAAAAGATGTGACGAAAATTATTTTAGAGTCATGATTATTAATTGGTTGTTTTTTTGTAATAATGATGTGGGAATAAAACAACGTCACTCAGTTGTCTTTTCTTTCTCTGACTTCGTATTAGGAGCGTTTCTGATAGTTCATTGGATGCTCCCACCCCTCGCCTCACGTAATTCATCTTCTTGGCCAATCGTGTCCCTCCCCAAAAAGTTTACGCCATGCAGCCTATAAGAACTGCCTAAGTTTCTTAAGTATCACAGAAGACTTGTCCTCCCAGGAACCCATCTATGGATACTTTGGTGTCGTCAAAGCCAGATAGACGTACAGGTGGACCAGTTCCGTGACTTCATGAGAGGGAAATCAGTGTTGGGACACTTTCTCGCTGCCATCTACCCAAGAGGAGATGTCTGAGGAAAATCTGGGGGAAGAGTCGAGTAGCTCCCCTGTCTCTCCTGTGGACAGCCTGAGCAACAGCGAGGGGGAGTTGGACAGACAGCCGAAGAGGTGTGGGAGGAAGAAGAGACCGAGCAGGAAAAACGGGGAGGACTCAGATAGCCCGACCCCTGGGAAACGAGGGAAGAAGTCCACCAGCAGCAGCCCCCAGTCGTTCGAGGATCTCCAGTCGCAGCGGGTCATGGCCAACGTCCGGGAGCGACAGAGGACCCAGTCTCTCAACGAGGCGTTCACGTCTTTGCGGAAAATTATCCCCACTTTGCCCTCGGACAAACTCAGCAAAATACAGACCCTAAAACTTGCATCCAGATACATCGACTTCCTGTACCAGGTGCTGCAGAGTGACGAGCTGGACGCCAAAATGTCTAGTTGTAGTTATGTGGCTCACGAGAGGCTGAGCTACGCCTTCTCCGTGTGGAGGATGGAGGGCGCTTGGTCCATGTCAACGTCTCACTAACATCTGGAGAAATGATGCCCTAAATGGTACGCTTGATTTTCAGTTTAAAACGCATGATCCAAGCCTTCAACTGTGGGGGGGGGGGAATACCCCGCTAGAAAATGTTATTTAATGGCTGTACCGTAATGCAACCAAAGTATGTTGTGGACCTCTGTGCACAGTTTAATCAATGAATGCCTTGTCTAACCTACAGGTGACTGCTGAATCTACTTATCACATTCTGACGGGACAAATCTGGAGTCCAATGCTGGATACATGGGATCCCTCTATTTAAACCAAAGACGGCAGAAGCTCTGGGGGATCATTTTGCAGAGGCCCGATATGGGACCAGCAGCCGCGCGTTAGCTCCATACACTCCCATTCTGAAGCGTTTTCATGTTGTTGACGACGAATGCTAAAAAAAATAACATGTGTTTTTTTCTGGAGGAAAAGACATTTTAAATGCATGTCTTAGGAGTTATTTCTGTGGAGGTCAAAGTCCATTATCAAAGCAGTTGTGAGACTGTCAACTGGTGGTGTAGCTCACATTATAGACTGACTGTGTGGATCCAACCTGTGGAAAAAAAATACATTTATTTATTTATTGGTGAAACGTGTTACATTGAGGAATAGATCCTGTGTCTGAAATACAAAATGCATTCCTATTTTTTACTATTGTTTTTTTGTAAATGTTTGTATATGTTTTGCATTAAACAAAATGACGATTAAAGTGTTTGCCTTTGACTTTCTTTCTTTATATTTTTTTTGCAAAGCTAATGTAATTGTTCCTAAGGCAAAAACAAATGGTGGGCAACGTAAATTGCACATTAAATGAAATAACTTTCATGCATGCATCACGTGGCCTGTACTTCACATCAGATTTAATGACAAAAGCTTCCACTATATCGCCAGTCACTTGGGAAAATAAATGGAGTTATTATTGGCTTGAGTGAAAGCGTTGGAGAAACATGCAGAGATTTTTGTATATACTGCTACACATCCAAAAGGAAGAAAGAAAAATACATTTTTCTTGTCATGACTAAAACTATTTAAGACACAGTTTAAACATGAGGAAAAGTATTATCGAAAAAAAATCAGCTGTAAAAAAAACAGAGTAAGTCTGTGTAAACGAAGGTAAAATTCCATTTTAATTAAAAATGTTAAAGCTTCGTGCAGGCTCCAGTTTCTCTCTCACTCTCCCTTTTCCTGGATTTGTTTACAGTTGGATTAAGGACCTGGGACTCACCATTATAAGTAAATAAGATACACTGGGGTCATGTCAACCTGCTGTTGGACCCATGCTACAGTCTCTCTTCTGCCTGCAGTTGAACATAAACAGCGAGACAGTTAAGTGCTCAGGATTTTAGACATTTTGTCAAACTAACTCGTTTTTCTGTTTTAATGCAGCATAGCATTCATGATGACACAATTTAAATGCTGCAATCGTAAATGGAAAATGGCAATAGCCTCTTGTGATTTTTAAGATTTGCAACATAACAACCAAAATATTCCCGATTATTGTCACTAAATAAATCTTTCATAGGCAACTGTTATCGTGCTGTGATTGATCTCAGCGATCTGGGAAAGTGTTTCTCACTGTCCGAATCAAAGTGTGTGCCCGTTTGAAGGTGTGTAATTGGCTTGCGAGGCATGTATGGAATTCCCAGATGTCTATGAAATTTAAGGAGGCCGTCGAGGTATAGGCTGTAGGTCTGTACGTAGAGGCTATTCTCACTGAAATGTTGGGGGGGAAACGCTTTACAGACCCAGTCCAGATTAATAAACAGCGGTTTCTGAACCTTGATATATTTAAGTTTTCACTCAAAACCAGATACATGAACAGAGTTTATAATAATTGATATACATCACACAAAAAACGTTTATTCTTTTTGAAATGTCCAGCTCTTATGCAATGCAATAGGTTAAAATAAGTTTCCTCTCCCTTTTTTTTCAGCAGAGAGGAGTTGGCAATTGACACGATGCAGAGGCACAGAATGAAACCTATTTAGAACAGATGTTAGTATTTTTAAAAAAAAGTCACGTGAAACGAGCAGATGTTCAGACTGTGCAGAGACTCGCCGTGCAGCGCATTACTCTGCAGAGAGAGAGCTCGGAGGAGCATTGCTTCCACACAGACACGAACTGTGAGTCTGCAGTCCTACATTCAGATCATCAGTAGGCTTGATTAAAATGGATTAATAAAAGGGCCACCTGCGGGGAGTAACATGGAGCTGGCTGACCGCTGAGACAAAGGTAGGCTGTAAGAAAAGGTGGACAGTCTGTAGGAGTCATTGCGTGAGATGTTGACTCGTTTATTTTTGCTGTAAGATACGAGCAGATCAGGATGTTTTTTCAAAGCTTCCAACACTAACGGGCCTACTGCCGTCAAAGTTTCAGGCTTCTTTGAAGCCTGCGTGTGTGTGTGTGTGTGTGTGTGTGTGTGTGTGTGTGTGTGTGTGTGTGTGTGTGTGTTTGGGGGGAGGGAGGGGGCTGAAGGAGGGGAGTAACTGAAAAATCGGAGAGAATTTATCATCCTATTGGGAGAAAAACATGACCCATAAACCCTTGACTACGAGAACTGTTGTGTCATACGATAACTTGAATGATAATAAATAGACTAGATTGACTGCACTATATCAAATTACAATTTTCTCTATTTCTTTATTATCTGAGTAACATGCTTCCATGTGTTCAAATGGATAATTTGCTCTGAATGTCTTTGTGCAGCTTAGAAAAAGTTGATATGAAATCTATCTATTGCGATTTAAATCAAAAGTTATTAAACAACATATATTATTATTATTGCATATTCTTGACAATGTATTAGGCTGGGTGCCTGGCGTAACAATTCAAAATTGTCGATTCTGTCTATAGATTTGTTTTCATAATAAAAGCTCTCGGGTTTGTAACCAAATATCGCAGTTCATTCACGTGCATCAGCAGCTGACAGGTGATATATCACTTCAGACAGGTTTTTCATGAATTATATTAATTTAATTTTTATCATTTATTATGTTTGACATCCAGATTTTGCCTCTTTTTAAATTATGTCAAGTTTCAATATTTTCTTTCTTCTATTTTTTTTTGCATTTAAAAAAATATTTATTTAAATAGTTTTTAAGTGCAGCTTACTTAAAATAATATGGTGTGACTGATAATAATGCTAAAGCCTGTTAGAATCATTTATACAACAGTTATAAAACAATGAACAACATATACACTCAAGATGACTTAAGTTTGTTCTATGTTGTTGCATTAAAAAGTTTATTTCTGAGCTCAACATGTGCAGACTTTACAACCATTTCCACAAGTGGAATTCCAGATTTTCCATTTTGAGTTTCAGTGAGAAATAAAAAGTCCTCTGGTTGGTAATCAAACTTTTTCAGGGTCACACTCGGTTTCATCCACACCTTTAACAATACCTCAGAAAGTGAAAATTAAAGCCAGGAGTAGCTGATAAGTAGATAAGATCAGAGTACAGGATTGCTCTTGAGGCAAGAAAACACAAGAGAGGCTAAACAGAAACAGTGCATACCTCCTGCATATGGAGTCTGCTGAGTATTGAATACATTAACATCTAGAATGCAGCTCTTTGTTGAGAGGGCATTTTAGAAGCAGAGCAGTTGTGATCCATGAAAAATCAAGTTGAAAACAGCCATATTGTGTACCATCGACTCCATAAAAGTCTTAAAAGACATAAAACCCTTTTTGGTGCAACAAACTGTTGTTCGAGAAAAAAAGTTGAAGCAAACAAAATGCCAAGAAATATGAAATTTCTTACTTGTAGAAATGGCAGCTATAAGTACCTGTTAAATGTCCAATGACCTGTTGCTGTTGAGAATAAGCAGCTGACAGCAGCTGCGCGTATACCTTTTCAGATGACAGCGCCATGAGATCAGGCCTCAAGTTATGAAGAACTGTGGGTCAAAGAATAAAACGTGGGATATTTCCACTCCCTTCTCATCTGATCACTACAGGAGGAAGATGATGAAGTTTTGACCTGTTTTGGTTTAAAGATTTAAAATTAACAGAAAAACAACCACCACTGTCAGATTAATTGAGTTTCTTTGTCACCAGATTTGTGCAACAACATCGTTCTGTTTAAACTGCAAAGTAAAGCTAACATGTACCTGTATTTGCATACTTCAAGCTTAAGATAACAATCCTGTCTTAAATCAAAAACATACAACCGTGGATGCCTTTCATTTCTTTGTATGCATAAGCACAGGTGTGTTTCTGAGAATTCATTGCGCTCTGAGCTGGAGACTGACTGTTTAGAAAATGCATCAGGCCCAAACGTGCTTCGGAACTCCTATCTCTGCAAATAATGAAGATTATTTGGTGATGAAAGTTTTAACAAATTCCAAAAGTTTAGAAAGTTTTACAGACAGTGTTGTGTTTTTCATCATCAATTCAAAAGGTATCTCCTGAAGTCACAGATTACGCTCTTAATGATCAACTGCTGAATCTAGAGAGTTGTCAACTAACAAATCCAATCTCTGTGGAAACCAGTGGGAGATCCAACTTTCAAAAGTATTTTCCCCCGAATATAAAACATTGTCTTTATACAAATCAGTTGTCAAATAGTGTATCTTTAACCTGGAATCAAGAAGTGAGGATAGTCAATGCTGAAAAAGATTTGATGTGTAAATGACGCAGACACCTGCGCTGCACTTACTTGATAAGAACATAAAACAACAAAGAAGGGTGATTTGGTATTTGGCTTCAAAAGTATTTGGCAGATTTACTGATTACTGCTTATGCGTTCAGATCATCTCAAACTGCATTTGTTTTCTTTCATCTTGCAAAAGACAAAGAAAACTAGTTTTGATCATATGTTGCTTTGATCATATGGTTTTGCATTTAGGAATGAAGGTGAACTTGCAGAAAGAACACCAAAATCCTCATGTGCTGAATGATGTGTCTCCTTTTTTTCAGATAAGCATTCATTTGCAAACATTTAACGATTTTCATCCTGGGATTCTAAAACAACCAGAAAGTTGTGAGGCCCTTTAGGTAACGTTGACATGTTATTTCTTGAAATATTTGGAGAAAAGTTGACACTACAGGAGGAATTATACGCCTTTGGCTGTTTGAGTAAATGTTAAATAGATGCTTGTTTGAATCTTTTTGAAGGCTTGTGGACACACACAATGTTTAAGTTGGCAAATTACAGATTTCAACTGAAAATGTGAAGCCATAACAGGTCAGCGTTTCATCACAGTGAAAGGTGCACTGGTCATCAAGAATGACGGCATGATTAAGGCATGCGATGTGATCCCAGGACCAGAGATGTACTTTGATACGCAGTCAAAACGTGTGCACCTTGTGTTGAACCTTTGCTGCGTGTGATGTGTGCCACCCAGGCTGCAGACAAGACACGGATCAGTGTGTTTTAGGGGAATGCACAATGATGTCACAGACAGGAAAAAGGTTGGAAAAGTCTTGGCACCTTTTGGAATTGGCCGGATCCCCATTGGCTCAGCAGAAACGCTGGAATAATAAACAGGCAATCAGAAGGCAGCGTGAGCGTACACAAAGACATTGCAAAACTTTGCAGATAATAAAAGCAGATTTTTCACTGGAGGGGAATGATTATTTGTGTTCTTCAGTTGTCCATAAATAGAGGGCCTCTCACAGGAAGTATAAACATACAGATGGAGCGGAGGGCAGTCGTAGTCCAACGCAGTGATTTCAAACATCCCTGTTTATGTTCAATCAAGATGGAGTATATAACTTTAGCCCCAGTTTGAGCATGGAATACAAAGGATTATTTTCTGAGGGGAGAGAGAAAAAGAATACCTCACTATAGAATGTAAACTGTTTGACGAGCGTTTCACTCATTATGGAAACTGAACCACACATTTAGCGTATAAAGCAACTGCATCAGTTCCCTGAGGTAATTACCCAACACACTGTGAAAAGTTGAAAAATATTTATATAATTATAAATTCAATACAATTCTCTTATAATAAAAAAAATATGTGATGTGTGTAAAAGTTGTTTTTTTTAAATCTCAACTGATTTAACGTCTTCCTGGATGTGAATAAAGGCAGAGCACAATTTGTCCCTTATTGAGCCAATGAGTGTATTGCCCGGGGGCTAATAGGGCTCTAATGAGGCAGCGTCCCTGCTCCTGTCCCCGAGGGCGCTCCACCACTCCCCGGGTATTAATCCCATTGCCTTCATTAACCTGCTGGCCCACCAGTCACACCAACACTGAATACCGGGACTCTAACGTCGCGCTGATAATGGTTGGATTGTTACCTGGAGTTACCATGATCTCCTTATTCATTGTGAACCATCTTAAATACTTTATTCTTCTCCAATTGGGTGAATTCTTAGAGAGCATTATGTGGACGCAGGGAGAGTCTATTGGAGCATCATTGACACAGACTGTGGTCATTTTGTTTGAGTAAAAAGGAACATGCACAACAAACCAACTATTATATTTAGTGATGCATAAAATCACAAAATGCACAAAACAGTAGCATTATAAAAACTAAATGAAAACCCTGTTGAGGGACATCAAGGCGATGCCAAGCCAAAACTTAAACTTAATTGTTGGACTTTTGCTTTCAAGAATCAATTCAAATTCCTCCCTCCCGCCTGTCATTGCAGTTAAAGATGCAATTCATTTCTTCCTTTTTTAAATAAAAAGTCAAGTGGCTTTTTAAAATGTATAAGAACACAGAAATTGTGCTAAAATCAAATATGGCACCAACAAACTGATTAATACAACTGCTGGATTGAAACTAAGTGGTTGAACTGCTTATGAAGAATAAATAAGTGAATACAATTTGAATTCTGGACAACCAGCTGTGAGTGAATGTGATGTTCTATCTTGTAATTCAAGAACTTCTTGAATCATCTTTTTGTTGGCATAAGTCACTGAGTAATAGACAGGATACATTTTCAGATCTCTTTAGGCAAGTTCACACCTGGCTTTAATATTTTATACAAGTTATGGCTCATCAAGTGTTTCCTCACATCCCAACAGGAGCGTCGGTGCTGCACGCTGACTCTTCACACTCTGCGTCAGGATCCGTCAGTCCACCGACAGAGGAGCCGCCTGGTCAGATGACAAAGACAATGACATCAACAACAGTAACAATATGAAAAAACAGTTTGTTTGTGTTTGATATAAATAAGAAGCTATTAGCTATTAGTTTTATGGTTTGTTTAGTTGATAAAAAATATGGTTTTTCATGCTAGTTATTAAAAGCATTTTGTAGTTTTCCGATTTATAACTTATATGTAATTCAGATGCATTATATTATAAAACAGCCAGTCATTAATGTATTTGTTTTATAAAGTATTATTACTACAATTTGTGTAAATATGTATATCTAATCATTGCTCATATTTACACACATGAAATTAACTCTCCCCTATGCATAACAGTGACAACTTCAAGTTGAATAGCCTGAGCAGCTTTATAATAGTTATAAATTATAACAATGAAGTCGGTGTGTGACCCCATTGAGAACCCAGTGATAATCTCAGTGCAAATCAACATAAACCCCTTCTTATCTCCTCTATCTCCATGTCATCAGGGTGCTGGCTTTGTCCTCCATTACAGAACACCGGCTGTTTGTGACCTTAGTGCTAAATCAAGTTCAAAGAGGACCGCTAGTCTTTGGCAGATAGTTTTTCATAAGGGCAGTGGGAGAACAGTGTTTGGTCAACCTCTGGCTCCCTCTTTGATTCGCAGCTCTCTGTGACCCCTTGGCAGAGCGACACCACTTAAGGCCCTTCATTCAGCCACACCGGCCCGTCTGATAAGACAACTGACTTGACTTTCAATAACTTACGAATTTTTATTACTTGGCATTTTTACACAATATCCCTGCTTTTTATATTCAGCAAGAAAATCCTTTATAGAGAAGTCACACTCTAGTAAAAGACAGGAATCAGATTAGAGAAATGTTACATGAAGCAGTAAATGTGAGTGGTTGGATTCCTGAGCAGTAGAACCACATAAGTTTGTCACTGAAACACATTTTCACTCAACCTTTATTAACTTCAACACTGCCTGTCTAGATTTTGAGAATATGAATAATAATAAATTCACGGGCAGACTAACTGAATATATTGTTTTCTCTTTTCTTAATTTCATTTGTTTGAGAGTTTCATTACAATCATCTTGTGCATGACTTCAGCTGTTGACGTGTTTCTTTTGTATTCATCCAAAGTAAATGAAACAGGTTATAAAGCTTAACTCTCTCGTGCAATGAATTAAATCCGAGTTTATCATTTGAGTAATTTGATGCAGGTGATTGGCAGCCAATCACGATTTCCTTTTTAAAATACATGAACAAGATCTACTGCGTGAAAAGCAGCAGTTTAGTCTGGGCCATGTTCTGCTGTTTTTGTACTAAATAGTCTGGTTCCAGCGTACATTATCCAAGAGCAAAGAAATACATGTGGCACATAAATTTTCCACGGACAACGTCTGAACACAACTGGAAAACCATCAGGAAAAACAGCACTGCGTTTACTTTGTATTAAACGTGTATTATCACATTATAAGAATGAATAATGTGTTGTGATTAGACTGCTATTTTTTTTCTAGGACCAAACTCAAAGAGTTAATAAAATAATTCTCTGAAGCAGGAGAGTGGCTCATTATTTCACAACACATGCAGTTTCCTATGCTTTTAAAAAATAGAGGACAGTGAGTTAGCGTGACAATCAAAAGAGCCAACATGCACAGGTAACGGTACAAAGAGGCTCTTTACTGTAACCGTGTCAAAATACTGCAAAACGTTGTGAGTTTCAACTGTCCTTAGGAACATGTGTTTAAGTAAGTAATTCAAGAAATGTTTAACAAAAGAAATGCCTGCCAAAGTATTGCTTGTGTTGCAGTGAGTCACCTTTTCTCAAACACGCATAAGTCTGCCCTGCTGTATTCATGTTATGTGGTATTTGGGTGCGTTTCCCTGACCTTTAACACTTGCCCCAGAGAGATGCAAATGCCCAAAGAACATAATGGCTCCCTTCCTGTGTAAAAACTAGGCCGTAAAGGAAGATAATTAGGGTTTTCATGACAACAGGGTCCAGCAGGCTGACGGTGCCGTGTTCGCTTGCAGAACTTCAAACGGTATCAAAGCTCCACCGGGGCTAGTACAGGAGCTCTGGTTTGAATTAGGGAGCGACTTCCACAGTCTCCCTTCAAATTCAAGATCAATATGGAACACCCCCTTCAAAAAAAAGGAGAAAAGGAGAAAAGGGAGAAAAGGGCCCAGCTAGTTCTCCTCCAGACAGACCTAGAGATCTGGATTTCATTAGAGACAATCATCTTATCTGTTTCATCTCAATGCTGCCCCAAGGGTTGGCAGGCAGACCAGTGGGCTCTTTGCAGTTTGAGAAAGCCTGCAGCCAGCCAGAGGCCTGTGGATCAGGTCATTAAAACACTCCTGCCCCTGCTGCTAGTGATAAAATATTTCCATGCTTTTGTAAATAGATTTTCTTCTTTCAACCCCACAGGACACAAAAAACACAACTTTTCTTCTCTGTGTATCCCAGGATAAGGATGTCCAAAGTTTTGAGAGGAGTCAGCCAAAACATTGTTCGTTTTGTTCTCAGGTGAAGCTTTGATGAGCGTCCCTGTTTTTAGTTTTTTTTTTACAATCTGTGACTGTATACTTCATCACCAACTTGGAGCCTGGTTGCTTCAGTGCTCCGGGCTTGTTTAAGGCCTATGGCAGGGACACCTGTCAAAGCAGCATGTACAGTTATAGCTTTAACAGCACCAGTCTTTGCTGAAAGATGGGGAACTCTAAGAAATGATTTCAGGTAGTTATGCTTCCTAGTAGGCGCTATTAAAGGACATTTTAGGAAATACATTAATTGTCTTTCTTGCTGAGAATTACATGAAGAATTAATTCTACTTTCCTCCATTCGATATGTAGCGACTGCCGGGAGTAAATTAGCTTAATTTTGCTTCAAAAAAACTATCCCTAAAGCCAACCATGTCAGCTTAAAATTACATTTATATATAACTAATTTGAAGCAGGACATTTGATTTTAAAGGAACCTTACGCCACATGATTATTTTGCAGATTCTTTTTTCAATCAACCCTTTTATGTTTTACTGTTAATTAATCTGGCAACTCACAAATTGTATAAAATCTATCTTCTGCTAATTGTTAAATGACAATCCCTTTTGTCGCAAAGTGTTAACTACTGAGCTTTAGAAGTGCTGGTAGGCAGATTTTGTTCCCTAGGACAGCCCCTTGTGCCCAGTTTTTATGCTAAGCTAATCTAACTAGCTAGCTGTAGCGTGATATTTACCTTGCAATCACGAGAGTGGAACCGATCTTCTCATCTAACTGGCTAGATAGTGAAGAAGCGTATTTCCTAAAACGTCTAACAAATTCTTCAAACAAAATGTTAAGCGTGCTCAGGCTCTGACGACCAGCACTTGTTCTCTCTAAGAGGCCAGAGGGGACAGTTTAGGTAATCTAGAAGGCTACAGTTTGGCAAAGAAAATAGCTGCTTATTCATGGAAGGGATGCCCTTTGTGGTTGAATGGGGGGTGGAACGGTGATGGCAAAGGAGCAGAGAGGGATATGAGGCCCATGCAGGACCTGGAGCTGAAATTGAGAACCCTCCTCATCAGGGGTTAGGGATCATGGGCAGAGACTTCCCTTCATCACAGTAAAGCTGGGAAATGCAAAGGACAGCATGGGTCAACCCAGACAGCCCGCTGTGTGCTGTTACCATGGCAAACATCCCAAGGGCCAAAGAAAATAGATGACAAGTACAATAATATGAGGTGTAATCACGAAGGGTCAGTTGCCTGCAATGTGCTGCCTCTACTCTCAAGGCCCCATTTTCTCCAAAAGTGAAAAAAGTCAGTGTACTTTGAGGGAAAATTACTCAGTAATGTGGTCATTTCTTCATGCCTCTAGAAATCAGGAAACATTGAGGGACATGCTCTAGAGACTCTCCATGAGCAGCCATTGAGAGATTCCAGTCCACTTACTGCCATTGCGAGACATTTACTTTCCGGCTCTTTGTACTGGGTACCCTGCAGATGGAATCTAGCATCCTCTTTAAGGGGAGATTTTATGACTTATTAACTGTCAACAGTTCATAACCTCCAAGGAGCTATTAAACTTCCTCCTGTGGTCAAAGCAGAAATGGCAGTGTTTGATTTGGACTGGGAAGATATTTGAATGTTTTCACTCTTCTCAACCCTGCGTGCAAGGGCAACAAAATACCCACATCTGCCTCAACATCAGATCGTTTTGTCAAGATAAAGATAATAATGTGTTTGCTTTTATTTTTCAAATGACAGAAGTCATAGTGTGGATTGCTTGTGTAATAACACAGTTAATCAGTTAATGTTAGAAAAAAATAGTGAGGAGAGAAATCAAGCAGCTGAGAAGGCTTTGTGATGATAAACCTTTGCAAATATTTGATCACCAATAAGCCAAAACAATATATTTTAATATAATTGAATAGTCCTTCTCCCAGCTGCAGGTGAAAACAATCTCCTCATCTAAGGACCAAAAAAATAGCTTTTTTTCCCAGATCTTTTTTCATTAAGCTATATCATAGAGTTATATTTGTACTTGAGAAATGGTGTCAGCGGTGCGACTAAATCATTTATCACCAGCCAAGAACAACCAGGATGAATAATTGAGTCCAGATGTAGCTGATTCAAGCTTGATACCAGGGTTCATTTCCTGTCTGTGCTTTGTAAGACAACCTATTACACCTCCCAGGCAGCTGCCGGGTTTGCTGGCCCAGCCTGAATATCAACACTCATCAGGTGTCAGTGTAAGAATCACACAACAGACAACGCTATAGTCACCTATTTTTAAGTCATATCCTGACGAATACAGAGTGATCATGCTGCATTAATTGTGTAAACGTGTGTCCTGTTTTATCATTGTTTTGATTACATATTAATCCTGATTAACCGCAGGTGAAATGTAAATAAGAGCATGTACTCAAGTATGTACCATTGGGAGATACTTGTACTTAACTTGAATATTTCCATTTTATGCTACTAGATACTTCTACTTCATTACATTCAAGAGACTATTATTGTTCATTTTATTCCACTAAATGTATTTGATATCGTTAATTAGAGATTTTACATGTCAGCTGATAAGATATGATAAATTGGTACATTTCAAATTAGCCGCTTGAACCTTAAACCTTGAAGCAATAAAGAGTCAGTAATACAACACTGCTGCAGGCCTTCCTGTCCCCTAATGAGTACTTTTACCTTTGATACTAGAAGTCAATTTTGTAATACTTTTGTGCACCCTCTTTATGATACACATGCAGGACTTTTACTAAAGTAAAACTATTTCAATACTTCTTTTCACCCCACTGTTGTAACTAACTTCCTGTATCAGCAAACAAGGATAGCAGGTAGGGTCAGGCATTCTACAGCTATCATTATCATAAAATGGAAAAACAAAATAGAAAAGGACACAAACAGCAACCCACACACATACACTTGCACGCAGTAGCAGTTCCCTTGTTTATTTTATACGCTAAAAGATCTGGGGGGCCATAACTCTCTGGCCGCCTTAAAAGCATTCTCTTCCGGCCCTTTGGCTCCCATGTGGTAGTAATTACGTTCTCCGGCTCGGCCATGCAGGTGACTGACACTGAGTGACCACTCCTCAGCACCCATGCATGTGCTAATGAAGCAGAATTTCCTGGTTGTCTTTTTTTTATAGAGTGTTGAACCACTTTGACAGTGACACTCACCGGTTCTATAATATACTGTATCTGTTAAATGTTTTGGCAACTTGAACGTTGGTATTTTCAACTCTTCTTTTCACTGGAAAACCTGGTTATGCTCAGAGTGAAATGTAGTTGCATTTTGTAGGTGGGGCTGACTCTGCCTTTCAAACTGAGATATGTTATTCATCTTCTCGCTGAAATCTGTATTCCTCCATTCCAGCATGAATTGCATGCAAGTTGCAAAACAAATAAACACCAGCAGAGGAGGTTTCTATGGAGAAAAAACAATCTGTGGAGGGATGTCAGGATTGTTAGGAAGAAAAGGTAAATAGTAAAGTGGAGTGGCCTGCAGACTTTAATGTAGTGTTTACATGTAATTAGTCTTTGCAGAATGAGAGTCCTGACAGCGGGTCTGAGACGGCGTGGCATGATCAAATAAACTCTAAACAGGGCTGTTTCAAGACGTCCTCCATGGACTATAAACCAAGACAGCCTCCACAGTCTACAACCACCCCTCTCTAATTTTCAAAATGGGTGGTCGGATTCTTTCCACATCTCGCTCTCACTCATTCTCTATCTTTCTTTTCCGCCTTTTCCACCCCATCTTCTACTAAACCTTTGTTTATTCTCTGTGTTTATGCCACTCACTTCTTTGAATTTGCATTTTCCCCCGAATTCTGTTTAGTTCCTCACAGTGTTTGTCCCTCAACTTCCTGCTCCCCCCCCCCCCCCCCGCCCCAATCCAGAGTGAACCCAGGTTGTAGTGTCAACTTCCAGCTCTCCGCAGGCCCCTCCGGACATTGAGTCGATGACAAAGTCTACAGACATGCGTTCATATGGGGGGACGACTGGGGCTCATTCAGAACTGTGTCACTGTCCACCTGAGCAAACAGAGTCTCGGGGAAGCAGAGAGAGAGAAAGAGAGAGGCGGGGGAGAAACTGGTAAGGAGACTAGGAACCAATTGGTAAGGGAGGGCTGGCAGAGTGACAGCCAATGTACAATAACATTAGTCTTCCGCTTTGGAGCCAAAGTGAGCGCTCCTTCTGGACACAACTCTTCTTCAATGTTTCTTCTTATTCTTTTTTTTTTCTCCTCTCTTTTTCTTGCATGAAGCTCCCTCCAATGGAAACACATTCCTGTCATGCCTCACTGCTGCTCCCTGTTTAGATTTCTCATTACAAACAGCATTACACGCATGGGCTGGAGCTGGCCGGAGCACAAGCCAGGGAGAGGCCGGGGACCTCGGTCCTCCACAGCCTCCAGGAGAGAGATGAAAGTGCTGGGTCGATCACACGAATCACAGAATTAAAAAAAAACATCATCACAGATACTAACTTTTTACATCCATTAGCTCTGAGGATAAGAGAAAACGAGCTAGAATATATGTCCATCACAGAAAGAAAAGGTCTTTATTGCAAACTGAACTCACACTGAACTCCAAACCTTCTGTAGCAGCTTTCTCTCGCTGCTAAGCTTCAAATAACACAGAAAAGAAACCTCGGGAAATTTCAAAATCTTTCCATTGATATTAAACTGTCACAAGAAACGCCAGTTCATCTTTTGATTTTGAAACTTCCCCGTTACGTTGGGATATGACGAACCCCAAATTTCCATCTAGACGATTTATGATTATGAAGTGGAGCTGCCTCACAGGATACCAGCACTTTATGGAAAGCAGGCCTCCTTCTTTCTCTCCGCGCTCTCTCATCTCTGTCCAAGTGCAGCACCAGAGAACTGGAGCTGCCGTGACTCCTCAGGCTGTCTGTGTATTGTTGACTGACACCTGACTGTATCTATTAGTGTGAAAAACTGGGGTTACAAGATACTACCCGTGTAAACATGATGCGCAGGAGACGAGTGTAAAGCAATTATCGCTTAAGAACTGCTTGGTATCAGTAATCATCAATGACTTCATACTTCAGAGGGATAGAAATGAGTTTTCTCATAGAGCAGCCAGTCAAATAAGGCGTAACCTAAACCTGTAACTCAGTATGGTTTCCGACCAATATAGTGTCAAATATCGTTTCCCTTTTTCATCAAGTTTCCACCTGAAACATTTCCAAAATCCAGCGACAGCCCTTCATCTTCATCTAGCCACAAACTAAATGAGCATTCTGATTTTTCAACCACTTTATGAAGAAAACACACAGTCGTGATGTGCTATACCCATTGTCTGGTGCCAGAAGAAGTTTCGCAGACAATCTGTTATCAATTTCTTCAAATCCATGGAATTACGCTCTGTGCTGCGGCCAAGATATAAGTGATAGCAGTGGACAAGGTCTTTAGAAGATGAGAAGTATAGACATTCCTTCAAAAGAGGCGGTCTGTTGTCTTTCATGTATATATGGGGTGATTTTTATAAAGTGATATTTGTGCTCTCTTATTATTTTCTGAGCTGTCAAAGATGTGTTCAGATGACAAACAGCTAGCCTGACTCTGCCTACTAGCACCCTCAAACAGATTAAACAAATTCCATATTCATTTGTCATTATTAGAGGCAGATTTGATCTTTGGACAGAACTAGCTGTTCGCCTCAGTTATTGTGCTAAGGTAAGCTGTTGGCGGTATCGTCATATTTACCGTATAAACATTTGAGCATTATCAACCTCCTCATACAACTCAGCAAGAAAGCAAATAAAGTATTTTCCAAAACAATGAGCTTCTCCTTTAAACCCAGTCACTACAACTGACTCTGCATTGCACAAATCCACATGTAAACACCTGTGTAATATTTGAGGTTTATTTTCACTCACTAATAAAGAGGCTCGGGAGGAATGCCCCCCCCCCCCCCCCCCCATGAGAGAGCAGGCTGTCCAACTTTGCGTCCAGAAGCCAGCGCTGAGACCAGGAATGAGAGAAAGTCCAGGCCACCTGTTTCCCACACACTTTTACTACACTCTTGGCATTATGCAGGCTTGTTCATGGCAGATTAACACCGGGCCATATGAGGTGGCAGTGCCAGCTGACCTTCAAAACCTGAGGGGAACTGCCATTAACTTTCAGTGTACCACAATTTGCGGCATCCTATGCATTTAAATCACATGATCCCATCATGTAGATGGTGATTTCCCACTCTGTCAAAAGAAATGCTCTGTCACGACTCCTAGCACCAGCGTGGGCACACATTCCCTTCTGGTCGGGTAACACATTCTTACATTACATTGGTGGTGCGTTATGTTCAGTCAACAGCGTGCCTACATTGAGCTGTTCTGTTGAAACTGTGATGTAGCACCGTGGATCTGTCACAGTGCTGTTTCACAGTCTGGCCTCTACCCAAACCAGTCACTCAACATGAAACCGTGTTCATTCCTCGCTATAAATTATGTGAAATATACAGTGACTCTCCAGAGCTTATCACGGCTGTACTGACTTCTAAAACTTCTGATATATTGTTCAGAAATGTTTACTTCATGCTCCCTCTGGATCCCACTGTGGTTTCACACAGAGGAGATAAACAACTTTTACCAAAGTGAAGCATAAAATAAATACATGGCAGCCTTAATTTGATTTATCTCCTGGAAGAACAGATCCATAATTTATTCCATGCGTCGGGCTTTCATTTGCAAACCTAAAGTTTTAAACATTAAACATCTATTAAGAGTTGCTGAGTTTCACAAAATCTCAACACAAGGTCCAACTTACCTTTCTTGTGGTGCACAGTGACAAGTAAGTTGGATTTACAGTACATTGAGATTGTTTTCTCTTTATAAGCTCCACTGTTCAATTCCCCGAATACTGAATATGCATCAGTCAGACCCTTTTTGTGTGTTGTCATTCTTAAACTTGTAGAGCAGAACATTACTTTTTACATATTTTAGTATTAAATTATAAGTCCACAGTTTGTAAAATAAAGAAATACCACATTTACAGGACGATTGAAAACACAGCAAACATTCATTTATGACAATATAAATTCATGGGAGAAGATTGTACTACGATTTAACTGAGAGATTTGGAATATCACTTTCTTTCCCAAAATGGATTGTAACTTCGCTATAGCCACCAACTCCAAAAGTCCCTAAATGTAGTGACAAAGTCACAAGTCGGAAAACAATGAAGTTTCTTCAGGCCTCCCTCCAAAGCTTCTCCCCCAAAATTATTATTATCAACGTAAACATATAAAAATGAGCATAAACAACGAACATGGATATTTTTTAGTACTCACTAGCAGAAGACTCCGGTGACGAGCAACATGTGCACGAGCAGGGTGCGCGCAGGTGAGGCGGCAGGTAGCCCGTCCAATCATCACATTACGGTCCTGCGACAGCCACAGGTGTCACATTGTTTTTCTTTTTTCATCAGATCATTTTATGTAATAATTAGTGTCAGGGTGTAAAGAGAATTTCAACAAATGTAACATAAAACACTATATTTAAATAAACTGTTCAAAAACAGTATTAATATCAATGAATAGCTCAGACCATGATATTTAAGTAGCAGTAAATCTAACATGAGACAGGCCTCAGGCATCAGGCATATCCTCCAGTGTATTTGAGTGATGACGTTATTTGGAAATTGCACAGATGAGCAAACATGGCAGCAGCAACATTAATGGAGCTTGGCGCCCTGCTTTTTCCCACTGTCTCCGACCTGCTACTCAGTTGCACCGACATGTGCCTCATGTATCCACACACAGATGATTCCCTCAGAGATTAACCTGTGATATAGTGCTGCGGGATCTCCCTTGCATGCAGATGCCCCCGGGGACTTTTTCAGGGGCCCCTACATTTTTATTCTCTCAATATATAGTGATAATGAGAGAGCCCTTAAACCCTCGTTGAAAAATATTTCCCCGGGGCAATGCTCCCTCAGGCTGCATTCCTCTACTATCTGTCTTAAAGCTCCTCTTAAAATGTAGAAATAAACCACAGAATAAGAAATGTGTCATGCTTTCCATAATATAGACAACGTGTTGTTGAATGTATATGTGTTGAATTATTGTTATTAAGTGGTTAGAATTTGATGTAGATCTGAATATTTTTTCGGGAACAATTTTCTTTGAAGAGGGAGGTTATTATGTGGTGTTTCACTCAGATCATTATTATTGGCTTTCTGTGTTTCCCTTACGATTATGATCCTAGATAATACACTGTGTTTGCCCTGCCATATAGATCATGACACAAACCCCAGAGGTCCAGGGTCACAAGCCACAAATGGCAACATTTTAGGAGAATTGAGCTGGAGCTCAAAATGGTCTCTTGGCACCGGCTTGGAGAAGAAATCACAAGTCTTACGAGCCTTCTGGGTGTCATTTTGCCCGGCGGTGCATTCAGGCAACACTTACAACACGTCCTGTCCAACTATAGCTGAGAGCAGCAGACTTGCTTTATGGGCTCTGGATTGGACGGTGTGAGGGAGGTAGGCACGTAAAAGTGCCTGGTCGTAGGAATCAAAGGGAGGAGGCGGCATCTCAGGAACACCGGAGCCCCACTGATGGGATTCTCTCAGACAGCAGAGGCCAAGTTTGCCAGTCCCCATCTCCTCAGTGGAGAGGCCACTTCCCTGGGCCACTGTGGTTCCTCAGTATCACCTATCAGCCAGGTCAATCAGTGGCTGAGATAAAGCAGTTCCTCAGGCCGGATGGTCTTTGAACACAGCAGGGGGAGAACTCCCCCAGGCCTCTTATCTCATTAAACTTGAAAAGGTATATTAATCCTTGAAAGTCTAAGATAACCATATGGATAACACCAGTCATAGAGACGCTATCTATGTTGGGTCCTCAATGTTTCATCTCAGGAGACAAGAAAGGATGTGGAATTCTTCTTCTGCTCTTGAAAAAATGTCTCCTGCGTTTCAGGGTGATTCACATGAAGTGTGAAACAACACAACACAAGAAAGAAATCTTGGCCTCACAGAAATCACAGGCCACAACGAATCCAGCAGAAATTAGACAACTGCACACCCATCTGTCATCTCTCCTGTTATTTCTCTTTTCTTTTTTGAGGTGTACTTTTTCACACCAGCACACAAAACAGTCTCCTTGGTTTGCTGCCAGTGCTGCCAGTGCTATCCTGTACCCTGAGCACGGGTAACAGCACATGGAAAGAAAAACACCACGATGTGCTACTAGATGCCAGATCCACACACATCTTGACATGCACATGAGAAAGCTGGAAAATATCCTTGATGCTCTGATTCATCCCTCTGTCATTTTCAACTCTGGTGCGCAGGCTTTGAATGGTTTATCAAACAAATGACTTCCTCACTCACCTCGACTTATGAGGCAAACATATTTATATGTCAAACTCTAACATCAGACAAATAATAAAACCTAAACTAATTTAATTTGTTGCAGCTAACATCAAACACATTCTTTGTAACAGCTTTATGTCATGAATAGAGTTTAGCTCCCTCAACATCCCTTTGCAATCTGACTGTGAAGAAGACCAATAGTGATAAACGTTTTAGGTCATAATTTATTAGATGGCACTTAATTTGAACTTGTTCATTTATAATCATGGCAGCAATGGTTATATATCACAATGTTGGCAATATACCACTTATTTGCTGTATGTTTGCCTTCAATATTGGGACTTAGTAACCTGACAGGTCGAGAAAATGAGGTGTAGCAGCAAGGCTTCACTTCCACCTGCCAATCATCAGTTGCAACTGGTACACCAGGAAGAAGAAGAAGAAGAAGAAGAAGAAGAAGAAGAAGAAGAAGAAGAAGAAGAAGAAGAAGAAGAAGAAGAAGAAGAAGGAGAGAGGGCAATATTGGCGAACTGAGTTAGCATCCATTCTCTATATCTGCTTGTTCTTATTCAGGGTCCATGTTTATAGATGGAAACACTGATGGAAGTGCGGGTCCAGTGAATTCCTAAAAACTGTATTTCTGTGTGTCCTAGCTGCCAGTAATTCTCAGAGATTAAAAGGGAGAGCATATTAACTGGGACTTTGCTTGGTCAGGATGTCAAGGTCTGCAAGGCTTCTACTTTAGCAATTTATCTCCATCATCATGTGTGAGTTGATCTGCTGGTTTATTCTCTGAACTCTCCTTGCATTTATTTAGTTATTACTCAAAAAATCTAAACCCTAAACTTTGCACATATTACTACTTTGGGAAAGATTGCATTTGAACTGTATTTGCACCCGTAGCAAGTCCATCAGTGTCTCTTTGTGCACCGCAACAATCCATCATCACCAAATCCTACGCAACTTACATACATCCTATACATCCTGTCATAACTTTATTTAAACCTTGAACATATTGGAATCCAGCTGGAGTCAGAAAGAGCCTGTTGTGAAACTCTGTCCAGTTACATTATGGTGCACAGAGTAAGTTGCCCTTTCAGGATGCATGGTGTTTGAGTGTTATTCTGGATCTTGCATTACTGTATCTAGAAGTACTAACGCTGTTTATATTACTGCCTCTCGTGGTCATGTGACGAGCAGTGAATAGCAAGTGAGCTGTAAATTTCAGTGTGGAGCTGACCTGCTCTGGTTGATAATGTTGATGTCTATATACCATGAGAGGCATACGTACAGAACGGGGTTTTTTTCTGGATGAAGCAATGTTCTTCATATTTACTGTGATTGCTAGCAACTGATGACAGCAGACACAACTCAGAGAGGACGTATAGTACAAGTGGATACACCGAGAGATAAAGTGGGAGAAGAAATCTGAAACATTTGTCAGTTTCAAATTCGAGAGCTGTCGTCTTGTGGTACAGTATTCTCCTTAGAGGCTATGGTGCGAGGCATGTATTTACCATGATGCTGAAACAATAAATCTCCAGCCTACAGCGTGAGCTTTCACAGCTACATCAGTCAACCAGTCGAGGGATTTGCAGTTTGAGGATTGATGCCTTGTACTCAATAGCTAGCATTGTCAGTGGCAATCATCTGGTGTAAATCAGATTGCTACAGAAGAATGAACAACCAGAAGGGCGCCATGTTTGCAAATCGCAGTTGCAGGAAGACTAAAATCCTGATTGAATTCTGATGAAAGAGACAATTTGTTAAACGCACTTAGATTACAATTTAAATAAAAAGAGTTAGTTAAAAGATTTGATATATTTCATTTACAAGTATCTATCTGTTTACATTCTCAGCCATGAAATCATCCTGAAAAGGTTGTGATGCATCATATGTAGAAAGCTGACACAATAAATGTAGCTTAATACGTGAGGGTTTTGCTTTGTCTATTTCCTGTGGTATGAAGCCCTGGGTTTTAAGTGTTGTCAGCAAAGCGTGCATTTTATTCTCACTTGGAAACATCCCATTATGTCATGATTTAACAGGCTTTTTGAGTGTAAGAATATGTTTCTTGTTGATCCTCATGAATTAGAAATAAAGCCATTGGATTTGACGCCTTGAGATTTTAGACTCCGATTACAAAGTGATCATTGCCATCATCTGTGACATACTCTTGTATGTATGTGCACACTGCATCCAAATGGTTTTTATAGCACTTAAGGTGAGAAAAAAAAATGCCTCACTTAGAGTCTACTCCATTTAGAGGAAATAGGTAGGGTTATGGCGTTCTTACTTCCTTACGCCTTTAAAAATGCTTGTTTGCTTTTACAACTGGCTCTGTGGGCAGCTGGGGAGGGGCAGCGCAGATGGATTTGGGCTTCGTTATTTTTTCTGCCTTTGTAACAGCTCATTTAAAATCACAAGGGCCTGAAGCCCAAGACAGATGGAAACTACTTAAGAAAGAGTCAGTGTCTCATTTAAGTCAAATACTTCCGACTGTGAAGTAACTCTACACCTTTGTGAAAATACCTCAGGAGCTCTCATGAAAGAATTTTAAATAAGTTTGTACAAAATGTTTTGTTTTATATAATACTCTCTCTAAAGTCTTGAGCCATCATGTACAATGTACAGCACAGAGCAGGCTATCTGACTTTCTATGAACATAACTTGATCCCCATTGTCATTTGAAAGATGTTCTCAGAGTGGTGTTGAGCAGAGAGCAACATTAGACTGCGAGTGAACTCTTCCAGTCTCATCGTTGCGTGTATGGCATATCAGGCCAGTCCCATGAACTAAGCTTGCTGTGAAATTTTCTTAAGCTTGGTTTGAAAGAATCTGCGCAAGTAATATATCACCCTCTCGCACAGCTCACCTTATCTTGACTGCTCTAATACTGCCACAAGAAGCCTTGCTTGCTAACATCAAAGACGTGTTTTGAAAGCCTCTTAAGCTCCCTTTAAAGGGTTACAAAGATCCCCTGAAAATAAATAGCTTTATAGGACCTAGTGTGGGAAAAGCATGCTGGGCTAACGGTTTAGGCAGCCCATTTGAGATGATGTTGTCAGAAGTATGAAGAGTGTAATTTGTGAATTGAATGCTTTTGAAAGACTTAATGGAGTTTTTTTGCTTTCTTTATTTTGTATGCAACTTCTTAATACGATGTACATATGCACAAATAATCTGCAAAAGAACGTCAGAGGTAAATTAACTTTATTTTTAAAAAAGAACGGTTTATCACACAAGGCAAGAAAGAGAAGAAATGCAAACTGCTATGAACAGACCACAGGATTCCCCAAACCACCCCCCCCTCCCCTCCCCCACCGTTCCCCCCCCCCCCCCCCCCCCCCCCCCCCACCCCCCCCACCCCAC
>NW_022280043.1:2032608-2193367 GCF_004355925.1 Anarrhichthys ocellatus
CCCCCCCCCCCCCCCCCCCCCCCCCCCCGGCAGCAAAGGGGTTCTCATCAAGACGACAAGACTCACATTGTTCTGATTGGGTTTACTTACACTAAAAACATTAAAACCGGACAATCTGAATGTACAGTATTAGACATAAGACAGTTTTGATTTTCTCATGAAACCAAACACAGAAACTCATACTAGCTTTTTTTTACATTTAGTCAACGGTACAAATGAAACAGGGAGGTTTACGGCTATGCAATACATTTGATTCATCACTTTAAGACGGACTATACATGTCGCAATGGGCACTTTCAGGGGAAAACAGGCTCGAAAAAAGAAAAAGAAGAAGCAAGGTCCTGTCGGGGTCTTTTTTTTATTTTTTATTGATCAAACCTGCATGTTGAGGTAAGCATGCCACGAGGGAATACGTAGGAAGCGATTCCCTTTAAAAAGGGACTCCCTTAACCATATCCCCACTCACTTTGTAATTCGCCTCGACAGTAAATCAATTCTCAAGCCTGGCCCCTTGGACTCCTCAAACCCGAGGTCCTCCTCTCTCAACATTCCTGCACACATGAATCACTCCAACTCCTGGCTTCTACAAGGCATTTCCTGCCCGGCCCTCTCTCTCTCTCTCTCTCTGTCTGACTCCTCTGCTGAAAGCTGGGCAGGAACCCGCCGAGCTTTGATTCGGACCCAGAGGGAGGAGAGCTCGGCTTAACACAGAGCCCCGGCTCTGGGACCGCTCCGAGAGAGAGAGAGAGGCATGGAGACACGCGGTGTGTTTAGAGATGCCTGCACACCCAAGCGGGGCTTTAGTGCTTTATCCTTCAAATTTCAACATGAGCAGTGGACCATATTCCAACGGCAATATCGCTCTTAGCGCAAAAGTCTGCCCTAAGGGAGAGTCCTCAGTTAGGATTTAAGTATACATTCTCTCTAAGACAGATGTTCATTACTGTTCCAGCTCTGAGACCACTTAATGTGGAAGATCATAACAGATATTTGAGAACAGCAAGTGTGTAGTGTGTCAAATTCCTTAACAGACTCTACGATGACTCCCAAAGTTGGATAGAAGAGCATTCAAATGTTTCATGGCAAAAAATGTACAGAATGGGAACATAAGTTGGCTCTTCAAACTGTACACCTGTTTAACATTCCCTCAAGAAATCATCTCTGATGCTGAATCCACAGTATTTGTACATACAGCCTTTTTGTCAGTTGAGCGGACTCTAAGATCAAAGCAGCTCTTAAAAAGAACGGTCTAAATTGTCTTCATATTATATACATAAGAGTGACATATTTTACAGAGATCACTACACAAAAATCACAAACAGAGAGTCTTAGAGTGTGAGCTGCAGCTGAGTGAAAAGGGGTCATATGTCGTGACAGGGAGAGCCGGCCTACTGTGCGATGGCTGCTCTATGTGTGTATACTGTGTGTGTGTGTATGTGTGTGTGTGTGTGTGTGTGTGTGTGTGTGTCTGTGTGTGTGTGTAAACCGAAGGGATGTAGATGCACATCTTTGTAGAGACTTGTTTATCTGCGAATGTTGCAAGTGTGTGATCTCATCCTCTTCCCTTCTCAGATCATGGCTCTTATCACCAGTCGTCCTTTGACCTGGTGGAGATAGGCGCTCTGCTCTGGCTCTAAGCCCTGATTGGTCAGGGCCTCGTCTTCACTATCCGCCGGCTCCTCCTTGACCCTGATGACCCCGTAGTGAGCGTCGGGCAGCTCGCCGCTCGAGCCGCTGCTGCTGCTGCTGCTCAGCGTGTGCTTCCGGATGACTCCTCCAGGGGGCAGCCGGTCCTCCTGCATGCTCTCCGTCAGCTCTCGGTGGTGCTGCTGCTCCTCCTGCTCCTCCTCCGACTCCTGCAGGTGTGCGCTGGGCTGACGTAGCTGCTCAATGGACTTGGACAGCAGCTGCAAAACACATTGGCTCCACATTAATGAGGATAACCTGCAGCTAGTGATCCTCAACAAATCAAACATTCATCAGAGCAAAGCAAAAAAGAATATCCAGTGAGATTTCTGCCACATGAACGACATTAAGCACGCAAATACAGCCAAAGATTATCAGAAAAACAGTCATAGACATTTAATAATTCTAAGCTTTTTCCCAAACTATCATGATGTTGAAAAAAGAAACAAAACAAACTGTGAGGGAAACATACAATATACTGTGAACACTGTAATTTGCTAAATGGGAGTGCTCTTCTTACACTGGATAATTGTCGCTGACCCACATCAGTGGATTAGTGTACAGTTCAGAAGATCTTGCCAATGGTAGATCGTGTTTTCGCATGTAAATTGTGGCTATCATTCAAATCTTTTTTTCGTTTTATCTTACTTACATCAAAAAGTCTTTTAATCAATCACAGACAGTATTCATTTGTATTAACAGTTGCAACTGTCTGTGTTGGGGACATCAAAGCCGGTTAAAAAGCCGATAGAGCAAATGAATGATTTGTTAGCAGGTACGGAGGCATGTGAGTTGAAATTGAGCCAGACAGAAGAACTCTACTCAGAGGGATGTTTCAGTGTCTCGCAGCTCTGCTAATGTAATGGTGCTATGATTTGATTAGTCGGCCACAAGAGGGCTCCAAGAGCTGGAGCGCCTACCCCTGCTGCTAACCGGCAACATTACTGTCTACAGAATGTATATAAATATCCTTTCAGCTACAAGAATTAGCCTCCTTAGCTTGGCATTAGTACACACTGTCCATACCACTTCCTAAAATCCCTAAGCTCTTGTAAACTTCCATTAGTGCCCCCTACTGTTGCAGGCACTGAAGGACGTTTAAAAACAACCGTGGACCAGCCTCTGCTAGGAAATTAATTAGGGCAATGTTTCGGGCGATCCCTCTCAATAAACACCGAGGGCTCATCCCTGATTAGGGGCCATTTATAACCTCCACTTAAAGAGGATTTACTTTCGATCTCATTGGCCTGAGTGATGAGAGCAGGGCATGCGTATGTGTTGCTAGACAAGATGTCGCAATTATTCCAAAGCTCTTTTCAAATCAAATCGACTTCAGTGAGGACTTTTCAATAATTACAGCTGATATTAAACTTGATTTCATTGTTATTTTTATTATCATTTTTAGTTTTTACAGAGGACTTCAAACTGAAACGGTTTGTTACGGTGAAAGCTGTATCCGTACTGCTCAATAAGTGCTTGTGGTGCTTTGTGCTTTTTATGACTTCTAGGTGAGAGTTGCTCTATGGTTCCCAGCGTTGGGACACATCAGTATGAGAGCTCACACAATGCTGCCTTTCACAGTGTCTGCCACCTCGCACACGTCCCTCACCAGAATAATTACACTCTGTGTATAGCGAGGTCACCTCAGCCGGCGAACAGAAACATAAATATTGCCACAGAGGAACAAAATTTATTCTGGGCACTTTTTCGTTCATTTGAACTCAGCTGAATTGAATTTCACAGAGTTAGCATGTGAACGGCACTGATGCCTTAAGCTATGATAACATAATTAGTGCAGGGGAAGCATTTCTTCTCCCATTTGAAGTCAAGGCAGAAGTTCTTTGCTTTTGCAGAAACAACACCGGGATTCCTGGGAAGAACAGACAACAGCCCGGGTCTCTAACCCTGAGCTGCCGCAGAATGCTTTTACAAAACGCTATAAATAGATCAGCATTTGTGATCTTAAAATGATTAAATCAGACTCCCTGCAGTAAAATAAGACCTCCTGAGACCTTGAGAGGAAAAAGAGAATGCTGCGAAAAGAAATCTGAAAGTCAAAATCCTCGATGAACAGCACAATACCTTATTTATATGGATCTGCTGCTGGTACAGTTTCTGCTTCTCCAGGAAGTGCTGGTGTTGCTGCTGGATGACAAGTTGGGCCAGAGTGTTCTGAGGCAGCGGCGCTGACTGGGTCCTGTTCAAGGGCCGGTGTTTTGGTAGTTTGGGCCGGCTGCTGGAGGGGCGATCCTTCATGGCCAGAGGGGACTGAGGGTGGGATGACATGGTGCCCTGGCCTTGAAAAACAAAACAATCAAAACCAGTATTAGGCTTCTTTTGATGTCATATTGTACTTTTAATTTATAGCATAGCAATATGTAGTGTAGTGCAACGTAATGTAATGTATAACATGAAATAAGGCAGTCTAACCAGAGGAGAGTATCTTCTGCTGCCTCATCTGTTCCTTCTGCAGGAGGTGTTGGAGGAGGGCCTGGTGACTGGGGCTCACTTTAGACTCCAGGCCTGTCTGAAGGGGCACAGGGCCCAGCAGGTGCCCGGGCAGCCCATGCCTAATTTCTGTCGATCTGTCCGCCAACCCCATGGCGGCCTGAGAGAAGCATCAAAGATAATAAAGTAACGGTTATTCTTTAAATCACGCTACATATGCTGTGCATTGGGCTTGTTCGTTACTTATTATCATTTGTAGGAAATGTGACATTTCATTGTTCAAATTCAATACTACTGCTTTTTTTTTTTGTGAATGAAAATGATTCACTCAATGGTAAGAGTTTCCTGTAGCGGATGAACAGGCCTCTGTGGAATGTGCCAAAGAGCTAAAAGATGATATATCATGTGCTGTGCTATCAGGAGTTGCACTTGAATGGACTTGGCCTCTTTAAACGCTGTGATGAATGAGGTAATAGGGGAAGATAAGCGCACGCCTGACACAAGACACTGCAGAACAATATTTATCTAAGGGTGATAAAATCATTTGGGGCCACAGGTCAGTGACCTGTGGCCGCACAGAGAACTCAGGCAGCCACTGATGGCAGCTTTTACAACTTAGACCGCCACTGAACCACAAGACTGGTGTGTTAAGCAATATGTTATTTAATGTAAAACAAACACGGTTATCTAAGGATATTGAATAAAAGAAGTCTGTACTTACACTAATGGGTGAGGATGCAGTTGAAAGCCCCAAGGAGATATTGGGTAAAGAGGGAGAAGTGTATAAGCTCAGCATCGACACAGAGCCCTCGGGTCGGAACAATCTCGGCTGTGAAGGCCATCTCTGCATCGAAAAACACACAGGACAGAGGGAAGACAGAGAGATTTAGGAGAAGGCGACAGATTTAGAAATCCCACTGTGGACAATTTCAAAAGGCAACACGAGCAGCGGCATAAACGTTAATGCACTATGACGAACAACAAGCCCTCCGTGCTCCAGAAGGAAAGGTGTGAGTTTTTGTAATAGATATAAAAGGTGTGGCAGGCAGCAACAGTTTCCTGGAGCTTCACAGAATGGCACCAGGGAGGTTGATATATATATATATATATATATATATATATATATAAAACATTGCAAACCTCTAAATCTACCGCTCCACCCGCAGTTTTTTCAGCCCCCAGTCGGCCTGCTGCCTGTTCCTACTCCGTGGTCCCCACCCTCAGGCTACTCTCCCAGAGAACATCAGCACTGGGGCATACTTCCTGTACCCAGCAGAGCCGCGGACCAGCATGTGGTTTTGGAACAGCCATGTTTATCCTTCCAACCCCTACCAGTACTCAGTGACCTGTATGTGGATATCCGGCCCATATTTGACCCAGGGGACCCGTTCCCTCTGAAAAAGGATACCTAATGTAACGGTGCACAAACATGCCTTGCTTTTGCAACAGGCATGAGGTCTACGGGCAGGCCCCACCGTCCACCAATGGCTTTCAGCTTGGGGCTGATACAATAGCAATCGTGTGTATTTGTGTTGTTAGCATGTGGGTGTCTTTGGCTACTAGTGCCTGGGATATCAATTAAACCGTCTCCCCCCCAAGCCCCGACCTTCAGCCCGATGTCAGGGCGTCTCCCCCCTTCTCTGTGTCGCTGGACATCCCTGGGAGAGTAAACAGCGACGGTTAAGGAAAACACAGCTGCTCTGCTAGGATTGTTCAGAGATGTGTCATATCTGCCACCCTCTATAATGGTCTGCTTTGTGAGCTCGGTCCAAGGGGAGCTCTGGTCAGTAACTCAGCCGTGAATCTACTGGGAAACGCCTCCGAACAACTCAAAAGAGGCTCGCCGCCAAGCCAATGACAAGACTACAATGACAAGCCAACAGCAACCTTGCAGCCAAACTAAAGATGTTTTTTTTTTGTTTTGTTTTTGGCAAAACATAAAACTCATTGTGCAGCACATCTGGAAGAAAAATGTTGGATAGAAAAAATAAAATGTGCAGCATTAATTCCTACTGTTGTTTTTGCACTACATAATGTGTCATCTTTATGCAAGTAAACTTGGGGTAATCAGACATGTGGGTCAAGCTGTGCCTCTTTAACGTCAGTGTGGGGAGTCATTGTCAATGGAGTGGAACAGACAAGAGGACAACTGGCTGTTTTTATAGCTGCTAGCGGGACGGCAGACAGGCATTTAGTACCCTGACATAAAAGTATATAGTTTTGATATTCAAATGATTTCCATTGCAGAATAACATCAGCAGTAGGACTTTTGCTTCGCATTTTGGCAAGTCGATAGCAGTGCTGATGATTTATAAACATACCTCAGTTTTTGTGGTAGTAGGCAGAGAGGAGGGTCCATTTTCTGCCCCCAAGGCACTAGAGGCCCCTATGGGAGAGCTGGGGCCGGAGCCAGGGGCACTGTTAGTGGGCGTAGAGTCTACGAAAACATCAAGGAGTTAGACACAGTATGCATGCTCACATTCTGCACACAACACACACAGAGGCTCTGCATAACAGCTGCGGCCTCACAACAGGTTAATGTGTACGGTCATGGCTGCCTGATTACAATGGTCCTTCTTACATAAAGATGCTATGACCATAATATGCTACTGAATTGCAAATTGGCTGGTTACTATGCAGCTAAGCAACAATACCACTAAAGAACAGGCTTGTATTGTTTTCAGAGAACACTTTAAACAGCAGATAATAGGATGGACACAATATTCTGCACATGTGATAACAGGGAAAAAGAAAATTCAACAAATATAACGCACCCATTAGCTCCAGAGCCCTCTTCTTGTATGGAGTCATGATGTTTCCATCTCTTCTCTTGAGCATCGGGCTGCTCCTCCTCTCTGCTACCTTCTGCTTGAGTCTGGATCGTACCTTCAGGTTAGGCTCAGAGGCTAAAAGACAGAGAGCAGACATTTTTTTTACGTGAGTCTCAATTCACACTATGTGGACAATAAAGAAGCCCCATCACATGGAGATAAATTATACAAACGTGAGTGTGTTATGATTATTTTTATAGCGTCAAACGGTGTGCTTTTATACAGCCTGAGTGAAATTAACCTTATCAAAGAAAATAATGACGCCGTAAAATAAGAGAAGACTAAAAGAGAAATAAGGAATAAGTCAGTTAAAAAATAAGCAATGTTGTCACGCTTCGACATGTAACGATTTCAGTTTCAGTGAAATTCAGAGTATGTTTCAGATAAATTAAATGAGTCAGGATTGGGCCCATTTCCACCTCATCTGGACTAAATTAGGTTGAGCAACACACAGGCTCGAAGTGAAATAGTCCGCTACCTGCCGCCCTGGTGACCACAGTCTGATACAGTAGCAACAGTTAAAATAACACAAAAACATGGCAGATGTTTCAGGCTCTCCCCCCCTCCTAATGCAAAACAGAGATACCCAAATGCAGAGTTTGACCACACTCCAAAGTCTCACACACACACACACACACACACACACAGCTTGGCCTATACAGTGTTAACAGAAATGCTGATGCAATATTTTTCACAATAGACATATTGCTTTCAAACTTCTCAACTAGTATTAGTGAATGATGGATTTAAGGACATTTGTCAAAAATTCGCATTTTGTTCCATTTCAAATTCTTGAATCATTTTTTAAACCTCAATGGAACACACACTGTTACACACAACAGATGAGTAACACCTCTCAAGTACCAAAACAAAGTCTCGTTTGATGACATTGAATTTAAGAGGTTGAACAAAGCGGTGAGAATAGCTCAATAAAGAATTAATTATTTATTCATGTTTATTTACTTATGCCATTCTTTGAACGGGACTAACACTAAAGTGTAACTACTAAACAGGGGCATAAACAGGAACTAATTAAGTTATCTTTCTTTATTTCCCTTTAATTTGGTGAACGTAATTCAGGGTGTAAGTAATGAACAATAACTATAGATTAGGCTTGAGTTACATAATATATAATATTACAGACCAATGAGTGTCTTGCAAAAGGTAAATCATGACATATTATATAATGCAAACAATGCATTGAGCTGCAATGAGGTTGAATCCAGAGAAAGAAATCATCTTTAATAATGTAAGCATCTGTTATGTGAATGCTTTTGTGCCTGACAGTTGAGTCGCGCTCACAGTGACAGTGACTCACTGGGTCAATACATCTCATATGGACTTCCCATCAACCCTGTGGACATGAAATCACACAGCTAGCCTTATACACTCACATAAACCAGCAGAATAAAAGCTGGTGTTTTGACTGAAAGCCAGAGCACAAAACTGTATTCAAGTTATGTAAACCTGTTACACAATAGCCAACCTGTTTCAATTATTTAGCTCAGATCAATAATTAAATAGGTCTATTGCGATGTGTACAGCATACAGTGATCCATAGGGATGTGGGGCTGTGACGTGGGAGCACTGCAGGGGGGAGGAGAGGGAGCGGTGATGGGGGGGGGGGCACAGCTATAGGAGAGTGGGCTGGATGCTGCTATTTCTGGCTTTTGTCAAAAGCAGCAAAACCCTCTTCCCTAATACGTGGCACAGACCTCTAATCCTGTGGGTGTGAGGTAGAATGAAAGAGAGCGAGGGAGGAAGAAAAGAGGCAGGAGAGATAAATGGAGAGAAAATGCTGCTGGGAGTCGTATGAATCTACTTCACGCACTGCTGCCTTGATTGCTTTCTATTTTTACACACCGCTGCCACCAAGCTATATACGCATCCCAATTGGTCGCCACGGGAACACCAGACAGCACCTCGGGAACAAACACTTTCTCGCTGGTCTCCGTGGAAAAAATAAAATAAAAAATGCCCCGATGCACGATGCAACAGGAGGCAACGATGGCGGCTGCAGAGCTCATACACTTGAACACCTGGGTCGTTTCTGCTCCAGCTTCTCAGTGAACGAAAACATACAGTGATGGCGCCAATATACCAGAGTCATAAATCAATCACCTTATTACATCTGAAAGTGGTGCTGCAGAGCTGGTGGCTGTGCAAGTGAATGCGTTACGCTACCGCCGCTTAATAAGAAACCGCGCTGTCACTGTGGGTGCCTTCGTCCATCAGAGCCTGGACCTGCACAGATGGCTGCGTGGAAAGCTGAGGTGTGTGTTCTGTACATAAAGAGCCTGCCACGCATTTTTCTGACATTCTGGTTTAAAGTGGCCCTGAAATTGATGAATTAACGGTCAGTGTTTGCTGTTCCTTTAACAACATAAACGCAAAGCTAAAATTTGAGGCATTCTGTGTTTTAAGATTAGCAAGTTAAATGTTTCTATTCTTTACAAGATCAGATAATTTTACACACAATTTACTTTGATATACTTTACAGTTACACTTTCATGGAATTATTTTTGAAAATCTTTCCTGCACCTGCTGAATGCACACATTTGGTTAACCGGGTCAAGACCAGAGAGGGTGTTGCACTTCCTGCTGCTAAGCTGCAACTATTCTTGCAACAGACTATCGCATGCCCTCGGTGCGCTCTATTCTGGGCCCTGGAAGCGAAACAAAGAGGATATGTAGCGAGTAAACAAGTTAATTATGTGAAATTCTTTAACTTGCTTTTTGAATGGGTGGAGTAAAGCCAAGGGCATTACAGCTAAACTGTGTTTTGAAGGATGACATAACTATTAATGGGACACCCAAATGAAATCTCAAAGCACAGATTGTTCCTTTAATGGGATATTTACCGGACGTACTGATCCATAGTTGAAATTGTTATCATAATGTCTACACCTGAATATCAAAAAATAGTGTGCTTAAAATGGATTGAGGCTATTTTTCTATTCAATGTTAAAAGATACTTATTGACCACCAAGTGTTAAGCAATATATATTACATGTACATCATTGTGAACCTCAACCAGAGAAAGGTGGCGCTCGGCTCTCAGGCCAGATAAAGCAGTGGGGAGTCTGACGTGGAGCATTGGAGTCATCTCCACTTTTGTTTTGAGAGAGCTATCTTTGCTTAAACAAAACAGTCCTGTCGAGGTTCATCCTGCCTGTTCCCGTCTTAACTCTGCAACACCTGCCAATCAGCTATCAGTGACAGCTCGTGGCTCAGGGAACAACACTACCTTTGTGTGTCCCTCTCGGGTGCCAAGCTCTCAGAGGACCTTAATGAAGACAGACAGGAAGTGGGGGAGGAAGGCCTAAGCAGGAAATGACCACATATAGATTCAGGAATCTGAAGAGCAAGAAATAGTTTTATCAGTGCAAGACAGGCAGGCACAGAAATGGAGAGATGATTTCACCATGAATTAAAGGATGAAAATGTTGAGACTGAAATTGTATCCGTCCAGTTATTTGTTTAAACCTGCTTCTTTGTGTTCACAGCAAAAGGCAAGCACTCCTACCATTTACAGTCGCTCTGTCTTTAACTGGTTATTATACTCATCAAGCAACTCATTACCTTCGGGATCTAAAGACATGTCCCAGAAATGTAAATATGTATTTACAAGAGGCATGTTCTGAAGGTGGTGTGATTGAAATAGATTACACAGCTGTCAAAGCTTTCCTTTACCTTTCTAATGTGTTGTCCTGCCATGCAGTGACTTTATTTTACAAGACATAATTCCTTTGTCTGATCTCTAAATTGTGTATACATGCAACATGACAAGCCTGCAGTTAAATAACTCAACAAGTATAATTGTTTTCCAATGTAATCTAAAGAGACACAGAAAGGAAAAGGACATAAAGTAATTCGGTGACCTCATTGCTGAATTATGAAGTATTTAGCTTAGCGAGCTTGTGCTTGCTCAAACCAAGAGGCAGGAATTATTCTTATTTATACAAGCATCCCCATAGGATTGCTCAAACTTTAAACCAACAAACCTGAGCTGCTTTTTGGTGGGAACCTGTGTCTTTTCAAAATAGCTTTTAAAGCCCATAACTCAGGAGAAATTAATCCGCTTTAATTCTCCCATTACCCACTAAACCGCTAAAAGAGGCCAAGGAATTTGGTTTATTATTGTAACATAGGGACAAATGTAGTTCCTTTAAAAATAATGGCGAACACTAATTAAAATTTTAACTTGTGAAGTGAAAACATACAATTAAACTGTGTCGTTACATGTGTGTTTTAGAGTAATCCAAATAGGAATAAGGAAGGTTTAAGTTATTTTTCTGGCATGCGTCACCTCTTATGAAAGTTTTTAGTGTAGAGCCCTGGAGGGATGCGGAGGAGGGGCCGGGTACATAATGAGCCTAACTGATGTTATTAGCAGGTCATCAGCAACCTCAGGAAATACTCCATGGGTACACCGACCTCTTGATTGACAAGGGTCAAAAAGACACACGCACACGTGTGTATTTATAACGCAGCGTAGTAAATGGAAAATGACTAATACGAGGCAATATCTTCATGCTCACATCTCTTTAATTAGGTCTGTGTAGATTTATGTATATTTGCATTTTCATGTCTGTGCTGTGTGTGTGTGTGTGTGTGTGTGAGGAAATCATCAAACCTGTCTTTCTCAAGGGGAAGTCGTCCTTGCTCTCCATGGGTGACGGCAGACGGTACTGGCAGGTGGGGGATGTGCCGCCCAGAGGTGGAGAGCTTTGGTCCAGTGATGTGTGGTGAGAGGACCTAGTCACACAAAAACACATCACATGTATGATGTGGATCGTATTTCTATGTGATTTACATGTACTTTCTGTATTTGTATCGCACTCTTTCACGCTAAAGCAACAGAAAATACTTACGTGTACCAGAGTTTTGGGTGGTGGATGAAAGAATGATTGACTCCATTGCTTCCAGGGTCCTTCGCTGATTTGCTCAGCAGAAACTCTTGGAGTTTCTGCTTCACCTCGGTACTTGCCACAGCCCCTGTGAGGCCAAAAGACGGAACCAACGGGATTGGGGTTACCCTAGGGTTCTGACTCCTGATATATTACTGCCTGTTAGGAATCAAACATCCACCATATTGTAACAGATTCCCTCACCTGTTTTATTCTCCTTATCACAAATGAGTTACTGGAATTGAGGTACTTCATTCTTTTTTTCCCTCTTTTATTTCTTCAAATTGAGTTTACAATAGCTCCCCCGGCAGCCACAATTTATGTATGAAGATCTCCCCCTGGTGGTATAGGTGGCACTATATTAGTTTCAAATGCAACAGTGATACTGCAGAGAGATGTTCTTTCCCATTGGAGGGTTACAGTTGCAGGTCACAGTTTCGAATTACCTGACTTGACAAAGTCATAAATATCTCTATTATTAGCTATAAGGTAAAAACAGAAATGAAATACTATATCTGAGGCTATTTTCATCGTGCTATTGAAAGACATTTTCTCCTAAACTCTCAGCTTAAATGTCATTGGACAACCGCATGACATCAGTTGCATGAACTGATTAAGTACCATGTCATCATCACCATCATCATTATTATATTGTTGGATATGAACCTAAATTGCCTCTCCACTGGATATTTAAAAACCTTGGCAAATAAAATCTAAAAGAGAGAAACTTGTTTTATTTTGGAGGGCTGATCCTCTAACACTTTATTTGTTTTATTTTGATCTTAGCACTTTGAAGGTAGTTTTATCAAATATTGTGTGGGTGTTTCAATAAAGTTTAGTAAATATATTGATGTGGACGACAGGATGAGTAGCTTTTGCTGTTACACAATCTAATATCAGCCTATGTTAGTTGAAAACCCTCCTTTTATTTCAATAAAATAGAATGTTATGGCTAAATTATGGCTAACATTCTTACAAAGGCTATATTGATCCTGCCACATGACTCGATGGCTATCCTTGTGATAATGATGATAACTGAACATGTACATGAACCAATGTGAATATATGAGTGGAGCATTGAGCTACAGTAAAGCATTCACATCCAACTGTTATATGTATATTTTTGCTTAGACCCCACTCTATGATAATGCATTAAAAGAATATTGGAAATAGTCGAGGGTTACGATTTGGGGCCACATGCTTACTTTGCCTCGGGGCTTCTCAAAACACCTAATTCCCCCCCCTGATGTTAAGGAGATGGTGATGATGTCTGCGTCGAGCTCTTACCCTCTCGGGAGCGCTCCTTGCCCCGGAGGATCAGGCTGGAAACATGCTGCTCTCGCCGATTCCTCTCCTGCTCCTTCTCCTGCTGGCTCTGCTGCTGCTGCTCCAGACGACGCTCCTTCTCTGCAAGCTCCTGCTGCTGTTTCATGGCCTGGAGATCGTGCTGGAGCTGAGAAAAAAAAAAACGCAGGCCTCGACTCAGCATGAAGAGAGCACACTGACAAATACAGTTTTTAAAATTACAGTGGCTTATGTGAGCTTCGGTAGATATTTTTGCTGTGATGGACTATTCTGTGCTCGTCTGTAAGAACACAACTCACGCTGTTCTGTGATGTATTGCTCAACACCCTGCCTTGCTGTGCTGAGTTGTTTCTTCTCTTTCTGCACCCTGTGATGTTGTCCTGAGCTCTAATGTTTTCCACTGATCTGCAGTATGCCATGTGGTGTTGTGCTCTTCTGTTTTGTACACTGTGCTGATGTGCTGAGCCACTGGGCACACTGCTGTGCTGTCCTCCACACAAACAGTTCAGTGCCACGCTGACCTTTAGGTGCTCTTGGAGCTGAGCCTGGTGCTGACGGGTCAGCTTCTCGTGCTGCTTCTGGAACTCGCTGATGAGTAGCTGCTTCTGGATCTGCTGCTGCTTCTGAATGAGGAGCAGCTCCTGCTGCAGCTGCCTCTCCCACAGTCCCGGGTCAGAGCCGGACCCTAGCATCCTCAGATCTGTACGCAGGTCCAATGGAGATAAGGACTCCACAGCCAACGCTACGTCTGGCTTAATGTCCACTGTGAGAGCAGAGAGAATAAAAGAGAGAAAGAGATGGGTCAGTCCCGTAATTAGCACTTTTCTCTGTATGCAACCAGAGGTGGCTGTTTATAGCATATTTGTATACTGAGTTAGGTTCAGGAGGGAAATTAGGATTCTGAAAAAGAGAGTTGGAGCTCTAAAAATGAAAAACTAAAGAAAGAGCAGGGAGGGAAAAAAAGGGTCAGAAATGAGGAGCACAGCTTTCTCTCTCATGATCCTCACAAACCTGCAATTATAATAGTTTCTATAAACAAACATGGGATCACATCCGTCAGTACAGTCTACTGGGAGGAGCTCTATAACAGACTCAATAGACGTTTGGCACGAAATGTTGAAGTGGTCCTTTAAAGTATTTGAATAAATCCTATCTTCCCACTGTTTGATAAACAAATAAAGAGAGTCCTTTTCCCTGTTCTCAACCACATGAGTCATGCAGCTATCCCTTGTTAACGTAAATGATTCAAGGCGAAGTAGTGTGAGCCTGAATTCATGTTCCTGTGATCTTTCCATCTCTGCTTTTGAGTGCAGACGCTGCGATGTGTGCATCTGTAAGAACTACCTTTGTCTTTGACAACTACCTCCATTATAAGTAATTGCCAGATACAAAGTGGGAGGGCATCCCTGTGGCCTCCGAGCTCTATATATACCGGTAGGTTATTCCACGGAGAAAATCGATTGCCCGTAAAGAACATAGGAGACAGGGCTACTTCATCTCTCTAGTCCACAGAGGATGATTAGTGATCGTACACTATTTCTCTTCATCTTTTTCCATGCTTGTTCTCAACCTCTCAACTGTCTTTAGTTGCTACAGTAAGAACAGCTTTTCTTTCAACAGAATTACATCTTTGAACCATTTAAAAAAATGTCAAATGTCAAAATGACATGTTAATTATGCTGAACGTGACGTGACATTCAAGGAAGGGTACGCTGTGTCCGGACTCTATAATGTCTCTTCCATTTTGAGACCAGAGAAATATTCAAACCTACTTAAAATTCCAGTGGCTGGGGGGGGGGGATTTATTGAGTGCATTCATTGCTGTAATCTTCTCACAGGTCACATTTGAGGGAACAAACAAAAGCACTGTTACTACACCACCTGTTCTTTGGGAAGCACGAGAGGAAAAACTAGCACGTTAACAATTTACATGTTGACATAAATAAACCTGGTGACAATCCTGTCATGCATTTACCCTCATAAACTGCAGTGAAATGCCAATAAAAAGGAGTTTAAACCTGCCAAAAGTAGTCAGTCTACAGTAGCCATCACTTGAGAAGAAGTGCCCTCCTGCTCACTGATGCTGTGAAGCTCACTGGCGCCCATTTGTTTTGTCCTGTAGCCTGTTTTTCATTGCCACCATTCCTTGTGTATGCGCGCGGTGATGATTATAAATAGAAACATAAAAGCAAGTGGCGCAATCCTGGTCTGTGACAACCCCCACACCCTTGTATCCACCACCCTAACTTGCCGCTGCCATGGCAACGCCGGCGACGTAATTATGCCCCCCCTCCCCATCCTGCAGATATCGAGTCTCACCGCATGTCATCTCCTGTCTACAGTGGGCAATGTGACATGTTGACTATTATATCAGCTTTTTTCAGCTCGTATATAAGAAAGGAGTCCCCAGCACAGAGAGATAGAAAGCATCACACACACACACACACACACACACACACACTGCAGAGATTCAGTGATAACTTGTCTTAAAACATGTTCAAAGAGTGGAGACAGCTCGAGGGGACTCCCGTACTGTGATTCTTCTTTTTCTGTGTTCTAAAAACAGCTCCCATGAAATGACAGAGGAGGGCAGCGGCTCGGCAGGCACCTGTAGAACAAACCCTTCTCTCCTGACAGGGAATATTAATCTCAGCTTGGAAGTACTTGACAGAGGACTCTCCTGTTCCAGGGGCACGATGAGAACCTGTGAACCATTGAAGGGATCAGAGAGTCAGACAGCCCTAGTGCTATACTTTTGCCTAATGGACCTAAATATAGCAACAACAACAAAAAAACACCTGCTGTCTTCGGAGAATTCACCACCGAGATATCTAATTAATCTCGTATTTCATTCTGTACCATCGCTGTGACTGGCATTAAGGATCTCCACTTTGATCAGCACATCAAGCTGAGCTTCCATCAGGAAATCTCAGACAGTGGTTTAACAGGATGGGGGGGGAGAGGAGGAAGAGGAGGAGTGTGAAAGCTTAAGCCTCCTTTGATAACCAAGACTGTATGAGATGGCCCTTGAGGAAACCACAACAACCTCGTGTGCCTGTTCTACTCGTGTCCACTGTGTCGCTGGATGAAATGACAGCGGTGGAGAAACATAGTAAGGTCCTAAAGGTAGCTCCACTGAAGCCCCGACCTAATAAATCATTTACAACTTACATTCCCCACAATTGACTGACGCGATTATTCTCTGAGCTGATTGGAACAGAGGAAAGGTAAAAATATGCCTCTGTCTCTGTATCAACTGCCACAAAAACATAGTTGCACTGAAACTACCTGAAACTCAAATTGGCTGTTTCTATATTACAGAAATACTCCTGAGGCAGAGGAGAATACGGAACCACCAGTAACTAGGGCTAAATATAAATGCTTTTCTGAGCAGGATCTTAATATAGACAATGTGCGAAAGACTGTCACAGTTGCGAGGCCGCCTGCTCAATTTAACACGGGCAGAAATAAAAGCGCAGTGTTGCATTTATCTAACTTTTGGTCCACTTTCTGAGATGATCGCTCGCAAACGAGAGCCTGTCACCTCCTGGTCCTACGTCCGCCATTCACGATCCTGACCCTTGATATGAATATTTTTTTTGGGGGGGTGAAAGTGAGGTGCTTCCTGATTGGTGGAAAGTGCACAGACGTGTCTCTAGGCCCTGGTTAACAGGAGATTTATGAATGACAGGTCCAAAATTTGTTTTTAGCACAAGGGAGCAACAAGCACCCTAACCCCATGCCCAAATTCCTCCCTGTGGAGGGCCTGCCGAGGGGGGATAGGGTGACTCACAGCCTGTGAGCACACTCCCACTGCAGCGTCGCACCGCCAGTGTCCCCAAAGTGTTTATTTCTATAACCGATGTGCCTCTCATTAGCCTTGGTGGTGGTTGGAGTGACAATCACAGCCTTAATTTGAGATGTTGGATGGCTGTCTTTTTTCTGCCTCAGGCCACATTAACAGGCTTCCTACCCCGGAGAGAGAATAGACACACATCGCCTGTGACATTACTATCACATGTGAGGAGTATGCAATACATAGATACACATCGTTAAATATTATCACTTCTTTCCCGCTCGAACATAAAGTGATAACTAGTTTGAGAAATGAGTTATTAACATTGTAAACATAACCTGCTGAATATAAGCAGCTATTCTTACACCCGTATACGTTAGTTTGCACCTAGAAATAATGTTTGGTGTCACTGAAATAGGCTAACGTTATTCAGATTAAGTTGTTTTAGCACAACAAACACATTGTGTTTAGTGTTGATCAACTGTCTCACAGGATGTTAAAGGGGCCCTGTGGTGTTTGAACAAAAGTAATGTTTCCAATCATAAATATTCCTTGGAGGTGTTTTGGGGTAATAATAATGAACATCTTGCATACATACTGTGGAAGCTAAGGTTTATCTGATTATTTAATTGATGCTAATAGTGTTTAGAAATAGTTACATTTGCAAGAAGTTAAAAAAACAACACTGTTGACAATCATCTGTTCTGTTTGTTGTTTAAATATTTTGCACCAAATAAAAAGTTAATAAAATGTACCAAATTACAGTGTAAAATATGGTTATGGTTGAGTAGCCTGCTTTTCACAGATTTAAACACACGGCCCACTTTGTGTTTACACTTTGAGCATGTTGTATGTTGCGTGCATTCAGTGTGCACTTGAGATTGTTGCTGATCTAAATTCCCCGTCTGACAGTATAAATAGAACCAGAGATACAGAAGATGTTTGAGGGCAAAAATAAGCTGATGCTTGGGACTGCAATGTGGCGCTGGATCTCTCATTAAGTGCCTTGTTATTTTGAGCAGCTGGCATGTTGGAAGCAAAAAAAACAGGTCTTTATTTTTAAGTCTCGGGCTCGTCCTTGCAGCTGAGCCAGAGCTGCGGCTTGCAGGCTATCTACTAAAGAAAGAGGGCCGAGCTGAACCACAACGGGCCGCTCGCTGAGGGAAGCCAGGGGTCTAGCCGTCTCCCGCACCGCCATCATGCCAAACCGTCTCACAGCACAGACACTAAAGGACAAAGATCAAATCTCTATCCAAGTCCCTCTGACAATATCTTATCATCATCCTTCTGTGGACAACATTGGCATCAGATCTTAATAAATCAATCACAAAGAGTCAATAGCCTTAATGCTTTGAGCAACAGCAAACACTCCGACCGTCCAACCAAAGGAAAAGTATCCTTAGTCCCACTGATGAAACACAAGCCATAAACTGTGCTCTACCTAATACAACATCAACAGAAAGAAATACTGTATTTTAAGTTGGGCTTTCTATTCAACACACTCTTCAATTATTTAAAACAATAACTTAATCATTTGTATAATGAGCCACTGTTAAGCAATACTGAAACCAAATCTGATATTCATGTGTGTTATTGTGCACGGCCTCTTCTAAAACACACGGTGAGGCCGCCTGAACGGACACGGGACGGAGACGAGAGGACTTGAAAAGAGCCGCTCTGTTATTATCTGAGAGGTCCTTATTGAAGGGAGCTTGTTGTACTATTTTACATATTTTGCACTTGGGGGGGCAAATAATCAGTTTTCCCTTGTTGGAAACCATTGATGTTACTGACACTAATCTAAATAAAAATATGCCCATTAGTTTCATGTTGCACTTGAAATGTAACAACAAAGATGTAAAACATAAAAATGTCAAGAAGTTTGCTTCAGAAAACAATTCACAAAGGATCACTTCCCAAATAACAATCGTGACAAAAGATTCATATCCTAAAACAATAATACACAGCACATAATAAACCCACCAGGTCTGTTTTAGAGAAAATGTGTCTGCTCTGCCAACAACACTCACATGACATCCAGCAAACTCATTTAAAGGCATTCTGGAGTCACTGTCACGTGATTTACTATAAAATGGAAAGAACAAATTAAAACAGGCAAATGACAGAATTCTCTATAAATATCTGTTCCAAACCGCCGTTATATCGGGAGCATGCCGAGATGGAATGATAACGCACAGACGCCTAATCTTAGCAGGCTAATGCCATAAACTGAAAATAACTCACCTAAGAATAGCTGACCCACAGAATAAGCAAGGAGCCCGAACTCAGGCGCTCGGTCTGTCTGTTGTTTGGCTCACAGGCCGCTAACGGCAGAAGAAGAAGAAGAAAGCCTCCTCTGCTGCTCCTGTAGCCTGATAGTCAAATAACTCGCTCTATTGACAGAGATCACAGAGGGAATGTGTCATCTCCCTGTCATCCCATTTTAAATCTCCTCACGTTTTTAGCCCACTGCCTCTGGATGTTTTCAGTCACCCGTGTTGCTCTCCTGAAGTCAGGCTTAGGGTTGTGCTTTTTTAACTCCCCCTTTTGCTGTTGACTAATTGTAGGTATTGCAGTGACAATACATTGTTCAGTAAATTAGTCACATGACTTCATCTGCACTTCCTCACAATGCTTCTCAGTAAACCCCTCACATGATAATGTTTTCACGGAGCGCAATGCCTCAACGCTGACGTCATTTCCAGAGACAATTTACACATTTTATCAATAGCTTACATGCTGAAAAGGTGTGACTCATCCGAGTGAATAGATGTTACTCATACTGATGTCAGTTATGTCCTCTTCAAATTCAATTCTCGGGTCAAAAAACAGTCTGTGGTAAATGTCCTGAGAGAAACCTTTCAGTTGTGCCTTCACAATTTCTGTCACAGTTTTTTTTTTCTGTACCCTGAAAAGTGCACGCTGACATGGAAGCTCGCGAAACACAACATCCCTTTCATGTTCACAGTGAGTCATTTCAGGCAAATAGAGCATGGGAATAGTGTTCACACATTTCCTCATTTTAGTTTAAAAAAACAACACTCTATGCATCCTAAATACACTTTTTTAACTCTTTCCAAGGCATCTTTTAACACAGATTAAGTTAACAGTCCCACTGAGAAAGACAACTCATGAAGCAGCGTTTACCATCACAAGAGCAAATACCTTGATTGAGGAAGAAGCGGCTGATCCCACCACGTTGTGCTGTGCTGAGAAGCTTTGACTTCTCTTTTCACACAGAATGAGAGACTGGCTAAGCGCAAAGAGTTGAGAGTACGTGAGAGAGAGAGAGAGAGAGAGAGAGAGAAAGGGGGGGGGGGGGGGGGAGAGAGAGTCAGAGTGAATGTGTGCGAGAGAGGCACAGACGATGTGAAATAGCAGAGAAGTAGGGAAGAGATTCAGAGATAGAGGGAGAGGTTGGAATGCAAAGAGGGAGGGAAAAAGAAGGATAAAAAAAAACCCGGAGATTCCTCAAAAGGAGGAGAAACGCCGGGCTGTGTGATCACCTGAGTTGTTCACGTTGTGCATCTTGCTCTGGTTGGGGAACTGCTGGTGTCCGACGCGCCTTTCTGTTGTGGAGAAACTTGACTCGCCCTCGTAAATCGTCTGCAGCATACTCCACTCAGCGCTCAGGTCTCATTGCAAGCCGAGCGTTTCCTGTCACCAAGAGCCACCCCTCAGCCACTCAGGGGAGAGACCGCGACAACAGGCAACGCTCTCCCTTCCTCTGATACACCGCTCTCAGCGCAGAGCAGCAACACTCTCTCTCTGCACGGCTGCCACTCTCCCGTGCCTAAACACTAACACAGTTACAGGACAAGATGGCCAAGTCGTATCTGCCTCTCTCAGTCTGTGGTCTTTTCTCCTCTCCTCGACAAAGTGTCTGAGCACAGACTGAGAAAAAAATGTAAAAGCTGAGCCATGAACTGTGCGCTGAGCACCTCGCCGAGGCAGTAAATGCAAGCCAGGGAGGGAGCAAAGCTCATTTGCATGTGAATCAACAACTGCGTGGCCCACAGGTGACAGAAATAGAACAATGGCCAGCCCTGGCTAAAAATAGGTCAGGCGAGGCGCGGGGATTGGAGCAGCATTGATGCGTTTAAAAATACCACACCAAACACAGCTGTCTTCTTCTGCTCCTGCCAGAAGGCACGTCTCCTGACTCCCTCTCTGCAGATGGAGGCTTGGTTCCTCTCTCTCTCTCACTCTATTTATGTCTGCATTTTTTTCTCTCAGGTACATGGGTGGAATGATCCGTGTCTGCCTTGATGTACTGAAAGATGCACATGTAACGTTCACCTCTGTGCAGTGTACGATATGGCAAAGGTGTTGCAAGCTTTGTCTTTTGTATGATTCACAAAACTACAAAAATAACTCGTATTTTTGGGGGTAAAAAAAATACAAATGGCAGTAGCATTTAGGTGAAAATCTGCAAGTGTGACAAAAACCCAACAAGATGTGTTAAGTCAAGCCAGACACCAAGATGAACACGGTGTTCATTAAAGACTCAGAGTGTAACCTCACTGCATTAGTGAGTGTGTGTGTGTGTGTGTGTGTGAGGTTCAGTGTGTATCAGTACTGCTGCTCGGGAAGCATGCTTTCAGCTAGCCAAAGAAGCCAACTGTAAGATGCTATAACAGCATGAACCCAATTACACAAACCTCTCAAACTGTGTCAAGAACACCTCTTCGGGATTACACGTCCCATTTGAAACACACTTGATACAGTGTAAAGCAGGGATTTTAAAATTTACAAACAGAACACTACAGTACACATGAAGAGCATCTCAAGAACTTGAATACTGAATTTTGAAGCACCAAGTAGCTTCAGGACTTTTTCAATTAATATTACATTCCCAAAGTGGCCGAGATCTGTAGTTAATATAATGTGACTCCAGCTCATAAAAGTCAAGTCAAATGTTCTATCTGACCACGGATGCAGGGCTGGGTTTGCGGCCGAGCAGCCTGTGCCTTTAAATTTTTCATCTTCCTTCATAATTTGACCTGTCCCCCAGCCAGGGGCGTGGAGCCAGCACGGCTATTTTTAGGTCCTGAGCTCTGACGACTTGGCTAGAGAGACACAGAGAAGGAGTTTTGCCGTGTTGTTTCAGCTGGACAAACATTTAACCCCTCGATCCTTTTATCACAGCGCAACTAAGGAGCCAAGAAGGAAATGCACAGCTTGCGGGCTCGCCCCAGACATAAGAACAACTCTGAAGCTAATGCATAATATTTCGCTACTTGATTATTCATAAACAGAAGCAAGATAACTCATGCATTTGTTTTGATTCCTAACTAAAACTTTTTTTTAATCTAAATTAAGTAGTTTTCATCTTTGTTTACTCGAATAGCTGAGAGAAGGATTTACACAAACATGGAGGGAGGGAGTCATGGAGCAACATGGGGAAAATCTATCAAGAAATGATTACTCCAATCTCCCCTCAGTGACACATTTCAGTTGAACAGATTTAGCAAACTCCTGATCTTTGCAAATGAGTTTTGGCAGTCAAGTCGGGTAAGATAGTGTGAGAGACAACACGCCTTCAAGTCCAAAGTAATGATGGCTACAGACCCAGAGCTCCATCTGTCGCGGTTTCTGTCAGAGCGGGCAGGCTCTGACCCGGCCTCCCTGAACACAGGCATGATTGATCAAAAGAGGAAGTATGCGGCCGTCACATGAACAACAATTATCATGACAATGGAATCCCTATTTATATGACATGATAATGTGATTTTGTCCTAGACCTAAAATAAAAAAGGACATCATTTTGCAATGTTCCTGTTTCTTGCTGTTTTTACAGGGGTTTTGTTTCTGTGATTTTTCACTATTACACAATAAAAACTCCTTTGTCTGCACTTGTGTACAAATGAATAATGTGTTCCCAGAAAATACCCTTGGTCAACCTGACCTAATGCTCCTTAAAAATAAATAAAAAGGAGACCTTTCACTGGGACACGTTAGCAGCGATTAACCTACACTTTTTATTTATAACGAGCTTCCTGAGGCTGATGAGGGATTGTGGGATTGGAAATAGCTCCATCCAATAGGCAGGGTTCAGTAAACCTGCAATGTGGCAAGCCCGTTATAGCCCCGACTGCGTCACTGGTGGCCTTTGTCTACTTTAGTCCTATTAAAGCATTTAAGTGTGAACGTCAGTGTCCCTGCTGGAGAGCCACTCCACTCTGCTCCCCAGGGCATGGGCTCGACTGTCTGTCACCTCCCTCAGATCAAAGACAAACTGTGTGTGTGTGTGCGTGTGTGTGCAAGTGTGTGTGTACCTGCATGTGTGTGTGTGTGTGTGTGTGTGTTTTGACATCAGAGCACTGACATGGAGTGGGAGAATATTAGAAATGAGAGAACAAGTGGGTCAGACCAGTGAAGTGCCCCGAGCACTTTCCAAATTTATAGAGAGGCCATTATAGATATCAGGAAATACAAACACATGCATCCATACACACAACACACACACACACACACACACACACACACACACACACGTGTTATTTACTTCAACTTTGCCAATTTAAATGATCTACTTTTACTAGAAATACAACAAAGAGATAATTCCCGTCATGGTACCTCAGCTCTTTCCATTCCATTTGGAGAAACCACGGTAATAACCTGGGTACGTGTTATTTCCGACCAAATAAGCGTCCTCGCATTACCACAATTACTGTACCAGTTACAAATCAACTACCAAGTTCTGTGGCTTAATCATCGCACTGCTGCCGTGTGACACACACTGCATGATGAAACCCAGCAGGGAGGCAGACCGGAGAAGGAAGGGAACTTAAGTGTTGCAACAAATAGGAGTGATGGACAAACAGTGCTCCTTATAACTGATCTGATTCTGCTAGAAAATTATTTTGTTCTCTGTACGGGGTGATCCGTGTGTGGGAGGCAATGAGTCAGCCATGTATTGTTTTTCTGTAGTTCTCTGAACTTTAAAGCCCCCATGTATCCATGTATCTCAGAGTGCCTTTAATTATCTTACATGATCTTAATCAATATGTTTATTAGAATCGGCTTTAATCTAATTAGCCCTACCTATTGCTTGTCTTCCTGCAGGTGTGGATGCAGAGTTTCATCATGCTGCCCTGCGAGGATTGTGGCGGATGTGATCATTGTCAGACGGGACGTTCCTCCCGAGAGAGCGACCCGCATACTAACAGCAACTTCTGACGTAACCATGCAGCTCAATGTCCCTGAGTTTCTCCTCTCTAGTGGCCCCCCCCACACACACACAGCTCTCGTGGGCAGCCCTGGTACAGGAGGGAAATTACCTCTCCACACCAATTACCTCAATGCCCGCCATCTTACTTACATCAGCCGCTGATGAGTCCCCATTTCCAACTGTGAAATAGTTTCGAGATCAATTTAGGGAGTGAGGCTATGGCGTAATGCTGCCCCAGTCTCTGAGTGTGGAGTACAGCATGCTGTATTAGCAACCAAGCCCAGCCATTCTACCTGCTAACAGCCAAAGGTAGAGTTTTCAAAACAGCCCATTTTCCCTTCACCTTGCGGTCAGTCTCATAAAAGCACAAAGGCGCTACAACTGTTGATTTGATGGTAAAAATCCCATTAGCCTGTACAGCTGGATGTGTTATGCGAGTGCGTTTCCCCACTAATGATTTGGGCACTCTTGCTTTTATTGGGTTACTCTGTCTGGCGTCCTGCGGTATTTCCTGTTGGACATTCGGGGTGATATAGAATGCACTTAACAGGTTAGATCAAATAACATGAAAAGCATTTAAAGGCAGTCATGTTTGGTACTTAATGTTGAAACATTGCCAGCAAAGTTTTTGCAATGCAGCTAATACCACTGTTGGGTTGAGTTCATGCAGCTTCATGTGTTTCTCTTGATAGAGAGGCCGGATATAAAAAAAGATAGCGATGGTTGTTCTTCAAAGAGAGAGGTGAATCAACATATATCCTTAAAATTCTGCTGTGAACCCTCGATCTGAGGAACAGATTGAACCATAACAGAGTTTCAAGAAGCATCCACTTGTTGTGCGTTGACCTTGGGGTCAGTTTACTTTCTAATTGTGAATAGATCCCTGATGCCGTGCCTTCATCTGTTGCCATAGGCTGTCTAAAAATAGATATGGAGTACAAAGGCACACTGGAAACAGAGGGCAGCTCTCGGTATTTTTACTGATCAATGTGCTCATCTCTGTTGGAAACGATCAATCCGCTCTATCAAATTGACCATTTTGTCATTTTATGTCTGCCCTACATTCAATCATTCAGCACAACATTCAAGCCCACTTCATGTTCCACATTGTCCAGCTTGCCCAGCGCATTCTCTCAAAGCAACACAAAACTATTCATCTTCTCACAACATTCTAACACTAAAAAGCTTAGCATTGATTAGAGCCTTTGAAAGATTATTCTGAATGTAAGCTGGCATTTTAGCGAGCTATTAACCACTGAACATGACGTAGGATTAAGAGGAAACGTTTTTGAAACCAACGTGCAGAATCATTGCATCAGTGTCTCTCAGACCTTCAGGAGTCATCTGTATCGAAGGTTACGATATTGTAACCCTGGTTCTATAAGCGCAGGTGGAGCCCTCTACTGGACTGGATTTGCATAAACGTAGCCAGCCAATCAGGATGTGCCTACCCGAATACGTGCAAACCCAAAGTATAAAAGGCAGCACACATCCCTGTTGACATCCCACACCCTCAAAGGAGCAGCAAGGCCTACTTGGTAGATGGCTTAGCCTGTGCATATAGAACAAGGGTTACAATAACGTAACCTTTGTTACTCAAACTGCTCTCTACTGGACTCTATGGGAACAGTGGGTGGAGCCAGATGAATGTCTGCCCTGACGCGGCATAATATTGACCCAACCATACTGATGCTGACCGACGAAAGGTTAGTCGGCGCAGCCCGCCTACTTCTTTATAACCTGCGGAGAAGTAGGGGGCCCCGGCAAACCCAGGTAGTATGCAGCTGAACTGGGTATAGCCATGGCCTAACCCTGCAGGGGTCAAAAAGAAAAGCAGTAGACACCGTGTACACCACATGACCAGGAGCACGGGGACATGTATGTATACCAAGCCCAGACAGGGGGTCAGGTGCAACACAAGTGACACACACCATCCCTTTTCCCTTGTCCTGTGTCGTTCCAGTGAGCACAGACCCTGAAAAGGAGCCCGACATGTTCAAGAACCATATGAACGGAAAAGACATTGAACATGACGCCCTCGTACATATGTCCTCGACACCCCACGTACAAAGCCACCGATGCTGCCGCGCTGCATGTAGAGTGTGCACGGACCACAGTGGGAGGGTCTCTTCCTGCCTGCCTATAGGTTTGGTCGATGCACTCACAAATCCATCCCATCAGGCATTTCTTGGATAGGGCTTTACCGGCCACAACATCTCCAAAGCACATGAATATCTGTGTGAGTTAGAGCATACAAACACACAAACCCAAACAGACACATGTGACTTTGATGGAATCCAGCCAAGTTTAGCTGACCTTAGAAAATCCCAGAGGGATTAATGAAAACAAAGGTTCTCTGTTCAGAGGCACATCCTGCTAGTGGAGCCCGTTTATGAGTGGGTAATTCCTCATTCCTCATGCCTTGGAGCCACTATCTTAATATGATAACTAAATATATATTTTTGGTATTACCAATATGGTATTACAACTAAACACATTTTATCAGGCTTGTTTGTCCTCCGACACTGTTATGTCAGTACCAGATGTTCTATTTAAAGGCACAAATCTCACTTCAGTGACCTAAATATAACAAGCACAGGGGACAAGAACATAACGAAAATAACGCTGTCGTTGTTTAATAGGTTATGCTTACAGCTTGGCTGTTGTTCTGGATTTGTCAATGACCTTTAAAGACAAAGCAAAACTCCATTCATGGATTTTAAAGGAAATAAAGTTTACTATGGGAAGGGTGGGCTGACACTTATTGTCCAAGCCACTTCCACCTACGCCACCACTTCTTAACTTGACCACAGCACAGTCACAGTACTCGCCTCCTGTGGTGTCTCAAAGGTCTCGGGCACAACAATACCTCTGAAAAAAATAGCTTTTCCTCTGATTATTAAGGTAGTGCTATGCATACCGGGAAATGTCCCGCAGTGCACCCATCACCTCTGTTACAATGCTAATGTCTGGGCTGCTCCATGATATGCATAAACCCGGGGGGGGGGGGGGCTTCAGTGGTATTTTTAAACGCTTTGCTACGGCGACCTTGAGTTTCTGGATTTTATTATAGCATCATATCTATATTTTTCCACCATAGTTACAAATTCACCGCGGTGAGCTGCCACACCCTTATACAGTGGAAGTCTGGCACTGGAACTGGCCTATATTACACAAACACCCGAGTATATTGTAAAGACAATGTTATACTTTTGCAATTCCTATGCGAGTGCCTAAACAACTCAAACAGCTCCCTATTTCCTTTCTCCCTTGAGAGGCAAAAGCATTGAGGGATCGCCCTATTTTGTTTTGGTGGGGAGATAATAAGAGCATATGCTTTTCTGTGTAAGTGTAAATTTCCACTTGCATGGGTTGTAATATTAGAATAATAGAAGATATTACAAATTATTTTTCCGTCTTTTTGTATCTACAATAAATTCTCCTATTTCTGAGTTTCAGCTGCTTGATTGAGTCCGCAAAGATAGATAGACAGACAGACAGACAGACAGACAGACAGACAGATAGATAGATATGGGACAATGTCCAAGCGGGGTAAAACCCCCGGGTGGATCCTTCAGCAACAGTGCACCCTGCAGGTTGATTAAAACAGGAAGAAGAAGTGAAGGCTAGAAATGCGAGAGATATTACTGTGAACTTTCCAGCAAACTCCAAGGACCAGGAAGACAAATATTGTGACACACAACAAACACTCTGCTACAGCGACTGGACAGCACAGAGGTCCAAGGGAGCAGAGATACTGTAAAAACACAAATCAAGACACTCACTCTGCAAACAAATATAAATGCCCAGACAAACTAACACACACATGCGTACGCATGCACACAATTCCACACAGCAATGCCACCATGCTGTGCTTTGGGAGTGGCTGCAGCGTTCCTGACCTCTTGTCTTTCATCTTGGATCCAGTAACCAAAGTGACTTTTCAACCCAGCCCCTTCAATAACACAGGGCCTAACAAGCTTTGGCTGGCTCTTTCAAAACACAGAAATTACCAGCGCAAGAAAGAAACTGTGTCAACTGTGTGATCTCCTCAAAGCTGTGTGTACAATCAAAAAGATGGAACAAAGTTCAGAACGTGCGTGTTTCCTTTTGAACTACAAAGTGGGGAGTTTCCTACCTTTAAAAGAGCAAAATAGACGTAAAAAACGAGAGAATGAAAAACACTTCAGGCATCCTTTTTGTCTGCTCGCTTGTTAAAAGATGCCATTCATTGATGTTAATCATGACTCAAACTTCCTTTTCCAGTCTAAAGAGGAGCCTCGCTGTTTTTGGAAACCTTTCATTTTGTTAGCAATCGCTGCGATAATGCCACTGACAGATAAAAGGCAGAATTTAAAAAATGCTGTAAGGTTGTCACCTCAAAGGAGGTACATTCTTCTGTTATGGTAACAGATGGGCTGGTAACCCTTTCACACCTATCTGGCCACGGAGGCCCTTTACGAGGGCTCTGCTCTTAGATATCCAGCCAGTGTGTCCAATCTCTGTGTAATTCCTGGATCCGTTTGTTCTGCACATTTCACGCAAAGCAGGGAGGGGGGGTTTGCGGCCATGACCTCCTGCCGTCCCATAACTCATAGGATGGGGCTGAGAGAGTTGGCGAGTGCCTGCAGATGAAAGAGATGTTTAGCATGACGCACGGCGGCACAGTCGGGGCCACGGAGGATGATGGGATGGCACGGAGTGATAGCTAATGGGATCCTTGAAGTCTGAAGTTTGTCTGTTTCTGCCATCAAGGAGAACGGCCCCGCTCTGATTCCACCATACAGATATGACAGAGACCCCATGACGCCTGTCAATGGGCACACTGACAGATGGGTCTGTAGATAGGCAAATACAAGATAGAGAGTAGATAGGCAAGACATTTATTTCAGGTAAAAAGATAACCATGAAAAATAGTAAGCCCTCAACTAAAGAATTTACAGAAGAATAAAAATAAAAAACGCAAATGGAAGTCATAAATATGTGGCTTTAGCAAAAAGCATATGAATCTATCTTGAATACTCGAAAGCGGGAGCCTTAAATCTCCCCATTTTTCATCCACACAAGAGGCCGCTCAAAGACATGAATGATTCATCTCTCCATCTCCATTTGGACAGGAAGTGAAAACAAATGGAGGTAGGTCCCCCCCCCCAGAGAGCCTCGGGGTCTACGGTGGAGCTGCATGAACAACACTGAGAACACCGGGCTCTGTGTCTTTAGCTGCAACAGGAGCCAGATTCCCCCTCTGAGCCGCTGTTCTCCTCCTACTACCTTTATAGAGAGAAGATATTCCTCTCACACACACACACACACACACACACACACACACACACACCACTACCTACTCCTTTATTCACCAACAGCTTCAGCCTCTCACCTCGGACTTTTTCAACCTGCAGGTGAGCTGGAGGAGAGACGTCATCAGGTTTGGTTTAAGGATTGATTCAAATGTTTTATGCGTATGCAATGCAACGGCCTTGAACAGAGTTGCCGTTAATGACTTGTGACTCAAACAAAAAGAACAGAAACAACAAACACTGTGAGTGTGGGTGAGGAAAAAATGTATTCATGTCCTAGTTTCATGGCACCTGAGCTACATTCAGATCGTCTGTGCAACGTCTGTACAGCCACTGGAGCTAAAGCAGCCGAGAACAGTAAAATAAATAAAGGTGAGAATGTGACTCTTCATCTCTTTTTCATGACAGATGAAGGCCAGTACTACACTCATACTTCTGTTTAACCTCAAAACACATACAACACGCACACACACACACACACACACAAAAGAGATGTGGATTATAGTAACGGTAATCTGCTGTTCTGAGTTTTTTTTCAGTAACAAAGAGAGTGTTGTATTTCCACACATATAATGGCTAGTTTTATCCTGCCATTTAAGCCTCCTGTACCGCACCGATGAAGAGCACATAACAATGAGACCAGCACCTTCCTCTGGGCATCAACAACACCCCCCCCCCCTCCCCCAAAAAACTCACTGAACCAAACCCATTTTTTCCAGTCTAAGAGAAATGTCAAGTCCAGACCTAGAACTCGTCTCTTTGAAGGGAACAGAGCTGCCAAATATAGCCCGCTAGCCTCTACGCCTCCTGACATATATCAGGCTCTACGGGTTCTGCTCACAGCGGTTCAATTTGGCGGACTGCCACGTAGTCACTTTCTATTAAGCGTCATAACTATACAAAGAAAATTATAACCAAGCGATGGAGTGTACACTGTTGCTTAGTAACCTAATGCCAAGTTGGGGATTCATCTTGTTATGGAACAGAAAACACTTACAGCGTGAGCCAATAATAGATCCTGGACCACACAAAAAAATACTTTAAGGGTGTCAACAAGCACGAACATGAAGCCGACGAACATAACATGAGAGATGTACATCTAAGGAACACAGCTCACTTCTTAATGTGTGATTTTAGGAATGTTGACAGTGTTTCCGTGATTGCAAATTAGATAATTATTATTCATCTGTCATTTCTTTTAGGTGAATTGAATTATAGAATGAGAGCTTTAAGGACACATTATGCAGACTGGCACTGGGTGCTCGGTGCTAATATGCAAAGCTGTTTTTTGGAGTCTTTTGGATCTTTCTGAATTACACAACTTGCCCCCCCCTCCCAAGAAATATGTGGATCATGAGTATTGCTGGCTAACATACATATTGTTTTTCCTATCACTGCATTACAAAGACATACAAACTAAGCACCTCTCAATGCTCCATGCTAATGGCTGGTTTTAATATAGCTTATATCTGCATGCAAAATGAACACATTACAACTAGGCTAGACATTCTGTCTGTAGCAGAACATGTCACCATAGGCTACAATACATAATCTATTTACATGTAATCGCTTTCTTTATACAGAGTGGGTCATCATATGTAGTCTATTAGGAGCTTTTTGGACTTTTATTTATGTCTAATTATGTCTTACAGTGTAACTTTCTAGAGCTCCACAAACTTATTAAATTATAAACTATCTGTTGTTGTTGTTGTTGTTGTATTCACTGAGAGCTGTAAGGGTGGTTGGTACAACATATACCCTGTTCACAAACATGCACTTTGCAATATGCCCTCTTTTTAATACATTACTTAAAACAGCTCTACCCTTGTAACCCCAAACTCACAACACGTTATTTATATTTTCTGAGGCTAATGCAATGAAGCTGTTGAGTGCTTTAAAGTGTAAAACAAATACACATAGAAGGGCTCCGTGTTAAAACAAGCTGTCAGTGTGAGAGTCATTCTGCGCTTTTAATGTATTATGACATTTTCTGTCATAGATGTCAAATACAATTGAAATCAAATTTATTGTGGGGGGGGCACATGCTTTCATTTATGGAGGTTCTTGGTGTCTCAATTAGAACATACCGCCCTACTTGATGTTGGCCTCCGCTACTACAAGAGAAGTAAAGATACTACACAATGAGAAACTGGCTTCATACGAGCTAGGAAAGCAGATGTCCACATCTCTAAAGAGGATCTATACGTACTATTCAAACACTACAACGCACTGACACATATAGCGCCTTCACAAAGCAAATAATCCTATTGCTATTCCACCACATGTCTGTCAATTATCTATGTGTGTTTTAAACATACTGTCACACTGGTACACAGACACCTGTGTACTGTACACAGCCACATTCATACACACACACACATGGTTACAGTTGTGCTTTTCTTACAATTCCTTTGTGCCCATTTCAGGCAGAAGGTTGGCTCAATCATTCTGTCATGTCGTACTTCACATCACCCGGCACACAAACAGCGCAGCATTCTTCCTCTCTGTGCAACTGAAACGTCTGCTGCGTGACATGAAGGCTGCCTTCACACTGTCACGGTCCATCAAGGATGGCACACAAACACAGGAAATAAATCCACGGTGACAAAATGTTATTCATCACTTCCATCACTTTAAGTTGTGAATAAAAGGGAAAAGGCATTGAATTCTTTCCACTTTGACAAACAAGCTCACTCTCACTTCTCATGTCAGCTCTGCTAGTGGCTGACTGATTATTCTGTGTCTATAGAATATTTTACAGGCAACTAATTTGCCAGATGCCAACTTTAGGACAATGATAATCCCCGAAGGCTAACATGCATTAGACAGCAGGGATTTCATGCAGCATGCCGCTTCTGTGAATACCGCTCGCCAATTGTATAGTCGAAACATGCCAACTTATCGGGTCCAGTGAATAATTCACAGACGCCTGCCAAGATTTGTTCTATCGAAAAACATTTTGTCTCATTAACACATTCATTAGTACTATGAAATGATGTGTGAGGCTAAGTGTAAGGTGCTGTTAAAATGACTTTCTTTCCCTGACACTGCTCAGATGGTACCTGCCCCCTCAAGCCATCTGAGCAGTGCAGACATCTGTGAGCATTAACCTGCCAAGAACAAGTCTCATGTCGAAATATTATAAATATTCTAACATGGAAAAGATGGCTGAAGGGTCATTTGGAGTGGCTATGAAAGGCTCTCATGTCAAGTAGAAACTGTTTTTCTTGTGTTGCTGTCGAAGTGAAAATGCCAGGTGTACACTGGAAGGTCTGTGGTTCGTGTGTTTCCATATTACCTGGCTTGGCGACGATTGAAATGCTGTCACCCAATGACACCTGTGGAAAGAGCACTGGTCATCAAAGCCGTCATACAAAGAGCCATTTCAAATTTCAGACATCTGCTAAATGTTTTCGTTGGACTGACATTGTGTCCAGCAAAACAACTGAGAATCAAACTAACGTTGTACCATAAACCTCATTACAACAGCGGCACTGTCGATTTACTTTAATTACTGGTGTCTAAACACATATTTAAGAAAATAAGCTTCTTTCTTTTGACTCTACCGAGGCGTGTTCATGTCTTCATCTGCTTGGGTTTGCAGTTTTGAAAACATTAAATACGCAGGAATTTCAAAGATGTATTTGTCTCACACGATTGTACACAGATCAGTGTGCACCATGTACTGCGCATATTGCAAGTATTCAAATAGAGAGAAAAAACACAGGCTTTTCTTCTTTAAATAGAAACATTTTTAGGTCCATCGTAAGGATAGAGATACAGAAGTAAAACGTGCTGCACCTAAGTACAATTTTGAGGTACTACTTTGAGTGTTTCCATTTTGTGCTACTGTTGCACTTCTGCTGTACTACATCTCATGAGGGAAATAAAATAACTACATTTATCAAACATCTATAGTCTTTCATATGTATAAAGCAGTAAATATGAGCTCCACCTTGACCAACTACAATATTAAATAAGCATACTGCCTACATGTTAATAATCCATCAACAATAATGATCTCACAGTACACTGATATAAACACTAAAAGGGGCCAGTCTGCATCATGGGAGCATTTCATTTGATTGCAGGTTTTTGAATACAGTGATTTATGCTGAAAGATCGAAAAAAGTTCTTCCACTATTCCTCATCCCAGTAGATAGTTATATCCTATTCAGTTTATTATTTAAACAAATAGTCAAATCACGTGATATGCCTTTGACAAGGGGGATGCAGCCTGGTTAATTAACGAGATCTTTTAGTATGGACATTCACACTTAAACCACTTGTGGTACCAAGCAATATTTAAACTATTTATAGGTGGCGGTCTGCACTACAATACCCTGCATGGTGAAAATAAAACCGTCTGCAAAAGCAGTAATGATGAAGCCTTTATTAACTTTATGCTAAACATGTCGCTAACACTAACCACCGAGGGGGGCGCTATTGTAGTAACAGGAGGGACACACTATTCAAAACAAGGTCCACTTTTAATGGCGGACTCACTCAAATCGTTTACAAAAACAACCACCTGTGACCGCAGCACCAACGGTTAATTCAGATATCATTGCGCAGACGTACTTTATGAGTTAGCATGAGCAAACTGTTTTGCTAGCTACTGGGCACGAACATAGATGTGAAAAAAACATTATTTTAAAATAGTTATTATACATAACAGCTAGGCTTAGTATAAATTAACTCTTTGCTTTTAATGCTTAGTTCAGGCTAAAGCTGCCGTTTAATAAAATAAACGTAGCATTGCTTAACATAACGTTAATTCATAATTTAGAAACACTACTGTTAGCTAGTAACGTTAGCCAACATGAATTATTCTGAGTTTTAACTTACCTATTACATTGTTTTGAAACACACTGTAGTTTGCATGCACATGTCGTTACTCACACACTTAAACACCAGTAGAAACGTTGTGTATTAAACGTTACCTTGAAGACAATTTGACGGTTTGACGGTGTGTGCTGCTGTTCAGATTGGAGGACTTGCGGGATGCGAGGCAATAAGTGTCTGTGTATGACGACTGAGCTATAAATAGTCTCACTTGGTCGAGAGAGGGGACGATATAAAATCCTAGCCAAGGTATTGGCAGACTGAACACTCTCCACTGTCCTCTGATAATGTGTGATGGATGGAGAGGCGAGGGCAGCTCCGGACACTGTCCTCAGCAGGTGTCTCTCATGCAAGTTCATCAATCATCTCCGCGAATCGAGGCTCATCTGGTTATAACTTTCACTATAGTACTATATAATTTTGTGTAAACCTCATTAATGCTCAGATAATAAACTTGCATGCTGATGCTTCTTATTCCTTTTTTATTATGTTAAACTGCTCCTAGTATTTAGTTATACTTACATTATATAACATCAATAGATGTATGCACCAGGAATTATGATAACAGGGGTATGATACATTCGAGCAGCTCACTGCTTGTAAAGAAGACATTATTTGCTTGTTATTGCATAACATGTGAACGCTACGAAAGCTGCATCTACTGTACCGACAACAGTTTGCAGTGATGTGCCTCCTAAAAATAGCACCTGTAGCCTCCACAAGTGCACAGACAGATCATTGAAATAGAAACACTGCCATCTACTGGTCGGACTAGTCATTGTCATTTTTGTCACATCAGTTGCTGCTGTGGGTGCAATAACAATAATTTATTTTTTTAGAAATGTATGAATGAACTTAATGTTATATGTCCAGTAGTTTTAGCACATGCTCAGACAAGGTTTTTAAAGTAAGTTATCAAAGAATGTGTCATTGCACTGGGTCCACCACCAAGCCAAGAGGGAACAATAAGCTGTGAACCTATAAAGCACTTTACCACTCACTGGTTACGTAACTGCCCACTGCCAGAGAATCTGATAAAACAGGAAGATTTTTTTTTATCTGAACCAGGCGCAACGCCTGTGTGAATAGGACAGATTTATGCAGATTTGTCATCGTCATAAATCTACAGCTGCCCACAGTCTCACATTTTTATTTGTCACTTCAAAGCATTCTTCAGTAGCTCTCCTCAGTTTACTGTTTGGCCCGAAGGACGAATGTCTTTGCTTTCGTAGAAGACCAAATTATCTAATCTCATCTTTGTGCACCTGTTTCCCACATTACTGCTCAATGTGATTAGATGTTTCGATACATTTTGGCCATTCTCCCCATAAATATTAATGATTCTTGAAATATACCCTCAGATATTTAGGAGACAGTATATGACAAGGATTTGGATTTATCTGCTGATTGTGTTCACTGGTTCTACATTAACACTCTAGGAACAGTGGTGGGAAGCTGAGCTGAAATGCTCTCTCCTCCCATCTCGCCACTGTCTGACAGCAGCTGGGAATGACCCAGTGTGACACCACTTTCATCCCCAACTGTCCAGCTGTTTGCTATCCCTCATCCTGAAGGCTGGACAGACAGACAGGGGGCATAGTCCAGCATCCAGTAATCTAAGGCATGATCCTGCATGCATGTCTGTGGCTGTCTCATCGCTGTGCAGGCCCCACAGCTGGCACCTGGACGCTAAGGGTCGTCTCACCTCTCGGAAAACTGTCTGTCTGGTCATTTATTTATTATTTCTAGTAATGTATCATTCTGTTCAGGTGGGAGGACTTAGAAACTGGTGCTTTGGATTTTTTGTCTACAGCAAATAATACAAATGTTTTCATTTCAGTAAAGAAACCAACAAATACATTGAAATTTGTATTTCTCTATCATTCTATCTCTGTCTCTCTCTCTCTTCACACACACACACACACACACGCACGCACGCACACACAAAGGGCCCTATAAACAAGGGGGTCAGGGTGCAGTTTTTAAGAGGGTTGCAGATTGTAGAGGTATGCAAGTATGCATCTGTTTTCTCCATTTATGCATTTACTCTTTTGTCCACTGTTTTTCCTCTTAATTTAATTTGTGGGAACCCCTCTCTACCTCAGCCGCGCCAGCGAGAGTTTATTCCTCCTTTGGTTACTGTGGCCTTCGCGGGGCTTAGGGAAGAGATCCAGGAGGATTACCCCCAGCAAAGGCGACCAACCTACACCCAAAATCATCAACATAGCTGCGCAACCTTTTCCCTCTCCCCTCTCTTTGTATCCAGTGCCTTGAAATGTGAGACTAGCCTGGAAAGTTGAACTGGTGAACATAATCCACATTCTTTCACAAGACCCCCACTACCACCCGACTCCCAAAACTGTCCTTTGCCGTACTGCTTTGTTTTATTTCTTATTGGCACAGATGCCTCTTGGTGGAGAGTAATCACAGTGAGTAATATGCACTGCCTGACAGCTTGAGACACATATTGATTAAGTGGTTTCAACAGAAAGAAAACCTTAACATTGTTCTTGTTTTATTTTTATACTGAGCGGTTGAAGCTGAATTACTACTACAAAAATCAAAAAACATGCCATGATATGATCTGACTGTAGCTTTTATACATTTCTTTCACATAATGATATGGCAGCAGATTGCTAAATTGCTGCACTGTTAACATTTGAATCTCAATATACTGCCTCTATGACAGAACCACTAAGTCACCGAGTGCACAGACAGTTTTGTGTCCAAGCCTTTTGGCCCTCTTCCATAATGTCATCCCTGCCAGTCCAGTCCGTGGTATTTTCAACACACAGAGGAAATTACTGTCCCACATCATCAGCTGGTGTGGCTGTAACTTTCCGTTAGCGATTCGACAGACACCCTTATTTTCAGCATTATTAGTGCATGCACTTCTTCTCCTCTAACTTTTGTATAGCGTAAACTAGTTTATAATCGTGTCTAAATCTGAAATCACTTAGACTCCATGTTTTTATTCTAAATTGTTTTAAATTAATCCACATTATTAATTTTATCACAAGGATAAGAAAAGGTTGTACAAGTCAAGAGTCAACAATGCTCTTAAATTCAGCCTGCGTTAATTAAACATGCCTAAATAACAAGTAATAAGTACAGACTTAGGTTTATGTATTGTATTTGTATTTCTCATTTAAGCCTTTATTAAATTTGATGCACATCAGCTACTTTCAATGCCTGCTTGTAGTTAAAGGACAGATCACTAGAGGGCCATATTCCACCACATTTTGGTGTTAGTTTACAGGTCCTGAAACACACGGAGGATTTAAAACCCACCAACCTGTGGGATTGAACCCACTTAAAGTTACAGAAGATGGACCTATACTGTCTTTTTGTCTTACAATAAACCCATTTGATATGTCCTGGAGTTTAGTAGTCAGACAGAAGTATTATTAAAGCCTAAGTGGTCTAAGTTTTGCATGTCCACCATCTAAGCTTGTGAAGCAATTTATTTTGTATCCAAACTATTCACTGTAGCTACAAAAATATCACCTACTCCCCCAGCTCCTATTTTAACATGATAAGGAAAAAAGAGGAAGAAAACTGGAGTGTATAACAGTTGGAGCATTTCAGTGTCAGCATGGCATGGCTACCTATACTCCTCTTCGTGAGAAAATACTGTTAATATAACTCTCAGTGGCTCCACTACAGTTGCTTGGCGGCCAATGATAACATGGTTCTCGCTGTTTGTACAACTTCAATATGAGTCACTGTGTGTAAACAGAATAATAAACAGCTGTTCCTGAAAAGCCGACCAAACGGAGCCAAATAGCTTGATATATGTATTTCACAGTGATCATAATGTCAATGAGTTGCATTGTAAATATGTTTAAATCGTTCGTTACAAAACAATCTACTACATTTATTATGACAAGAGCGTGGACGGCAGCGCAACACTCGACACTGTGCGTCTGTCACAGAGCGCTGTTCGTGCAGCCAATCAGAGACTCTCTTACTAGGAGGGCACAGCGCGTTTGACCTATTGAATTGCGTCTTTTTGGGAGGCGACGTATGGTGGCGGCAATGCTATGGAGTTTCCGCTACTCCTCTGCTTTCATGCCATCAGGTTAGGAAGCTAGCAAGAGAGCTAAGCTAGCGTCACGTTAGGCCTCCAGTAGACCAGCGGGAGAGCTAGACCGAGATCAAACACCGCGATTCGGAAGGAGACAAATATCCCTTTATGAATCTGCATGAGAACAATTAAAATCCCAGAAATATGGTGGTTCTCAAAATTCGAGACCAGGTAAGTGACCATTTGTATCCACAGCTGACCTAAGTTTAAGCTACTGTTGGCCGGGCTAATGTTAGCTAACTCCCCGGATTTCAACAGCGGAATGAATGTAAAACCAGTTTCTCCAGTTATTCTCCAGAAGCATTTCCGTAAACACTTCACGTGAAGCTAGGTGATACATTTGCTATACGTGTGATGTGAAACTTAGGAACAGTACCGCCGGGTAACATCGCATGTTGGAGTGTTGGGATGTTTCTGGCAATAATAAAGAGCCATCACCATTTACACTGAGACACACACATGCGCGAGCGGTGTGTTGAGACGCATCCAGCTCAGGATACAGTGTGTTGATCTGCAGCTATTAGCCAGAGCCTGCGTGAAATGCGACTAGCTCCTCAGTTGTGACTAGTTAGCATGTTGTGACTAAACAATGCAACACTGGGCTTGAGTTGTGTCGCTTCCGAGGGATTCTGTTTAATAATAGTAAGCCCTGAATATCTGTAATGTAGTGTAAGATGATTAGCACAACAGCCAAAGCTATCTGTTGATGTTGACATGAATAATGTATCTTTTATGAACCGATGCCCTGAACTAAATGTGACATCTTTGAACGCCACCACTGTGTTTTGACTGCAGCGATCTATGAGAGGCTCAGTGTGATGCTTTAATTTCTAATGCGTGTTTCTCAGTGTTAAAGCGTTGGATAAGTTATACCCTTGATCACAAGCCTGTCTTGTTTATCCCACTTGTGAATACTGTTAATAATTGAACCGTTTGTATAGGAAGAAGTTGTTTACTAAAGGTATTTATTTTTATTATATGAATGGGAGACATGCAGGTAATCTGCTGTGTAACGTTAATGGTAATAATACATGATGTGACATTATTAGACATGCATCCTGTAACTATGTCAAACACTTCCTCTTATCATTTATATAAGGGTGTTTTGAACAGGCCTGCTATTCTTGTAGCATATGTAGTGTGTGTGTGTGTGTGTGTGTGTGTGTGTGTGTGTGTGTATACCTGGCCTCATGTGAGCTGGTGGAGTTGCCAAAGAGCTGTCTCCATGGTGATGGTATTAACTAGGCTGGCTTGTGTGAGGAAAGGAGGTGTGCACAGTCATGTAGTCGGAGAAGCAGAGAAAATCTCCTACACCGGTCGTGCAGGACTGGAGAACTGAAAAACAACAAAAACGCAGATTTGTCTTTCCTTCTCTGTGGGGGGGATGTACAGAGATCATCAAAATGAAATCAAGTCCCCATTTGTTACCCTGACTTTATCCCTAGTAACTCTGAGCACTATTGCACCCTGGAGATAGTCATGGGCGTGATAATGATGAATGAGAGGATTGTCTTCTGTTTTTTTCAAACCGGCTTTAAGCTACTTGATGGTAATGGTAATCTTTATCTTGCTTATTCTGAATGCTTATTGCGCATGCATTTGACTGCTGAACGGCATCATGTGGCTCACATTTGTATGAGGTCATGACTATATTTTCCTGTTGGTTTCAATATACTTCAAAGGTTAATCATCTTACCCATGCCACCACATATATATCTTCACAGTAGACTTTTCTTTGATCAAAAACAGTAGTGCTCACAATGTTTGACTTTTAAGTTTGTTTAATCCTGGCGTCTTGCAGCAGAAAAGTTGAGTACATTTCATACAGTACAATTCACTCTAAGTGCTTAGAGTGAATGATACGGGATAACAATGTTATAGTGAGCCATTAGTAGACCGTACAATAGTTGGATCCAGACACCGCTCATTCTATTTGATAGGGTTTTGTGAAGTATGTGGTGGCTCAAACTATGCCTTATCAACCAGAGGTCTTTTGTACATTCAGTGTTATAAGCTACATTAGCTAATTAGCGAGCTGGTGTAGCCCGAAGGGTTAACTGAAGGATGGAGGATTAATGAACAAATGTACTCCGCATACTACATCAGTCTAATTGTGTACGCTGAAAGAACTGCAGCTCCATCCACCTAAAGTTGTGTTTTAAGGCTGACAAAGGTAATTCAAGACAATAAAGGTTTTCACTACAGCCAAACAATACAGCAGGTGGATTTAAAACCTGCTGACTTTGCACTTTTTGTAACAGGACTCTTCCTGCTTCTTCATCTTGCGTATTGTTTTCGATTCATGGGGTGGATGATGTCCATTCGAAGGTTATAACTACTCGCGTGTAATGGAAAAGCTTGATCGTAGCTCACCTGACACAATATCGCTAAATTGCCGACTTATACTTGAAAAATGTTTTAACTGCGGTTGTTGCATCTGGGTCTGTCCTGGGTAACCCGTCGCAGCCTCCTCATCAGACTGGTGTTATGGCAGATCAGATAGGGGTGTGCAGCAGTGTTGAGCTGGCAAACATGGCGGTTCATTAGCAAACTTAATTACAGTTTGTGACTGTTGATGGGGGCATTGATTTTTAGCAGTTTCCGAATCAATTTGACAAGTCACGGAGATGTAACACTAGTTAGTAACAAAAAACAATCACGAGCAAACATTTGACAAAATGTATTGTAGAATTAAAAGAGCACTTGAGCGGTGACAATCATTTACCAGCTTGGTAAAGATTGTCTTACGTTATTGTCTTCATATTTAATGGCGCGCCATTAAATATGAACCAGAAAGTTATGCTAAATTTATTCCCTTTGGCATTCAACCATATTATTTATGATGTGGTCAAAATGATTTGTGCTAGCTGGTGGTCAAAAAACGTAGAATTGTTTTCAAATGCACCTGCAGTCTGATATGGAAGCTATTGCTTGAGGTTGCGTAAAGCTGACAGTTGTTGTGAAGATGTGGGCAACTACATGGACTAGGTGTCGTAGACGCTCTGTCTGCTGTGTTGGAGTGTCGGGTTCTCACTTCAGACTTGGAAGTAAGTACAAAGTACGCTCGCCTTGTCTAGAATCCGTGACTTCAGCTGCCTGCACATGGGTAAATATTGCAATAAATCTTTAGTATGGTTTCAGTCTTAAATGTATTTTTTTGAAGCCATGAATATAAAAAATTGTGCAAAATGGAAAAATGTGATGGTTTATACAGTATTTTACTGAAATAGCACAGCTCCAGTTTTGTAGAAATCCCACAGACAGCAGTACTTTTCCTTTGTGTACACCCCTAGAAGGGTGGGGCCAACGTAGCTACTTTCTAATGGTCTGATCGATAAGAGTCAGACTTCACAAAGAACTCCAACAAGTACCTCCTTCACTTCACTTTTACTTTGGAAACTCTTTTTGACTTGTATCATCTGTGGACGCTTTCCTTTTCTTTCTTTTTCTTTTGTCTCTGTGTCCGTTTAGGAGATGCTGACAGCGAATCAGTCTTTTGGACCACAGTGTTGGGCTTGTAGTCATTCAAATATTGTGATAATTCACTCCGTGCCGTGTTTTGCTTGCCAGCTGTCACTAAACACAGAACAGAATTAGAAAAGAGGCCGCTCAGCATTTGTCTGTATCATCCTCTGATTTGTGGAGTCATCGCTTTGTTAAAATGTCTGTACCGAACTGCTCTCGTATCTTTTTTTTTTTTATAACCGTGTCCATGCACCAGTCTGTGCCTATTCAAAGGATTATTGGCAACAACATATCGGGGCTTTTTAAGCATTAATGTGTGAACTCTGAGCAAATGAGCCGCGTGTGTGTCGTGGTGCTTGATGACGAGGATTCTGAAGTCTCTCTCTGGTCTAAGGTGTCCGAGGTCAGAATGCTTCTCTCATATTTGATCTATACTGTTGGCGTTTTCTAGTCTAGGTTCCCCCTCACATGTCATTGGCCTTGCACGTTTTTACTCTCATGATGAGAGTCTGAGATAGTGTTGCAATGTCAGCCAGAAAAAGTCTTGAGATCCAGTTGATTTTGACACGGCCTCTCTCTCTTTTACAGCCTGCTCTGCTGAAAGCTATATTCAATGTGGATCCAGATGAAGTACGCTCACTCATATTCAAAAAAGAGGATGTGAATGCACAGGTAATCCCAACCGACTCTTATTTCCTCATATTATTTAAATTTCAGCGGCACAGAATTTAAAATCTCTTGTGTATAAATGTCCTTGTCCTCAAATATCTCTTTCTGTTTTTCTTTTTGTTTGTACAAAAAGCACAAAGACTGTTTTTACAGTTCCCACTGCATGATCTGACTCTGCTTATTTTATTGCATTGCTCAACATTACTGCTTTGGTATTCAAAATAAAGCTGGTTTGTACTAGCTTGTGTTTCACTGGAGGAAAAGGATTTTACTGGATTTTGTGTTTGCCATGAATGGTGACTGTGCTTCTGTAACATGTAATGGTTGTTTCTCCTTTCTAGCATTGTAATGTTACAACAAGTACATTGGCTTTAATGTCACAGGACCAAATGAACTTGTATAAACTATAGGAGAAACAAAAGGTGATAACTTTGAACTCTGTTTTGTTTCTATTAATGTCTTTGTTTTCACTTATTACAGGACAATGAGAAGCGGACTCCGCTGCATGCTGCTGCTTATCTTGGTGACGCAGAAATTATAGAGCTGCTGATTCTTTCAGGTGTGTTTTGTTTTTAAAAGAGGATTCATGTACAGAAGCTGTTAAAGTCAAACAGCCGTATAAAGTTCTGTCATTCTTGTAGTGTAGACGATTTAGAGGTCAGTATTCAGAAATTGGAACCTTTCATCTCCAACATTGTCGCATATCAAGCAACATTTATCCTTTTAATGTTACAATTCTTAGAAATGTGTTTATCAGGAAGGATTCTCTCGGAGAAGGCCTGAGTTAGCATAAATTATGTAATTGGTGTCACAATTTGAGCTTGTTGACATGTGACCAGTATGGCTCAATTGATTGCACCAATTTCAGGATGGTTCCTCATAACATTTAAACCTTTTAAAATCCCGTTCTGGGTATTGAAGGGAGTGTTAAATGCTCCTCAACGTTAACCTGTCTGAGAGCGAATTGACATATTTCAAATGCCTCTGTGGCCAGATGTTGCATCTGCATTCAATATCGTAGAATACCTCTACATGCACCCTTTGCAGTCTGCTCTTTTCTTCTGATAATGCAGGTGGAGATATTACTAAACAGAACTCTCTAAAAGGCATTAGCCATTTTGTTGAAATGTTTCAATAGATTGTCGTGTAGCTGTTACGACCTCGAACAGTTTAACAGCCGGCGTCCTCTTGACTTGTAGGTGCCAGAGTAAATGCCAAAGATAACAAGTGGCTCACTCCTCTGCACCGGGCCGTGGCCTCCTGCAGTGAGGTACGTGTACGCTCCTCTGATTCTGTACCTAGTCATGTAAACGGTGTGGAGGTTAAACCAACATGTGACGACGTCTTGTCTTGCAGGAGGCCGTCCAGGTGTTGCTGAAACACTCTGCGGACGTAAACGCCCGAGACAAGAACTGGCAGACGCCGCTACACATCGCCGCAGCAAATAAAGCTGTCCGCTGCGCCGAGGCCCTCGTCCCGCTGCTCAGCAATGTGAACGTGTCGGACAGAGCCGGCCGGACTGCGCTGCACCATGCGGCCTTCAGCGGTCACCTGGAGGTAATATTAAGCCAAGAGTGTGGTTTGATTCCGCTGTGAGCTGTGCTCAAAGAAGTACTTTTAATACCTTTTTTTTTTAGTTTTGATGGAGTCACACCTTAATGGATAAAAAATGGCAGCACATTTGAATATGAACTGCAATAAGATACAATACACGTGCGAACCTAAAGGGTCGGTGTTGACTTTGTGGCTGCACAGTCTGTCCCGTCTTTGTTGTGTTTTTAAAAGTGGAACCACTTCAGTGCTGATCATAGAGACGGACTCCGATGGGTTTGTCTGGCTGTTCGTAGAAGCTCCTGATCTTCTCCTCTTACTGACCGGATGTGCCTGCTCGCCTCATAAATGTGTAAACACAATGGCTTTCCAATACGGAACAACTGAACAATGGCTTAAGTGTGAAGTGAAGTGAAACAATCTACATCCCCGTATAGCTCTGCAGACTACCCACCTCTCTTTATTGTATAGATGGCTACACACACACACTGTATTTGCCAGTTGTTCCTCATCCTTGTTTCTCTCTGATTGTCTTTGACAAAGTTTTAAAAATATATTTTTGAATTTAGTGCTATTCATGAAAAATATTCATCACCATCACAACATATTGCAGTGAGTTATTTGTACCTACAGTGTTTGGCCTATGCTGTGGCCTATTCTCACACTCTAATTTAGACAAATAAGTAAACTGAGCTTCTGTTGTATTGGTGTGTGTGGTTGAGTTTTGATGAGGTGATAAAATCTGCTTTTGTATCTGGGAGTTAGTTGCACAAATGGAAACCCCAGGAACAAATCTAAAGTTGGAGAAGCTCACCAAATATATAATAAAGCTGCTTTCCAAAGACAACAACACATATTCAGACCGTCAGTTTTTCTACATGGATGCACACTGACTTCTTATGTACTCGTATGTAAGTTAATTATATAAAAGTGTCTCATTTAATCAAGTGCAATGTATGCAAAACAAGCGCATAAAAGCTGTTCCAACAACCTTTTGGTTATGCAGCAATAGTCCAATGAAACACTCAACAAATACAGATGTCAGGAAATGCAGCTGTAGCCTTTGTTCAACTTGATAACAGCCTATGCCTCTCTTATGCATAGTCTTCAACTTAGGCGCACGGTGGACATTGACAGTTTCATGCGTAGCTTGTGCTGTTGATGTTCCTGTGTTGTGTGTATGCAAAACGTCTTTCAACCTGTGTTTGCTCAGCACTTTAAAGAAGAATGTATAGCCTTGGGGAAGCACGTGTAATTCATGAGATTAGATTAAATCAAAGTAAACTGTATGCATGTACATGGTGTAGACCGGAGTATTAAGGCATTACACACCACGTACACACAATGGTTGTATGAGTTTCCACGCTGACTGAAAGGCAGCAGAATTGGTAGTGTGCAGGTTGTAACTTCCCTCCACATTTTTCCTGACTGCTCTTTTTTTTTTCCTCTGTTGCTGCTGTTAGATGGTGAGGCTCCTGCTCTCCAGAGGAGCAAACATCAATGCCTTTGACAAGAGGGACCGCCGCGCAATCCACTGGGCAGCCTACATGGGTAACAAATCAACCGTTTTTACACCACATGATTATGTTTCTATGTAACTTCATCTCATCTTGTCTCCAGGACTTTATTGAAAATACTTCTACTTTTAAAGGCATCAAAATGATTAATTATTTGATGTTAAAGTTAACACTGGTGTTCTGATATGACCAAATTGAATGCGTATTCATGTAGTGAAATCATTTTCTTTTTTCCGTCATCAGGACACATAGAGGTGGTGAAGCTGCTGGCATCTCATGGAGCTGAGGTGGCCTGCAAAGATAAGAAATCTTACACCCCCCTACATGCAGCCGCCTCCAGTGGAATGATCAGTGTTGTCAAATACCTCCTGGACTTGGGGGCGGATGTAAGTTCCACCACCAATCTGATTGTCCTCACACTGCAGTTCACCGCCAGACCTAATGATCTGATCAGGAGAGAACAGACATTTAATAACTCATAACCTGGCCTTATCCACTGCTTATGTTTTGGATAATGACTCGACAGATTTCTTTTTTTTATCCCGTTTGTAAAAAAAAAAAAGAGTGACAGCGTCTCGATGGTGCGATGACGACTCCCTGTTTTGTCTCGCCGTCTAGATCAATGAGACCAACGCGTATGGCAACACCCCCCTCCACGTGGCGTGCTACAACGGGCAGGACGTGGTGGTGAACGAGCTCATCGAGAGTGGCGCCAACGTAAACCAGGTGAACGAGAAGGGCTTCGCACCGCTCCATTTCACCGCCGCTTCACGCCACGGGGCGCTCTGTCTGGAGCTGCTCGTGTGCAACGGGGCCGATGTCAACATCAAGGTGAGTAAAAAACCAAAGCGATGCCTCTCTTCATTTCAGAACGGATAACGTTGGAAGAACATTGCTCCATTTGACCCGGGGAAGCTTGCTACTTAATAACTGGCACTCCTTTTCCAGATGTATAGCTTAGGGTCGGTGATTTAGCAGCAGTTCTTTAGTTTTTTTTTGCAGATTGTGTCAGACTTTTTTTGTTTTTTGGAGCTCCGTTTTTGGGAATAGACTTCATAGCTAAAAGCCATAGTAATGATCTATATTGTGATAGCACCATGTTTTTGTTTCCCTCCAGAGTAAAGATGGTAAGACTCCCCTCCACATGACAGCCATCCACGGGAGGTTTTCTAGGTCTCAAGCAATCATTGAGAATGGTGAGCTCCTCTGAAAAATTCCGCCTCGCTGACTTTATTTCTCACGCTGGACTGCACAAGTGCCTCTCAGCGTAACATCGGCTAAGTGCTTCTTTTTTTTTTTCTCTCTCTCTCTCCTTTTTTCTGAAGGTGCTGAGATCGACTGTGAAGATAAGAACGGAAATACTCCGCTGCACATTGCGGCTCGATACGGACACGAGCTCCTCATCAACACCCTCATCACCAACAGAGCTGACACGGCTAAGTAAGTGAGCCCGTCTGCTCTTTTACAGCCACTGTTACAACTTCACACCTTGTGGAAGAAGTTGCAAGTTTAAACCTTTCAAAAGCATAGACGTGCTCTCTGTTATGTGACTGATGGAGATTGCTGTGTACAATTTAATAGTACTTTCCTACCCTTAGTTTAGCACTATCGTTATTTGGTTGATACTGAGTAAATCAACACGATTGTGTCACTTTCAGGCGAGGGGTTCATGGTATGTTCCCACTTCATTTGGCTGCTCTCAGTGGATTCTCTGACTCCTGCCGAAAGCTCCTGTCTTCAGGTGAGCAACTCCGTATTCATGTTGCCTGGCCACCCACAATAGTGCACGCTCAGCTAGAGCCTTCTTGTTGAATGGGTCAGTCATTGGGGTTGTATAAGTCTAAATTATCTGTACTGTAAAACCTTGTGTACAATGTGCAAGGGCCTTGCTCATAATCCGTTACTCTGGTGCAGGATTTGATATTGATACGCCTGATGACTTTGGAAGGACCTGTTTACATGCTGCAGCTGCTGGAGGGTGAGTACAGGACAGCTGAATGGTAAAAGCTAAAATAAGCTAAATAATGGACAGCTTTAATATTAGTGTTGGGATGTAGATCGTGACCTATAACAAAAATAACTTTATGAATCTCCCGAACCCCTCAGAAACCTGGAATGTCTCAATCTTCTCCTCAACACGGGGGCAGACTTTAATAGAAAGGACAGCTTCGGCAGGTTTGTAGCATTTAATGATAGTTCTCGAGTTTGTTCTCTCCGAGTTGCGTGGTTCAATTTGAAGAGGGAACTGAGCTCTGTTTGCTTTTCCAGGACCCCTCTGCACTATGCTGCTGCCAACTGTAACTACCAGTGCCTGTTTGCTCTGGTGGGCTCCGGGGCCAGCGTCAATGACCTAGACGAGCGGGGCTGCACTCCTCTCCACTACGCCGCTGCCGCTGACACAGATGGAAAGTCAGTAATGCTTTGGAAATTCACTTTCTTAAATGAGCGGGAGGGCGGGTTATTATGTTTGAGGGTTTTTGTGAACAAAAGCTCAGTTGCGTTATTGGTTAATGCTGAGTAAGTAGGTGACGTTTCCCTGACCTCGGCCTCTTTGTCGTGTCTGCAGGTGCCTGGAATATTTACTGCGAAATGATGCAAATCCAGGGATCCGAGACAATCAGGGCTACAATGCTGTGCACTACGCCTCGGCGTATGGACATCGCCTCTGTCTGGAGCTGGTGAGAACTCCACTCCGGTGCACACGATGCATAACAACCAGCATCTGTGTATTTCTATATTGTAATTATTTAATTGATTGGTGCTTCTCCCACTCTCACACAGATTGCAAGTGAAACACCTCTAGATGTGGTGAGTTTAATGTTTGCTTTTCTTCTTCTCTTATTGCTTGTTCTTCTTTGTGACGGTCATGTTAAATTGAATTTGTTGGGAGCCATCAGTACATTGTGCAGATATTTTTTTGTGAATTTTGCTTTCAGAGTAGGCCATGCCCTTCATATCTGTAGTTCTGCGCTTATATCTGAAGTCGATTCTAACTTGTGCACCCGGTTTGTTCAGCTAATGGAAACCTCAGGGACAGACATCCTGAATGACTCCGATGTCAGAGCGCCCGTTAGCCCCCTGCACCTCGCTGTGAGTGATTATGTATTATCCTTGTCCTGCTATTCCTTATCACGGCACGATCCTCAATCTCATCTAATTTATGTTAACTTATTCATGGTAAATGAACCATTCAGGCATACCACGGTCACCACCACGCTATGGAGGTTCTGGTGCAGTCTCTGCTGGATCTGGATGTGAGAAACAGCCAAGGGCGCACGCCTCTCGACCTGGCGGCCTTTAAGGGCCACGTAGAGTGTGTGGACGTCCTAATCAACCAGGGAGCCTCCATCCTGGTCAAAGACTTCACTTTGAAGCGAACCCCCATCCATGCTGCAGGTATGGACCTGGACTCGGTGGCACATGAAGCTGCCTACATCTGAATGTTTTACAATCTAATATAACATGTTTGGTATTATATTTACTCCACCTTAATTGGCCGGGATTATTTGTGGTGTGGTTTTGTTTTTATTTAGTGTTTCATTTGTAAAGGCCTTTTGTAACATTGTTTTAAAAGGTGCCACATGAATAAAGTGTATTAGTATTATTATGGCTATGCTAATGGTGTGTTCCTTCTTTCCCTGCAGCAACTAATGGTCATTCAGAATGTTTGCGTTTGCTGATTGGTAATGCTGACCTTAAAAGTGCAGTAGACATTCAAGATGGGAATGGACAGTAAGTCAAATTTGTTTGTGATTTTTTTATTTATTTTTCCCCACTGATGATCTAAAGAGATTGCTGAAATGACTGTCTGCTATCTCTTAGAACCCCCTTGATGCTGTCGGTCCTGAGTGGACACACAGATTGTGTGTATTCTCTGCTGAATAAAGGAGCCAATGTAGAAGCCAAAGATAAGTGGGGCAGGACAGCCCTTCATAGAGGAGTACGGAGATCTTACCATTCTTACACACACTTACCCACTGTATATGTACTTATACTCGTACCTTCATTTTTTTGTCTGTTATGTGTTACGTTTTTTTCCTTCCAAAAATGTTGTTGTCGTTTCAATATTACCGTATATATGTTTGAGATGCTGCCAGGCATATTATAGATATACAAATGTGATTTTCTTTCATTTGTAAACTTTAGATTTGTGCTATTTTTTCTATAGAAGGAGTAATAATATCTGTCAGCTCTCAAATCATGTGAAATGCATAAGCGTTCAGGATGTCAGTCAACCGTAAAAAAAAACGCTAACACCTACCGTTTTCTGTCTGTAGGCGGTGACCGGTCACGAGGAATGTGTGGAGGCCTTGCTTCAGCACAGCGCCAACTTCCTGGTGCGAGACTGTAAAGGGCGCACACCAGTCCACCTGTCAGCAGCATGTGGACACATTGGGGTACTGGGAGGCCTGCTGCATGCTGCCCAATCAGTGGAAACACTCCCCGTCTTAACAGACAACCAAGGCTACACCCCACTGCACTGGGCCTGCTACAATGGTACAGAGTTGAGGGTTTGAAAACCTTCTTTAAAAAAGACAAACAATCAAATGTAGTTATGGGAATGTGTATCTGATGTTTAGTAATGTACGCTCTTAAATGCGGGCAAGCTGCCAAGAGAGTAAGAAGGAGCACTTAAGCAAGTGTAGATTTTAAAATCAGCATGGACAATCAATCATTTTTCATGTTTGTTCTTTCATGCATTTTCCTCATGCACCCAAATGCACAATTTCAACACGTGTGGATTTTAAAAGAGCCCTGATTGTGAGCCCCTGGAGATGAAGGCTGACAGTTAATGCTCTCTTGTCTGCAGGTCACGACACGTGTGTGGAGGTTTTGCTGGAACAAGAGGTTTTTCACAAGGCCGAAGGCAGTGCTTTCAGCCCCCTCCACTGTGCTGTGTAAGGTCTTTTGAGCCGTCCTCTGTTTAATTAAATGCATGCGAGGACAAACCTTTCATGGAGGAAGTAATGGTGCCCTTTTGTCATCTTTAGAATCCATGACAACGAAGGTGCTGCTGAGATGCTGATAGACACTCTGGGCCCGGCCATCGTCAATGCCAAAGACAGTAAAAGCAGGTATACACATTCATTTGAGACAGGTGTTTTGTACCTGTAATTAAAAGCTGGCATAATGACGAGATGATGAAAAATGAGCCTTGTTTCCGATATGTCTGCAGGACTCCACTACATGCAGCAGCCTTCACTGACCATGTGGAGTGTCTCCAGCTGCTGCTGAGCCACAACGCTCAGGTCAACAGTGTTGATGCTGCAGGGAAAACCCCGCTCATGATGGCCGCTGAAAATGGCCAGACCAACGCTGTCGGTACGAACGCTTCTCTACTTTCACCACTTTCGTTCTATGTTGTCTATAACTGGACTGTAAAACACCTCTCTGGGACGTAATAATCAGTGCTGCGTCGAATTAACTTCAATGTGTTTTTCCTGCTTTTACTTGTTAGAACTACTGGTGAGCAGTGCAAAAGCAGATCTCACTCTGCAGGATGCTGTGAAGAACACTGCACTTCATCTCGCCTGCAGTAAGGTTTGTATTGCCGTATGGTGGCACTCTTCCTACGTTCTGCAGCAGCAGTAATAGTTTGATCCTACAGTTTGTTTGTTGCATTGTTTCACACAAATGGTGTTACTGCACATTTAGAAGCTATACTCTCTGGTGATTTTTGATATGTATCGTACTGCACCTGTTTTCCACAGGGACATGAAACCAGTGCCTTGTTGATATTGGAGAAGATTACAGACAGAAACCTCATAAATGCCACTAACGCCGCCTTACAGACGTATGTATCACTTGTATTACATCAGGGTCTTGTCTCTTGCTGCATCTGAGCGATGGGAATGTGGGTTGGTTGCTGTGGGGATTTGAATTAGTAATATAGAGATACAAATCGTGAAATATTGACTCTCCTGTCAGTGCATTCATACTTTATGTTTTTCAAGGCCTCTACACGTGGCTGCAAGAAATGGTTTAACAGTGGTGGTGCAGGAGCTGCTTGCAAAGGGAGCCAGCGTACTTGCAGTCGATGAAAACGGTAAATTCACAATGTTGTTTTTCTATTACTATAGACCAGCACCTTTCATATATTTGGGGTTTTTACAGTACATCAGGAAGTCCCATCTAAACATCGATACTAATGGACATAGTAGTGTCAGTAATTATTAAAAAATCCTCATCCAAATGGCTATTGGACTGCTTTTATTTACCAGTTTCAATTAGTCCACACATCCACAACATTTTAGCTGCTCATTAACCTTTTAAATCATGTGCCTAATGTTCACTTCCGAAACACGACGGTTAACATACTGTAGACAAATCTCAAAGAGGTAAAAACAGGATCAGACCTTTATTTTGCTGATAACCAAGCAATTAAAACATGCCTGGCTCAGGTCTTACAGATTTTTCAGATCATCTTAATGAAAACTTCTCAGACTCGTTATGATTTTACCTCAAATACATCTAAAAAGCCGTGTTTACTCATTTAACTTAATCATTTACACCAATGCTTGAAACAGAAACTGTGTATTTCTGTTATATAGTATGTAACGTTGGTATACTGTCACTGTTCACAGGTTACACACCCGCCTTGGCTTGTGCCCCCAACAAAGATGTGGCAGACTGCCTAGCCCTAATCCTGGCCACCATGATGCCTGTGTCCCCCTGCGCCCCGGCACCCACCCTCCCTTTCAGTGCCATTAACCACTACACCACCAGCCCCTCCAAGAGCGTCACCTTCGACAGCCTGCCCGTGCTGCGCGGCGAGCACAGCTCCTACTGCAGCTTCAACAACATCAGCCATCAAGACGGGCTCTACAAGGACGAAGAGCTGAATGACTCGGACTCGGAGACGTACTGAGGGGACAGGAGGGAGCGATAAAATGCATAAACACACACACACTGTGTCTTAAAAATCACCCACCGCCAGCTTGGGAGGGCAGAAGAAGCAAGAGAAGCGCCCACAGGAGCCTTAAGAGTCCCCCCCCCCCACACACACACACACACACACAGGAGAGAGGGAGGAGGTGCAGCATGTTGGCCCACACTCATCCCGACCTCATCCAGCACCAGGTGTCCTTCAGCTGATACTGGACCTCAGTAACCGCTGCTTTACCAACCTTGACTTCTAGAGTGCTAAAAACTGCGCTTGTTGGGCAGACAGCGACTTTTGTACGGCAATAACATGCTGAAGAGGGATGGTAGCACTTCAGAGAGCTAAACCGACGGGGACCAAAAGGCATGGATGCATTTTAACCCAGTTTTAACTGTGTACATGAGATTGAGAATTTGGGGGTTTATTGGTTAGCAGGTGGGAAGGGGGGTTCATTTTGGGGATTTCTTGATGAGTTAGAGAAGGTTGATGTCCGCACACTACATCCGTCAGAATGCACTTGTCCTTCGAGTCTGTAAGTCATACAGCCGGAAAATCATTTATTTTTTGAGATCAAACATTTTTAATACACCCATGTTCATGTCTTAAACTCGTTATCCCTCAGTAAGAAATCTGATTTAGCGACCTGAATAATTTAAAAACATTTGATATGTGCGGCAGGTTATTTTTAAGTTGATCAACCTTACCTTTGTATATTGACCTGTCCATTGCGGTTTAGTCTTTGAAGAATAAATTATTTGTGTAATTTCGCTTCCTATTTATGTGTTCATTTTGTGCCTTCATTAGTTACTGAGAAAAGATGAGTTTGTTGAGGCAGCTGTGAAAGTACAGTGATGCGCACTAGGTAAGTAATGGAACATTTCTAAGAAGCACTGATCCTGTACTGACGCTCAGCTTTGTGAGAAGAAACACTGTAAACCAATGATAGGATAGCGTTTGATTTTGTTTGATATTTTTTGCTCTTATAGTCAATGTTTGTTGACAGGTTTTGCTTGCTTTAACTTAAAAAAAAAAGAAACCACTCGATCCTACCATGATTCAAATCTTCCCTTTTGTCTGTTGAAATATCCTTTTAACTGGAAATATGTACAATACATTTGCTAGCTTCTTTAGAATGGAAAAGATGTTTTTTTCTTTTCCTTGAAGAGGGATGAAACTAGCATGTATATAGAAATTATTACTGTGAATTCAACGCTCCAATGAATTCTTTCAGTACTGAGATTGCTGTATATTTTATGAGTAATAAAGAAATGAGTTATTTAATAATGAACATGAGTCTTTTTATGAAGTGTTGCCTTTCATTTTGTCAAATATGTGACACATTCGAAGCAGTTTTACATTCATACATTTTCACATGTCAGAGTAGGAAAAGCACAGGTGTAAATAATTGAATCAATGATCGCTTTATTCAATTGAGCAGCTTAAGTTTTCTGAGTACTGGTACTCACACTGGCTCATTGCCACATCATCACATACTTCCATCATAGTGTTGTAAGCCCTTTTACACTCTAGAGTCTAGACCAATCAGGGGAGGGCACATTCTAAAAACACATTTTACATGATGACATCCATCACTATAATTACATGTTTTAAAGAAATGGACTTACGTTTATGGTTTTAATATTGCTTCAGCACCCCCTGCTGGTTTAAATTAGTAAATGATGTGATTGTGGTATTATAAATATCTGAGAAACATTTCTGACATCAGGCATTACTTTTATTGTCCTTGCCCCGAATTTTTATCATTAAGATCTTACTGGAAAAATGTATTTTACCACTTTGTGTCAAGGTCAGCACAGTCCTTAATATCTATTATGGCTTCTTCTGGGGATCCACCAAAGAGCACATGCAGGATAGCTGGGCTGAGTCCTCCAAGGCATGGCCCATTATGGAGGAATGACCAATCATTCGGCCAGCAACAACAAAGAAGTCACTCTCCAAAAGGTAATGCCAAGTGGAGGGAGTCCGATGATCTTGTTCTCCCTCAAAAAGAAGAGTTCCTCCTGGTACTTCAATTAAAAAAGAAAAGTGAAAGAACATTGACAGTGCAGAATGTAAAGGACATAGACATTCAAACTTTCATACAGAATTAGTAAGGAAATATCAATCAGCCACTGAATACTTTGGGTGATCCTGTAGAAACCTACAGGGCCACAGCAGCTGCGTCACATTTGTTTGTTTTTTAAGGTTTTAGGTATTCTCTGGGTAAGTAGAGACAGATCTGTTGTCAGCCTGGAACTGATGCAAACCAAACACAGAGCCCGATAGCTGACAACCAGCCAGCAGCCAAAGTGAATATTCACTTACCAAAATTCATCTCAATACCATACTGAGGTTTGGACATGATGCTTGGAAAGAAATGGCGAGTCACGCCATCACCAATTGCTGGATCTCCTGAAAAAGCAAAATACACAGTACAGACATCAGTTAAATGAACATATGATCATTTTTTATCTTTAGTTTTGCGTGTGTAACCAATTTACCCTTGAGTGTGCATGTCAAGGGGCAAGCCCACTCAACATTAGCCATCTTATAAAAAGAAAGAACTGTCCTCTGCACTGTCTCCAAGATCCATGGTAAGATAGAATGATTTTCCAGTTGCATGCCGGCTTAAAATGTCGTCTTTGAATCTCTTTGCTGCCTCACTGGGATTTGAAAGAATTTTCCAATTAATACTGGATGAATTGATATGTAGAGAGCAACAATTTATTGCAATAAATGACGTAACACACCTGGGAAGCCTCTCTCCTCAGTGGGATCCAGGTCAACTATCTCAGGAGCAGCCACACGTCCCTGAGAGGTGGCACGCAGTAGTTTGTGTTGCTGGCCCTTGTTGTCTCACTTGTAGTCTTGTCAACATGCTCACAAATCTACCTTCACTTCGGGAGGCAATTTCTACCTCACCACTGCTCTGTGATGGTCTTGGGTAAAGAGAAGCACGTTTTGTTATTGGGGCTAGTATATTTTATATTACACATTCACAAAAACACTGCAACTAGAAAAGAATGGTCATATCAATAGAATACAATAAATCCATTCAAATTCATCTTTCCCTCAAGACCAATATTCAGGATCATAAACATTCAACATGCTTTACATCTTTTGGCAGACTCCAGAGCCTAATGCTTCATGTCTGATGTACGACTACTTGAGTGCTTGACAAATGTGACGTTTTAGTTCTGTAGAGCGATACCTCACGCACTCATCACTGTGAGCCTTGATTCTTGTAAGAGGGAACTCCTCTCCACACGTCACATTTCTGAGGTGGTCCAACTAGCTCATTACTGCATTCTGGTTGACATGCCTGTAAACAAGATCATTTTAAAATGTAACACAAGCTATACTTGTGTAAATGGTCATACTCTTGCCATTTTTATATGGGAACACCAATTTAAAAGTGAGGATCTTACAGGTTTCCAGATTCAGGATTCTTTGGAGTGGTCGGATGAAAATTGTAGCGTGACCAATCTGTGTTTGTGGATCTTTCAAATGTCTCACATGGTAACCCTCATTGGGACATGGTATGATGATCAGTTGGCGACTTCGTGTTGTTCCAGAGATTTTGAGCAACTCAAATCCTCCCCCTTGTCTGAGTTTTGGATATGCCTCTAAAATAAATTCTCTAAAGTCATCTGGATCAGTATGACTACCTGGAAATAGAAGATAATAATCCAAACAACCGATCTAACTTGACATATAATAACGTTTAATGTTTTTGAAAGGTAACTTGATTCAAGAAAAATACGTCTGTCCATCATGATGCCTGACTTACCTTGGAATGTAAGACGTTTCCCCCCTAGTCCTGCAGCAGCAAGTCTGTCTCTGGCTTATCGGTTTGTCCTCAATACAACAGAAAGAGTGAGTGTACGAATGAAGCCGTGCAGGCGCAGCAACAGTTCGCCTCCTTCTCCCTCCAATATATGGACCAAACGGTCTTGAAACCTCGGCTAGAATCAAGTGAAGAGGATAAGCTATAATCAGAGAATAAGGACGTTGCAGAAGACACATGTTGGCTAACGATATCATCGCACACTTTACAGGAATGCGATCTGACGCACAGCATGAATAAATAAATCACTCATCACCGGCGATAGTAATTTAGTCTACACAAGGGATCTAGCATGGAAAAGTGTTCCCTGCAGAAACCTACCGTCCACCGCATGGTTGCCTAGTTCAGTTTAATAGAGTATATTGGTACTTTGACCAACAGTATTTAGCTAAACAACTGCTGCTGTTATGCTGCTTATACGTTGAAACAGAAGAAACTCACAGCTCTCAAGCTGGTCAGCCACATCCCGCAGCAGGTCTGCCAGCGGCCGCCCGGTCGAAGCCATGAGTGCTGCTAGCTAGTTTTTTGACGTCGTCCACAGGGATGATTTGCTAGGAATCGATTGCTTCTGTCTTGCTCCACGACTCGACCATCATGCTTAAGAATGAGGTTCGGACCGCCTACCTCACTAACATACGGACACAGAAATAAATAAATGAAGGAATACATTTGAGCATTTAATTAGTTCTGTATTTATTTCATCATCTTTTTATTCTTTTATTTATTCATTTCCGTATTTATACATTGGAAGGAGTATTCTAGATGGGGCAGCCGCGGTGACGCATTCGGTCTCCAAACGGCCACAGCTGGCGCATAGAATGACGTCACACATGATTCTCAAGAGCGAAGGCAAAGCGTCACAAATGACGAGAGACAGCGAGATCCTTCTTGTGGCACTGGCACCTTTGTGGCACTCTGTGGCACTCAGCGGCACTCTCTGTGGCCTTTTCCTTTTGAATTTAAATTTTTATAGAAGTAGCCTATTAGACATCCTGATCCACACTCCATACCAGTTGGTGGCGGTACTGCACGAATTCATTGTTTGCCAACCGCCAATAAACCTCAAACAAGAAGAAGAAGAAGAAGAAGAAGACGACAACAGTCCTGCTGGTAGTCTCTCAATACCTTATGACAGTTTGGCCTTACACCTGCGGTCAAGTCAGCAGACACTCAGATATCCGTGGTCAACTCAGCAGACACTTAAATTGTAGTGCACCTATACGCTGAAACTTACGGTAAACGCAACCAAACGGCACAGGACGGGAGCGAGCGAAGGATTTTGCAAAGTTAGCGGAAAGATTAACGTGGAAACTTCCGGTTTTCTACAGACGAACATCCGGTTTTCAAAATAAGATGCCAACAAAGTATATATATTGCATAATGAAATGAGATTAAATGAATTATATTCCAATAAGTATAAAAAATGATACCATCATCTCGTGAGTTAAAGGGAAAATACACCTAAATTGTGCGTAAAGTGTATTTATTCTTTGTTTTGAGGGTTGCTGGAAATTAATAATACCTGACTGACAGTCAATTAAGATGTTTTACGAAGCAAAAACTCTGAACTGAATTTATATCTTCAAATGGCAAATTTCTGAAGTTTTTAAGGTGCTATGAAAATGTTTTGGACTTATTGAGAAAATACTTTTTATTACACTTTAAATATCCATTTATTAGATATTTTCAGAATTCAAATGTATGAGTTTTAATTTGAAATATCTCTTAATTGGTACAGTAAAAATGTCTAATATTCAGTATGGGTGGAGTCAACGATGTCCCCAACACATACATGTCAGTCATTGTCTGGACTTATTGAGAAAAATATTTTTGTAGCACCTTAAATATTGTGATATTACCCATTTTTGTCCTGAACATATATGCATTAGTCGTTGTGTGGAATTATTGAGAAAAACATTTTTATAGCACCATAAACATTTAAAAAATGTGCCATTTGAAGATAAAAATTCAGTTCCGAGTTTTTGCTTCGTAAAATATCTTAATTGACCGTCAGTCAGGTATTATTAACTTCCAGCAACCCTCAAATCAAAGAATAAAGACGCTTTACGTTTACCGTAAGTTTCAGCGTATATGTGCACTACAATTTAAGTGTCTGCTGAGTTGACCACGGAGATCTGAGTGTCTGCTGAACTTTACCGCAGTCCTGCAGGCACACAGCAGTGAAGCAACTCGTAACTAGCAGCCTCTGAACAGCCATGGACGAAGTGACAGGAGCTCAGCTGATCGCCGAGTCGCTAAAGGCTCAGGTAAGAGCGTTTAAGAATCAGATTGTGAAGATTGTTAAGTTTCTAACTTCTGATTCGAACCTGCCAGCGGTGACTGCACTAAAATGTAATAAAGTAACCACGCGTGTGGGCCTATCGCGTATAAAAAAATGTGTCAAAGTTCACGTGCTGCGCAGTCTAAAGTAGTTTTAAACTTTGAATGCAGAAAAGGCTGGTTTAATGGCTGCGTGCGATCGCATCTCCTTTTAAAACTCGTATACTTCAGTGTCTGTTTGTTGAAGAGCGTTTTCTTTCCCTGCAGAAAGTGGAGTACATGTTTGGGATAGTCGGCGTTCCTGTCATAGAAGTGGCCATGGCAGCTCAGGCTGCAGGGATCAAATATGTGGGAATGCGCAACGAACAAGCGGTAAAAACACTTCTTATTGCTATTCCACTACACTGTTGTTTACCTGCATTTCACGCATAATCCTTAACAACCACCATTATATTTTAATTTAACATGCAATACATGATGTCACACAACAGGCGTGCTATGCAGCATCTGCCATTGGATACCTCACTGGGAGGTAAGTCATTTAGTAATTGAACATAATAATGTGAGCAGCCGGTTGTATCTTACATGTTGCTCTCTCTTGTGGTTGTTTGTATCCAGACCAGGTTCCTGTCTGGTGGTGTCTGGACCTGGACTCATTCATGCTCTGGGCGGAATGGCCAACGCTAACATGAACTGCTGGTATAACTCAATAACATGATGCTGCTTTCATGCAGCTGACAGTGTAAACAGCTTTTAAATGGCTCCTGTTGGCCATGGTCACATTGACTTTTAAAGTGTATGTTGCCTTTGCACTTTGCTCAGGCCAGTGGTTGTTATTGGAGGCTCCTCAGATCAAAACCAGGAAACAGCAGGAGCCTTTCAGGAGTTTCCTCAGGTAATGCACGCCTTCATGCTGATTTATGCCTTCTGATGTCTCATTAAATTGACACTGTATTTCATTTGTTGCTAGGTGGAAGCATGTCGCCTTTATAGCAAGTTTTCTGCCAGACCCAGCAGCCTGGACGTCATTCCTTCAGTGATAGAGAAGGTAATACACCAGCTGCATTGTCTGATCTTTGATTGTCTAGTTTCCTTTATCACAGCAGACTAAGTAAGATATTTTGCATGGTTTGATGATAGTACGTTTTATTGTGTTTGTCTGCTCATAGGCAGTTCGCACCAGCATGTATGGGCGTCCAGGTGCTTGTTATGTGGATATTGCAGGGGACATGGTCAATGCTAAAGTGGACAGGAGCAAAGTCAGGTGTGCTAGCATTATTAAAATTGTTTTTTTCTGCATAGTATCACTTCTGTAATTCCAGGTGTATTGGCATTCAAAGAAGTGTGTTTTTTCCTGCAGAGTTGTGTCCTGCTGTCCAACTCCACCTGTGAGTTTGGCTCACCACGGAGCAATCGCTGAAGCCATATCTGTCTTGAAAGCAGCTAAAAGACCCTTAGTCATCATTGGCAAAGGCAAGATCGAAAGACACATCAGCACTCTCTCTCTATTACACCGAATAAGCCTGAAACGCTATATTTCCTCCGTCACTGGTGAACCGGAGTAGTTGGAATAGATAAGTCATGATAATATGAGTATTGTTGTGCCCATCAGGAGCAGCCTATGGCCGAGCAGAAACGGCCCTGAGGGAGTTTGTGGAAATGATTGGTCTGCCATTTCTGCCCACCCCCATGGGGAAAGGGGTCCTACCTGATGATCACCCCAACTGTGTGGCTGCTGCCCGCTCGAGGTCAGCCTCCCTTTCATTATAAAAATGTTCAGGAATCAAAAAGTGTGATTTTAGCCAATATTATCATTCAATATACGACGGAAACATACTGAACCTGTTACTTCTTAAATGTAAACATGTCGCAATTATTATAATATTTAATTTAGATGTAGGGTGGTATATCTAATACTGTTAATTCTAAAGATGCACTAAATGTTTGTATTCAGAAGTTTTTGTCTGAACTCAATGTTGCCCCGCCTTCTCCTCCGTTGTTTCTTTTAGAGCTCTTCTCCAGGCTGACGTTGTGCTTCTGCTTGGAGCCAGGCTGAATTGGATGCTACATTTTGGTCTGCCACCTAGATTCAACCCCAATGTCAAGATCATCCAGGCATGTAAAGGGCCTAGCCCTGCAAATCTGTGTTGCCTGTGACAAAATAGCGTTACCGTTACCTCATGCGTATGAAGCTAATGGGGAATTTGCCTATTCATTTCAGCATTGGTGTAAATACATGCAGTTTATTTATGTGTTTCTTTGCCATATCTCCTGCATTGTGTTTCACTGTCCCTGCAAATGTTGTGCTGTAACAACACAATACAATTGTGCTCTGAATACAGGTGGACCTTTGTGCTGAGGAGATGGGGAACAATGTGAGCCCTGCTGTTGCTCTCCTGGGAGACATCAACGCTGTTGTCATTCAGGTAACTTAGTCAGCACACAAACTCTCACATTTTTGATTAATCTCTCTTTTTGTGGTCTGTGTGCTTCTGCCCGATGTGCATTACAGTAATAAAAGAACCGCTCATATGGGTGTTTGTGGAAAGTAATTATGTCTTTGATTTTTTGTTTGTTCCACAGCTGGTGGAGGTCGTCCGTAAAGACGGCTGGAAATATGCCTCTGATTCAGAGTGGTGGAGCACACTGAAGGACAAAATTGTTGCTAATGCAAAAATATCAAAGGTGGGTTTAGACTCACTTTTGAAAAGCCTGAAATATGTTAAATTGGGTGGTTACTCAAACTGTTTATCGGAATGTCACATGCCGATGACAGCTATATTTAATATAGCTATGTATTCGGTCCATATAGATGTTCTGTATTGTATTATTATTTCTGCATTTTGGCCCTTTGTCTTTCGACAGACGCTCGCTCTTCAGTCGACAGTGCCCATGAACTACTACACAGTGTTTCATCACGTTTCCCAGCTGTTGCCACATGACTGTATCATCGTCAGCGAGGGTGCAAACACTATGGACGTAGGACGCACTATGTTGAACAACTACCTACCTCGACACAGGCAAGGCAGTCTTATCGAAGCAGCTCTTAAAGACACACTTCTCAATTGTGTTCACTCCAGATCAATGTTTATGTATTGAATTATTGAACTTACTCTGTGTGTTCATGCCTGTCCCCAAATGCTTTCCTGAATTTGGCTACCCCAGACAGGTACGGTATCATTGTAGGCATTTCAAAGACCCTGTCGTTTTGGGGTATTTTGTCAGAGCCCTTCCCAACAACTATGCTTAAGCAGGTGCTTTAAATATTCTTGCATTCCACTTTGAGCCAGCACTCCCACCCTGACCTCATGTCTCCTCCATGTCTGAAGGAGACGAACAAACCTTCAGGGACAAATGTTTAACTGTGTTTGCCTAAAGTGAGCTTTCGAGTCTGGTTAAGTTTGACTAGATTGTTGTTCGCTAATCCTGACGGTGTGCAGGTTGGATGCTGGTACATTTGGAACAATGGGAGTTGGCCTCGGCTTTGCTATAGCAGCAGCCACTGTGGAGAGGAGCGAGCATTCAAACCGAAGGATAGTCTGTGTGGAAGGAGACAGTGCCTTTGGATTTTCTGGCATGGAAGTTGAAACCATGTGCAGGTGGGTTGGTTGCTTCCCTCTCTATACACTTTAATCCCCGACTGCTACTTAATTGCACATTTACTCTGTTTTTCTAACAGGTATAATCTACCTGTGGTCATCATTGTGGTCAATAATAATGGCATTTACAGCGGAGTGGATCCTGAGACGTGGAAAGAAATGGCAAAAATGGGAGATCTGACCTCTATGTGAGTTACACATTATTTGGCAAATGATCACAACACATTCACCATAATGGTTTGCTACATGTAATCAGCTTTGATGCAATGAAATGTATCCTAAGTCACTATGTTGCATGTCAGTGCCCCTCCTGTGACCCTCCTACCCGAGGCACGCTATGATGAGGTCATGACGGCGTTTGGAGGTCGAGGGTTCCTGGTGAGGACGGTGGAGGAGCTGCGCAGTGCTTTACAGCTCAGCCTGAGTGACTGGGAGAGACCAAGTCTCCTAAATGTGCTCATTGACCCGTCCTCTGACAGAAAACAGCAGGTAACTGTCACCTGTCAGGAATGTGTCTTCTCAGTCATCCTGAGAAGTACAGGTCAAAATGAAAAAAATCCACTGTAGTTTTATTGTGAAGGAAATCCCCAGCTGTGGGAATGCCACGCCCCCTGGTGGTTGAGCATGTAATTTATGCTGCATTGTCACTTTCCTGCTTCTTAAAAAACGCTGTTGTGTCTGCTTTTCTCCAACATGGTCAATGCCCCATCCAAGGGGGCTGGGACTTCATCTGGCGACGGTCAAATGTGAATGGTTGACACGGTCCTTATTCACGTGGAGACATGGCACCTCCACCGGATAAACGTTGAGGGTTTCCCGTCTGTCATTACAACGGAATACCTTTAGCTTCATAATATATTTCCATAGCTAAATCCACATGTCCAGAATTCTGTGCAGTCCCAGATTGGCCAACCTTATGGTCCAGGACCTATAAGCTGCCCGAATCCATGACCTATGCAGAATTGTTGCAGACTACCAGAGAGTCAGGATTAATGTGTCATGAACTTGGCATTGGTCATAACGACTGAGATCTTAAGTCTCGTCTGGTACCACATTTTATCGAGTTGAATTGAAAAGTAGAACAGAAAGGAGATGTCCAATGACATTGAGAGTCACAGCAGTAAAGCCAGGCGTGATTTAAAAGCAGCAGCCACTCGGGTTCATGAGTAGTGCAGAGCAAGAAACAGCTTGGTGTTTACTTGGCTCTCGTCTCATCCTTATAGGGCTGCGTGACCGACATGCTTTACTGAACAGTAATCCGCACACTCCAGGTGCACTGCAGAACTGTTGTATTCCTCTCACAATCCCTCCACCTCACACTAACCTGACCTTTCTATTTCAGGTTCCCCATAATTAGAAAGCGTGGCCCTCTGTGTTTATGTTGAATGTATCCATGCAACCCTTCGCAGACATGTTTGAAGGCTGTATTGAGGGCTGTATCCATGGTGCTGAGCTCTCTGTGACCAGGAGAAAGAATTATCACCTTGTGAGATGTGCTGCCCTCATTGTTTGCCTCCTAACTGTTATCCATATTCAGATTTGAAGTTGAGTTTTAGGCAGTGGAGGAAGAACTGTTTATGTTGTCTGGTAAAAGTCAGTTTTGGAATGTGGAGACTGAATGGACTCAACATAGAGCTGATATATGTATCGGTCAATCATCGTAGGAGGTCTAATATAATGCTGTCTTGTCTGCAGGAGTTCCCATGGCTCACACTCTCCAACTTATAGACTGAAAGAAGGATCTGCCTCCTGCTCTGTCCAGAACATTATCAGACCAGCAGTGACTGTTTTCCTCAGTAAACTCAAACTGGGAAAATATATATAAATATTATGTGATTGTTTCCATGAAATAACAACTACTTTTTTTTTTTTTTAAATGAATTCTTACTACACAGTAGTATTAAAATGAACAAAATAATTAATATTACAATAAAAACAAATTTACACATACACTGAACATTGTCTTTATTTGTTCATGTAAAATCTGTTTGTTTCCTAATGTGATTAACATACAGTATTTAACTCTAACAGGATTGGGTGGAGGACAGGGAAAACAGTGGTAGCGCAGCAATGAAAGACGGTCAGCTTAACTAAAGGTTGTATTTACCCTAACCCAAAGTCTTACAACAAAACAAATCTAGTTCCCTGAAGAGCCTTATCACTTCAAGTAGAAAACCAAAAACGACTTTAGCCAGGCCTCTAGACATCATAATAGTTCAAAATACCCTAAAGAATTGCCCCAGAGACTTTGGGAGGAAGACACCGCAAGCTCCTCACTCTCAACATGTGCGTCACAAAATGAACTCCCCAATTCTCTCATGATGAGGAGATCAGCTCCAGGTGTGTGGCTTCCCACACCTGCTCCCAATACTCCCAATATGGGAGTGGGTGGAGCCACCTGACAGAAATGTAGATCCCTAAAATGCCCCCCCCCAGTCCTTTGCAGGCTCATTAAACTATTTGTATGCTGGTGAAAATGTCATTTTATGATCGACTCAGTGCTGAAAAACACTTCTTGGTCCAGATTTGTCAAATTTGCATAATGCACATGCATAAATGTACACCCTCTTATTTCACATCTCAGAACATCTTGGACAGAGGGTTTCTAGCAGAAGTGACACTTATTTGATTAATGATTGTGTATTAGTTAATATAAAGTTGCATTCTTTTTCACAATCTCCTGCAGACTTAAATGATACATTTTTTCCACTTGTGCAAGAATAGTATACTGTATGTGGAATATATCATTTTCATATCACTACAGTTGAAGTGTTAATTAGCGTTGCTTGGATTTGTAGTTTTACAGGTCTCGTATCCCCCAAAGAGCCTCGATGTAAATGCAGGCACTTAACTTTGTGGCACAGACTGCTTAATAAAACCAATTTATTCTAGACTAAATGGACATCATAATGCACAGGGGGATACACAGTGTACTGCATACAAAAAGATGGACTAAAAAGTACATGTTAACAGATGTGAAAGTTGTCTCAGGAAGCACAAAGGACACCTTCATGCAGAATCTGTTGCAGAAAAGCCCACCACCGTGGGTTAGTCATGATAAGTGTCCCTGTTAGAGGAGTGGAAACAACAAAAGACACCCCCTGCAGTAGTAGAGATCTAATATTGGCACTCGAAGCAGCTGGCGGGCTGTCTCCTGTAATTTTAGCGCACACTGATGCAGAGGAAAGATTTAATGGGCACTGGTCAGCGTACCCTCTTGTGAGGGCGTAAAGGAGACGGAGCAGAGCGAGCAGAGAGGGAGGGGAGCACAGGGAGAGGACAGTGAGGAGAGAGAGGCAGCGTGTGAGGGCTGCTGAGGCTCAGAGATAAAGTCAGGCAACTATCTGGAGAAGCATGACTCTTCTAACACTTGGACTGTATCTGCCACTGTGGTTTTGTTATGGCCTGGCTCAATCCTCTTTTCTGGACAGCTTTGTTTCCTTCCCAGTGGGTAAGAATAGTGTCTGTCTCTCTCGGTGTGTGTGTGCGTGTGTGTGTGTGTGTGTGTGTGTGTGTGCGTGCGTGCGCGCGCGTGTGCGTGTGTACTGTACTGTACATACAGTACTATGCATGCACAGGTGTTGAGAGAGTTGGGTTGTAAAAGCATGGATACTAAATGCCTAGGTTTTGGATCCATTTTAGGCTCATTATCTATGTAAAATACACTTGTTTTTGTTTTCATTCGCCCATGAGGTAAACTGAAAATGCCTCTATAAATAGCAAAACCAGCTCCAGTCCTTTAGTGAGAGGCACAGGCACTTCATATCTGTGTTCAGCTTCAACTCTGCCGGACGGGCGTCATGATTTGATAGTTTGCACCTGTTTACCTGTCCCTTATGTTGCTCCTGCATGTTCTAACCTCTTTGACTTGTCCATTTTCTACTGGATGTGTGGGATATTTGTTGGCAACATGTCACATTATATGTACCCCAGTTAACCGTGCTTGTCAATGTGTCATAAGTTAAGTATTACTTTTCTCATTTTGATTAAGAGGCTCCACATTCAGTTGTTGCAGAAGTTAAGACAACATAAACATGACTTCCGACTGTCCTCTTCTAATTTTGACACCTGGCATCATCGCCTGTGTGACTGACTGCATGCACACCTTGCACAGCTCTCCGATCCCCGGAGCAGCAGAAGAGATTCAGCCCATGCTGTTTACTGAGTCCGCCTCCACCCCCACTGTTTCCTCCACCCCCTTCACTTTGGCGCCGCCATGCTCATGTGAGTAGAAGTCACGTGACTCTCTATTGTGGAATATCTGACTGTTGATGTGTCCTTGGGTGATATCCAAACCGCCCCACACTTACTGTCTTTGACCCCCGAATGATAAACCATTAAAACACTCAGATGCTGGAACCTGTTTGCAGGAAGAAATGGCTGAACAAATCTCTTGCTGAGGGTTGTGAATTGTTATGTCAAGAATGGGATGGATTCTTTATCAGCATCAAATATTGGAAAGATGTGATTCTGTTGACTCGCTTCTATCGAAACAGTCAAAGCTGTAAAAGAAATACAGAATTTTGTTTTCATTTTCCAGAATGAAGACATTTCAAATAACAGTGGTGAGTCAGAGCCGGGCAAGGAGGACAAAGGTTCTGCCTGCGTCCGAGGCCCCCGCGGGCCCGCTGGTCCCTCTGGTCCTCAGGTAGGATCCTAAACTCTTCCCAAACATCATGGTTATCACAGCATAGTGTACTGTAGATCTGGCATTAGCATCTTTTACACCATTCTAACACACCTCCCACAGGTTGACTTACAGTACGTAGGATTCACTGTGAGCACTGACTGTCTCTAGTGATCCAAGGTGTTAAGAATTAGTCCTCCAAGAACATATTACCCCCATCTCCTCTTAAACTTGAGAGTTCCTGCAAAGCAGGAGATGGGGATTTCTCTGGCCCATGCAACACAGCAGCACATTAACGCTCTACATTTAGCTCAGACACAAATAGCCTTTTTCCACTGGCTGCCAGTGCCCCACACATCATTCTCAGAAACTGTCCCAAGTGATGTCTGTCCGAAAAGGCGTACTGGGGTTGCGTAAATTCCAGGGATTACCAACACAAGCATGTGTCCATGTGTTTACTCTGTGGATGAAAGATGTCAATACATTTTGGTCCAATAGGTGCTTTACGTCCAACCTTTGTTAGGCCAGCATTTCATAAGTTGAATTTGACCATTTACTGATTTACCAAATGATTGTTAAAGCTTTGCCCGTCTCCGGCTGTTGCAGCACCAGCTGGACTGCTGCAGCGTTTCAGTTTATCAGAAGAGACCCACAAGGCACTTTTCAAATCAATAGTGGCCACTCAGACTTTAGCTAATTGAAATTGCAGCTGCGGGCTTCTAGAAACAGACATGACTTTGTGGTGGGAAGTTGTGGACAACAAAACAAATTTAGATAGATATCTCAGAGATTTATGAGCATGTGGCATCATTTGATTGTATTTTCCTGTTTGTCAGGGTCCACCTGGATTACCTGGGATAGAAGGGCCCAAGGGAGAAAAGGTAAGCAGTTTATTTCCCCATGTTCTTGTCTCATCTCATTTATGTATCTTATAATACATTTTACAAGCTGCTAATTATTTTGTACGCTCAAGTTTAACTGACTGAAAGATGCTTGCTGGAATTGTATTGAGTACCCACTGTCCTTGTCCCCTCCTCCGCATCCTGTTGTCAGGGAGAAATCGGAAGACCTGGGCAAAAGGTGAGAGTCTCCATTAATCACTCCATATTCTCCGCTAAGTGGATTTACTCAAATATGAGATACCGTGCCTCCGCCTTCTCTCCAGCTGTAACTCAGAGTGCAGAGTACAACCTTGACAGGAGACAGCACAGATACACTGGCTGGACGCAAGGCAGGCAGATCTGCTGCTGTTTCGATGGCAGAGGGATGGTCTGCTCGCACTGACAGGAAGCTTATTCCTCAATATTGACCCCTCACAGACATTCAGCACCATGCCTCCCTGTCAGATGGCCCTCCCTTTCTATTAGAACAGAAGGAACAAGCCCACGCAGCTTTATTGCAAGCTCGGGACACAGCATTTGACCAAGGCAGGCGGAAGAGAAGTGACCTCCTTAAATGATCGGTCGCTGTGGTCGAGCAGCAAAAGCGGCCCAGTGGGAGAGCCTCACTGGCTGGTGGCCTGACTGAGCAGCTTTGCAGCACTGCGGTGCAATTTAGCTTAGTGCTCCAGCCAGGTCATAAATCATTTTATTTCCCACAAGCACGGGCTCCTGTTCTATACACAGCCCATCATTTAATTAAAGAGAGCAAAGTGACAGGGCTCGTTAAAGTCATTCTCCCTCTACATGTGCAGCAGTGTCTGATAAATACTGTAGCAAGCAGGCTGTCAGCTTATGCAGCAAATCCTGCACTTGAATTGTTTTTCTTTCTTTTCTTTTTTTTTTTTTTTTACCTGCAAAGCTAACAGGCATAAGAGGCCCTGGTTTCGTAATCAGATTACCGCTTCCTCAGCTGTGGCAGCAATTGTTTTATTAGATATTTCTACGTCTGAGATCATGTGTTAAAATTGATGTCTGCTGTTAGGGTCGAACAGGTCCTCCTGGACTTCCTGGCAAACAGGGACCAGCTGGATGGCCTGGACCAAGTGGGCCCAAAGTGAGTAAGTCAGACCTCATAATGTAGATGATACAAAATATGTTCTGAGATGAGACCAGTAAGTGCCAATACAAGGTCGGGTAGATGAGTGTTCGCTATTATTTGTGTTCAGTCCCATACAATGAAATACTCTGTTATGTAACAACTTTTTCTATATGAATGCGTAATTGAAATTGTACAAAAGAATCTGGGATTCAAAGCCTGCACAGTATTTCTTCTTTGGGCTGTGGGTAATATTGTGTCAAAATAAATAAAGCAAATCCACATTTGTCTTATACCTAATGTTTTTCCGTGCATCAGGGTGAGAAAGGTGACCCGGGGCTGATGGGTTTGCCTGGAGCCAGAGGACCTATTGGGCCACGGGTATGAGATACATATGCACTACACTGATCTGGCATGGTCTCACCTTCACACTGATTTTTTTTCATCCTGGATATTTTGTGTCTTTAATTCTAGGGTTTACCCGGGTATAAAGGTGAAAAGGTATGAAACCATTTGTTATTATCATTCAGTAGAAAATGCAATTAGATATATTGATTAATCTTAACATCTAATCATTAACATCATCTGCTCCATCAGGGTTCTCGAGGAGATCGCGGTGAAAGTGGAGTGAAAGGCGACAAGGTATGAAGATTTAATCAGTCGCAGGGGTCATTTGGAATGAATGAAGCAGCACTATGGTGCATACAGTATATGCTGTACATGATCAAAGTTATATTATGCTTTACTGTTCTTTATCCGCAGGGTGCGATGGGTTTCCCAGGAATGCTTGGACAGAAAGTGAGAAACACATTGAAACAAAGAAGGAGTTTTGAATTTGCTCCGCAGAATTACAACTTTCCAAATACGACCAAAATGAATGTTGAGTTGATGTGATTTGGTGTGCAGGGGGAAATGGGTCCAAAGGGAGAACCTGGGATCTCAGGAAACAGAGGACCCACTGGCCGACCAGGGAAGAGAGGCAAGCAGGTGAGGAGTTGGTGGACATGTCAGCGATATATGGAGTTATATACTCACGCATGTATTGAGAACAGAAGATTTTTGTTACTTGTGTGTTAATCATTTCTCTTCAAAATGTAATTGATGGCCATGCAAAAAATACTTTTCTATGCTCAAAATGTCCTATTGCACATTCAGGATTAATATTGGTATGTTCGTATTAGTTTCAACCTTTTGATTTTTAAACCTTTTTGTAAAGAAACCGACCGCCTTGTGCATTGTTTTGATTGTGTTTCAGGGAGGTAAAGGAGACACAGGCAGTGTTGGTCCGATGGGACCTGCAGGCCCACAGGGAACTCCAGGCCACCCTGGTCCTCCTGGTTCACCTGCCACAGGTGAGAACCTTTTCCATTTTCCATCAGATTAAAAACTCTTGACTGCATTGATTTAAAAGCTGACTTTTTGTTCAATCAAGGCACACATTTACATACGTCCACTTTTGGTATTTGGTTCTGCACTTTCTCTGAGAGTGAGTGAAAAGCTGTGCTCCCAGTGGGAGGAGTAGCTGACACCCCTGTCGGCAAAATGAAGCAGACTTTAGACCAGTGTAAGAGGTAACACTGGTAGTTTTACATAGCAGCAGAGAAACCTTATCTCCTGAGGTGAAACAAGATGCTGTCTTCATGACATCATGTGGCTAAAATGGAGCCACAGATGGCGAGCCTCCTTGCAGTTTTCCAAATAATATGTCACCAGATGATTAATGTGACATTTGCTTGTTTGATCAGGTTTATCAGTGAATTAGGTTGATTGGTTTTGCTTCTTGATAAAGGAATCAAAGATACTACATTTCATGACATATGGTACTTATATCATCCCCTTCACTTTAGTTAGTTTAGTATATTTTTTCTCCTCTCTTCATATGTTTAGGACTATTCATGGTTGGAACAAAGGGTGGGCGTGGTCCACCAGGGCCTCCTGGAAAGTGTAGCTGTGGCTCTCTCAGTAATTCTCCATTTGATGATTACCCTTCCAGAGGAAACTATCCCAAAGTATCAGCGGTGAGGAATTAAGTCTTGTCGGGTGCAAAAAGTTATGTACAGTATTTTTTTGATGTACCGAATCATTTGACACATCGCTGACAAAACTCAAACTTGAATCACAGTTAAAACGTATAGGCTATACTGTATGTATGTAACATCTAAGTCAATGTTATTTTTACTTGGGTTTCAATAACTTTTGAGTTGATTATTCAAAGACAAAGAGTTTAGAAAGAGAAAAGTATGCCTATTGAGAGACATACTGCAAGCTGAGATATAAAATTTGAATGCTCAATATCTCAAAATTGCACCCAACCATATAATTCGAAATACACTAAGTATTGAAAACATGACAGTACATTTCTTCACCTTGCCTTTCATTCAGATATTCGTTGTCAGCAATGAGGAAGAACTGGAGAGCCTTCACACAGATAATGCTCTTGCATTCCGCAAAGACCAGAGATCTCTCTATTTCAAAGACATTGATGGCTGGCTGCCAATCCAGGTATCAGTGCATGCAGCGAAATCTGATTATTTCATCTGGTTTTACACACGACGACTTTTCAAGCACTTTTTTCCATTTTGTTCAACTTTTTTAAACTTTGCAAAAGACTTTTCCATTCCAGTTGACTCCGTTCCAGTCCATGGAAAACGCACCTGACGATGAGGGTTACTGCGGTGACGGGATTGTGCAGATTTCCACTGGGGAGGAGTGTGACGACAGAAACAGAGTCGTCACTGACGGCTGCGTCAGTAAGTCAAGCGTCCACGTTAGGTGGTCTAAAAGAGCTCCTTGGTTGTGCTCTGCTGTGCACATATAACATCCCCCCCCCCCCCAACCACCTCTGCTGTCTCCCCTTACCACAGAGTGTAAACACGCCTACTGTGGAGACGGTTACCGCTATGAGGGGGCTGAGGAGTGTGATGGAAAGGACTTTGGATACCAGACATGTAATTCATATCTCCCAGGGTAAGCACAGCATACAACTATATCTTGACAACAATGAGAAGTCTTTTGTTGATATGTTAAACTGACCGAAACCTTGTTTCTCATGTTCTTTGCAGGTCATATGGTCACCTCAAGTGCACACCATACTGTGTTATTGACTCCACAAACTGCAAGTACTTCACTTGAGGTGGAAGCTGGACAGTGCAGCGGGATCCTCTGTGTGATATTTGGAATATTTTTATGCAAAAAAAAAAAGAACAATAATGCTCCAAGCAAGAGACTCTGAAGGTAGAGGCAGCCAATGATTCTATGATGAAAGAAAAAAACAAAACATATATATATATATATATATATATATATACTATATACTATATATAACTCCTCTGTATTGCTGCTGGAGTGCCAAGTAGCTCCCCGGAGTTGTAGTTGGTCAGTGGAGGTGACAACTTTCACCCACACATAGGAAATGCACAGGACAACTGCACTCAGTCTTAACAAGCAGGACTTAAGACTGGCCTCCTCACCATGAATCAGCCTCTGGATGCAACAGTTATGTGACAGCCATGCAGAGACTTAATTAAGTGCCAGTGGGAGATGTTGCAGAGGAGCAGTAGCCGGGCCAGAGAGGCGTATTAATCTTGACCCAGATACTGTTGAGAAAGAGAGGCAGTAGGACATCCAGAGCCATGGCCTCAGGTATTCTAATGCAGCATCAATGGCAGCATTTGCATGAGGCTGGGATTACTGAGACCATGACCACAGCTGTCACTATCCAAGCATGTAACCCCTCACCTTACTTATTATTGCCACGACAAGGCTCGTACTGTGTCGTCTCAATATCACAACAAGAATTGCAGTTAGCAAGTAGTAGTACAAGCTCAATGTGTGTGCAGAATGGAGATAGAGGGGCATGGACTATGCACTTGTAATATTTCAGTGAGACTGTTACACCAGGAGACCGACTTGGCCTGATCAGCTTGAGGTGGTACTGTGCTTGACAGGGTCATTCAGTCTGGACAAGGTTTCATAAATCCAAAAAAACTTCTCAGGAACCAACAGGTAATGTAGCTCCACACAGCACCTTTCACAGGCACCCCCACACCACTCTCTTTGTAAATGATATGGCAGTGACTGTACGCTGAAGCACACAGATAACTTGAGTTTCCTCCCTGTGATTCTGTGAGAAATGAAATATACTGTATATGAAGGCTTGAAACTGTTATGTTCTTAATTTTCTCACTGCACAGGGAAGGCTGGGATAGTCTGCACCTGCTAAAGGGGGAGGAATTTCAATTCCAGTCTGTTAGGTCATCATTACTGTATTTACTCTAATACCTCTTTATTCAGTCTTTCTGTCTTACAGTATATACAACAGAGAAACTTAACAGTATACTTAACAGTGTAGATGTAGTCTGCTGTGTGTTTGGCACTAATGGTGAAAATGACTTTGCCAATATAAGCTGACCTTTTCCATAAGCTACTGTATGAGTCGCTGAGATGGAGCCAGGTGTTATAAAGTGATTCTTCTGTAAAAAGAAAGATACAGACTGTTCTCTATATTGTCTCCGCATGCTTGTGATACAGTGCTAATGGGTGTGAAACACTTCCGCTTTTGTTTTGTAAACCATGGCATCTTAAGAAATATCAGTCTTGCTCTGCCCAGAGTGTAGCTAAGTACTGTATGTATGACACAGCTTATATGATAGTGATGAACTGTGCCTTGCACAAATCTGAAATACCTTTTGTAAACTATGGTGAATGTTCTGTCTGTGGCCTGTGCTGCTGTGCTATATCCTGCACTGTGTATGCACAACAATGCTGAAACATAACGTGCATGTGGTAACGTACTGTAAGGCTTTATGAAATATAGTATGCGCTGTGACGGATAGTCAGTTCATTTTGTTTCATTGCTCAGATATGATTTATACAGTAGTTGTGGATACTTTTAAAAATAAATAAAACAGGAATCTACATCCTTCAAACATGTCGGTCTGCTTTACACCCATGAATCTTTAAACTTACGTCAGGGTTTTTATTTTTCAGCAGCTCTGCTTCCTGTGCATTGTGAGCAAGTGTCGACAGTGATTGGATGCTGTGCAAAAAGCCAATGTTCTTTCAGAGCACTCACTGTAAAAAAAAAAAAAAACAACCAACAACAAAAAGCAGACAAAGCAGATATCTATCAAGTGCAAAAGAGATGCTGTCAGCGGCTCCTTGCAAAGTGCTGCATTAGACGAGATAGCTGACAGACCTCCCAGTGAACTCTCGCTGTTTTCTCAGACATGGCAATGGGTTTTTCAGCTTTTTATTCTGTCTCGATGAAGCCCCCTTTAGAGCGGAGTCTGTGCCTGGAGATGAGGCACAGTGATACAGGTTGGGCATGGGCAACCAGCCAGTGTTGCAACAGAGATGTTTGAGGTTGGACGCGACCACATAACTCTATTAGCATGCCATATTTCTTTTCTAAATCACATCAGGGCAATTTGTCTGCTGAGATGCCCAAGTAAAAGCTTACCTTGGTTGATTTGTCCCATCATGTGCATTCCCCTGACCAGACCAATCAGATTTGTACCACAGATGTCTCTGTACAGCACTAAATGTCGCTGGAGATGCTGTGGCCGACCTCATTCTACGGCTCTGTAATGAAAAGATCTGCTGTGCTCACAGACGAATCCAACAATTGGAGTTTACTATTTGTGGAGATTGGGAACCTTAAACAGTTCTCTTACAAATGAATTTATTAACTACCAGCTGTTTGTTTTCAAGATTTGATTGGTTTTCCCTCTCTCTCTCAAAGACGCTGGTCATGGAGTTAAGTTCTATTTTGAGCTGTCTCAAGGTGAAGCGAAATCAAACACTTTCCTCAACAAAAGGACTTATTTTAGTGCAGGTTGGGTGGTGTAGCATTGCAGCTGTGGCACAAGGGGCGATGCAAATGAGGCCATGGGGACAGGAAACAGTGAGGCGCCCAGCTGTTGGCCTAAGGCAAGTGAAAATCCCTGACCTATAAGCAGAAATGGCTGGCATGCAGGGTGCTGTGGTCCTGGCAGAGGACGCACTACTGCTCCACATGCAAAACTCTCACAGCAAAGTATGCAAAGGTGTTATTTGAGCTCAGGGCCACTGTTGTTTAGACAAACACCTGTGCAGATTTACCATCTATTGCTTATTCTCTTATATACTCGTTGATTTGTTTGATTAACAAGCAAAATGCAGAAAAGTGAGGGTCAATTATACACTATTTGATTTCAGTTTCACCAGGAGAAGCACAATAAATAGGGAACCTCCACAAGGCTTCCTTGATAGGGTCACAAAGACAAAAGGATTAACAGAGCAGTGTTAAGGAAAGCAAAGGAAAGCAGTGTTTCGCCAGGGAAATGAAACAGCAACGTGGGGGACGTGGCAGACCTGAAGCACGCAGAGACATTTCTCTTCTGTGAATGAAACATTACCTCTGGACTATCTGATAAAGAAATCTGAGACCGCATATTTGACTACGACAGGACTGGACACACACACACCAAGACAACTTCATTATTTATTATGTAGAAATCAAATAGCATCTTATATACAGTCATAGAAAACCAAATCAAACGTTCGCAATATCACCATGGAAAAACATTGAGGTTTATTTGCAACATGAAATCAGCCCATCTGTGGTGTAAACCTACACTGCAAATGACTTACTTCAAGAATTACTGTATGCATTCCTGAAAACAAAAGATGTCTTAGTAAAAAGAAGCCCTATGAGGATGGTCCTGCTTTGTTTGAATGGTTCATTGACATGGACAAACTTTAACCTGGCTGGGAGGTTGAAGTCTTACCACTCATTTAATTATTAAAATAAACTATGAAGCAGGGCTGGTAACAACACTCGTTATATGCAGAACAGTGCATGGACGAGATGAAGTAGACCAGCTGAACGTTACTGTTCATTATCAGTACCGAGATGAAGGAGAAGCAATGTATTTGAACTTTTCATCGATCCACTTTAGGATTCTTCAATAACTCGGTTACTTCAAGTCCTTGGCCTATATTCAGTCTCCATTGGCACCAATGTTACTTAATACATAAAACCATGCAAGCAATAAACATGCTCTATGGATACAAATGCCCTTACATTCCCACCAGAGCTGGACCGCAATGACATCAATGTGAACTTTATAACTTAGGACGCAATAAATAGACTTTGTGAAAATGCATTCTATGCATAGGTTTGTGCAGAGGATGTCCACAAAAGTATTCAGCAGTTGTCAGTACTTCAAACAGCGACACTGTATCACTTTAGTCTTGTGTGTTGCGGTACTCAAAGGCTAAAGCCAGTCACATGACAGCTTCTTTTGGTCCCACGGAAAGTCTCCAGAGCGATAGCTCGTAACATTTTAGTGATGTAAAACAATACACTGTCAACCTGCAGGGTTTGTTTTGACATTTCAGGAAAGAAAAACAAAAAAAAAGTGATCATAATACCATAGCTTTCAATGGTCAGTGCAAAAACTAACTTTCTACATAATACATTAAAAGTTAGCCAAATTTGCTATACTATCACATACTTAAGGCATATATATATTGGGCATTGGCACAATCTGAAGTTGTTTTTGTCAAACAAGTGCTTAATGTTAGTCGCAAGTATCACCCGGTTTCATGAATCCAAGACAATGTTGATTAGAAAATGTCTTTGCATTCTCATCAGGGAAATCACACATGATCTTCCAGGGACAGTTACTAGAGTACTTGTGGTTATGTACCTGTACATAACAAGCCACAATACAGCCACACAATGTGCACCAGAAACAAATGTCAGCATGAATCATTATGGTTGGAGTCTCTTCAACAAACCATAAATGTCTCCATTGTCATTGCTTGCTCCTAAATACAGACATTAATACCTTCTTCAAACCTAGAGCCTCCACTGCTAACACCTAACACTGACACGGGACATGCTCACACTATTTTGTACACAAAGATGCATCCGGCACCATCCTTCAGCAGTCGGATTCTGTCCTTCCTTTGAATGCGGCTCCTCTCTCTGTTCCGAGTTTCACACCACTTCATCGGACTCCAGGTTGTATTCTTCATACAGGGCATCTAGGATGGCCAGATGCTTCTCCATGGCGGGCAGGTACACTCCCAGGTCCCTGTGCATGCCGCGGGTGAAGCCGCCCTTCAGCTCGTCGCCCTCTCTCGACACTAAGGCAGCGGCGAAACTTCGATAAGACGGTGCAGCTCTCAGCGCCAACTGGGGAAATAGGAAACATTTGATAGTCACACATTCCAAGAACAGATGAAGCATTGGTGTGAGAGATACCTACAGCGAAAACGCCTCGCACGACCCATCCGTGGTACTGTCGGAGGCTCTTTCCATAGGCATTGTCTGGGGGAGAGAATAGACAGAACATGATGGATCTTGAACGTGCGTTGAGTTGTATCTTTTTTTCATCGTAGAAATTGGACTCACTTAGTGCACCCTGGATGTCTTGTTCTCCCGCATTGACCTCTGACAGGAACTCCTTGAGGAACTTCAGGCCTCGTCCGAGCCACAGCAGAGCCTCGGTGGCAGAGTTACGCACCCGAGCAACATCGGTCTGCACTTCATACAGCACGATGGACTGTAGCGTGGGGAAGCTGTCGGGCTCCGACATCAGCTTCTGATGAATTTTCTACAGGGTTTAAAAGACGTTGATATGGTGACAAGAGCTGGAGATGGAGTCATCATTCTGACTCTGATCAGACAAAATGATAAAGACTATTTTAACAGCTCAATAAGTTACAGTACTTAATCTAATGAACACTGACAGAACAAAAATACCAGTACTGAGATTTTGGTTTTCACTTATTATAGCAAATCTCTGTGTTGACATTATACTGTAGTGGGTGCTTAAGTACTAATGTTGATTAATCCTGTTTGTCACACTACATGTAGATGTAAAGCCACTTTTGAAGAGCTATGCCTTCATTTCTTTTGTTGAACAGTGGAATCTGCTTTAAGACAACCTCTCAATGACATGAACACATACCTTGATATTTCCAACAAAATCCATTTTAACTGGTGCAAACACTGTGGAGCCCAGCTTGTCTGAGAAGAGAAAACCCATGAGCATTCACTTGTTGCTTATGAAAGAAAGGATTCTTAGTTTCATGTCATCTTATTAGGACTACAGTGTTTTAAGCAACGCTAAAGAGGGAAGAAAACCCTGTGTAACAATGTTCAGAAGACAATTTCACCTTTTGACTGCAGATTTAATGGGAAAATAGTAACGGCTTGTGACACAGTAGAAGTCCTAAGTGCCAATTCTGAGGGCATGCTGTGTGGAGTCTGGGTCAAGATTTGTCATTCATTTGGGCTGAAAATGTTTGCGCACAGCTAGACGTGAGCAAAAGTTTACATCACTTTAGATATATATTTAGTCACTAACAGAGATTTCCAATGTTTTACATTTAAAGGGGACCTTTATAAAAGCCCTACTGTTCATATTAAAAACATAATGCTCTGGTATCCTGGCCATCTTACATGTGAACAAATTCAACGTTGATGCTTATCTGCAAATCTCTCGTACCACCAGGTCATTCTGGATGACCTAAAATCATTCTCCAACCTCCCCTCCTCATTATTGGGCCACATCAGACGTAGCTCGGAAAAAGGGTTTTTTCAACCCGCCTGACAATTTCCTCCGAAATTGGCAAAACAAGAAATGTTTTTAAAGTCTTTGTCCTTGTTTGTGTCGTTACTGTGACCGACCACCTTTATCTATGTGTAGATGTGTAGTGCACACAGACTACGACACAGGAACAAGTATGAGCTAACAATCAACTTAAGATAGACTGTTAGGCAACAAAGAATAAAGAAAACCAATGAAAGGTGCAGAGGGAAATAATGAGGGCATGAAAGAAAAGGCTGGCGATTATTAACCCAAGACAGAAAGCTGTCACCTTATCAAATACAGACAATGTAAAAGACAGAGCATGCAGAAATTACAAGAAAAATAGTAGGAAGAAGTTTTCCTTATGAAAGCTATAAAAGGGTGAAATGAGCACAGGTGCAGCATGAGAAAGAGGCAGATCAAGAGGAGAGACTGAAAGTGACCGGCCTACCTAATACAGGTACTAGTGCATAGCATGAGTCCAAAAACTCTTGTGTAGGGATACCATTGCCGTCGTCCAGTCTTATATCACTAAATCTAAAAGAGTAGAACAGATTCAAACAGGAGAATATATTAGAGGGACGTATGCCAGTCAGTTTTATTTGATCAACTCCAACAGAAAAAATAACAGAAAAGGGTACAAATGTCAAAAACCAAGCCAGAGAAATGATCCACACAGTGCCATGCATTTCTGTGCCTGACCATAATACCTGAGACTATTCTGCTACAACTTAACAGAGTTGTTGTTCATCTTAAACCGTCTCATCAATATTAAAAAAGACCAACTCCAAAATGAACGCACTGTCACATCTTGCAGTTAAATACTGGTTAAGTGAGAATGATTTTTCCCCCCATTATAATAATGTTTATAATTGATTATTAACACGCTAGTCCATTGTTCAGTAACACTCTTCAAGGTCTTAAAATGAGAAAATAAAATACGTTTGAAATACAGAGTGAAACAAAAAAGCTTTACAAACCCAAATATCAGATGAGGGCCTCTCTGTGTCACGTGATCAAGAGAGAACACACTAATATAAAACACTTATAATGACATCGTGAAATGGATTCAGTCAAAATGTTCCAAAACCTGTTATATATATAAATTCTGTGCAACACTTTATCACAATTAATATATTTCCACAATCTAAGTAACTCTGCAGTTTAGTCAAAAGTTGCAGCAGAAGTGCAGTGCCTCCAAGACAAGAATACTACATATAGCTTGGATTGGTTAACCCTAATACTGTCATAGTAAAACACCACAGACGATCACACAGTAACGTGTGTGTCCTAAAGAATGTGACCTTCCTGAGTAGCATTTTCATACCTGTGACTCATTGTGCTGAAGAAAGTTTCCACCTGCTCGGTGTCTTCTGAATCTGGTGAATCTCTGGAGGTTTCACCTTCACGTTGAGCCTCCTCTTGGTCTGGAACAGCTTCCTGTTGGTGCTGAGGCTGAACGACGTCCGCTTCCTTGTTGTTGTTGTCGCGCTCTTCCCGACTTTGGTCCACTTTGTGCGGCTGCTCTTGTTTTGTCTCCTTTTGATCGTCCGCTTCGTTTTCCTCACCCCTCTCTGCTGGTTGTTCGTAGTGTTCAGTCCCAGAGGTATTCTGGGTAGTGTGTGAAGTAGGATCGACTCCCTCCTCGTGGACTGACCTGTTGCTGTCGGCGCCATCGACATCTGGGTGACAAGAGTAGACAAACAGCACTTGGATGACTTGCACAACGATCGACTTATTCTCTTTAACCACAGGCAGGGTACACCGAGATTCATGCTCATCCATCACTTAGTATTTCAGTAAAATTATATGAACTTCTAGAGCAGCACTACATACATGTTGTATTGTGTAGAGGTGTTGCTGTACTGACCTCTATAGGCTGAATGGTTCAGTACGTCACAGTTGGGTGTGGTAAAGTGTGACTGGTTTCAGTTGCGACTACACCCGACTGTGATTTAACATCAGGCTTCTTGAAATGCTTTTCTTTACCATCGCTTTGTTTTGGTATTTTTGCCTTAACCAAAATAACGTGATGTCAATTATGTAACAAAAAAAACTCATAAAAAACATCTCTTAAGTTCCAGTAAAGTGCTACATTACATTAAAAAAAAAATCCTATGTAATAAAAGAAATCCCTTCACCTCATAAGCACACTTAAAAATCTATTGTGTGTTTTAAATAATGTATCTTTGTATTCACAGTGAGATAGTATATGTATTACAGATAAAACAGACTTCCCCTGTTACTGCTAAGGGAAATGCAATAATGTAATTGGGGCATCCATCACTGTCTGCTCACTAAAAGGCAATAATCTATCCATGAGGTCAGATGATGTACGCACAACAACCCTTTGGGATGTGTGTGTGTGTGGTCTTTCCTTTATGGAATGCAGGAATGGTTTCAGTTCAGGGAGCAAGTGAAGTGGTTTGGACACCTCACTTACCTGATGGGGAATGATGGTGTTCTGGTCTATCGGGCTCATCTGGTCCTTCGGCTCCAGAGTCAAGGCTCTGGTTGTCCTGTGCAATTACTTCTCCTGAGGTTTCAGCCAAATCTCTCCATCTGGAATCAATTTTGAGCGTGCAATGTTAATTCTAAAACTCAGAACGCACTTATTTTGAGTGTCTAGTGCAACAGAAATGCAACATTAATGATGTTTTATCGTATAAACAGAAAACATTTGAACGGGTATTTAATGTTCACCTCACTGTCCTGAGTGCTACTTAAAAAAATGAAAGAAGAAGCAGTGTAGGAAGTAAAAATACATTATGAAAGAAAACCTACTTTTCTCCAAAGTTCTGTTTTAAATGATTGACAGGTTTAATCTGTTGGAGAAGCAAGACATTAGGGAGTTATAAATATATACATATATAATTAAACAAGTAATGCTGATTTTACTAGATTATCTGATTAGACACAGGAGTGGTGGCATAAATGTACCTTCTGAGGTTTGATGGTGGCTACTGGAGGAGATCCTGGTGGACTCTGCGTCGCCACATCTGAACTAAACGTGTGGTTTGCTATCTGCATGCATTCCTCTAGAGTCTTGAGGAAAGTGGTGCACGTAGACTTCACCATGTTTCCAGTGTCTATTCCTGTCTGAAAGGGGGGCGCACACGCACACACACACACACACACACACACACACACACACACACACACATTAGCCGACACTCCCCCTAAATATCCTGACAGGCAAGTGTGTTGTTCCGCTGAAATCTATTAAAAAACTAAATATAAAACAAAGAAAAATAAGAAGAGAAAATGTACTTGTGATAACTGCTTGCTGTCCGGTCTATAAGTATGCATAAGCACACAACAGTTGAATGTCTTGCTACCCTATACTGCAGTCTCACACCAACAGCAGCTTCTCTTATTTCATCAGCTCATCCAAACCTTAAGCTTACCTCCGCCGTGTCTCCTAGCTCATCATTCTCCTTGATCTTGTTTACTTGTTGGAGAAGAAGGTCACAGTACAACCGGAGCTCCGACATCTTAGTTTTCAATGCCTCCGTGTTCTCCTGGAGCTCTGCAATAATAACAGCAGCAGCAAACCGTTCACAACGTTTTTACAATAGAATGCTAGTTGTGTAAGGGTACTCATAGCATTGAAATACCTTTTTCTCTTTTTGTTCGGTTGTCTGTAAGGCAAGCTTTGGCTGTTCCCAGTGCCACCAGCCATTTCTGCCTCTCTGCTGCGTTGATGGCTTTGAGGTAAAAGTACTGCTCTCCTGGTATGGTCAGGTCAACTCGTGTAGAGTCAGAGGAATGAACTAATGAAACACACACACACACACACACACACACACACACACACACACACAGGGAGACATGTTTGTTAGGACTACATAAAAAAAAGGGCGAGAGACAGTTACTCACAAACACTTTGCACAATGAAACACAGCAGACAGGACAAAGTGAGCCATACAGACCTTGGATTTCACAAACGGAAATTTTAATGCTGCCCTTGCAACCTTTCCACGCATCTTCTTGAGAGTCATAGTAAGACAAAGTTCCTCCGTCAAGCACAAACCAACGAGGTTGCCAACCTGAAAAAAATAAAATAGTAATTTATAGTCGTTTGATCATTGTTTAACGAGCATGGGTACTTCACTTTTCAATGTCGGTATCAATTAGAAAAACTCAATAAAAAACAGCTTCATGAGCTAGCGTTAAGCAGTCGTTAAATCAGATTACAATGACAGATGGTGGGGAACTAACGTTATCTACAATGGCGCTACCGGTTAAAACTACTTAAATACGGTTAACTTCTAATTCGGTAAACTGCTAACTTAACGTAGCAACGTCAAACAAAAAGGTTGTTAATTTAATGCGGTGCATAAGCGCCGACAGTTGAAGCCTCACGGTAGCTAACGTTAGCTTACCCGTCGCCTGTTAACGTTAACCAACTCAACACAAGTGAATGACGTTGCCGTGCTAGCTAGCTACCGTAAAACGCAACGACCACAGGATTAACTTACCGCTAATATAGTTGGTCCATTTATGCAGCATTCCCTCCATTGTTTTAACTGTGTTTCTGCCGTTCATTACTTGTTTATCACAACAAGATACGATGCACAGCTGATTGCAGCGACTCCATCGGGGCCCGAGTGTGATTTGTGGAGTAACGTCCTGGGCTTTACATTCCAGCTACGTAGATAAAAGTGCGTAAACTTTTTTGTGAATCGAGCTCTGATGACGTTCCGCCCGCTCCTCCCATTAACATTAGAGGGAATTAAGTACTATGGGTGTGGATTGTGTTGATTGACACAAAGAAGAACCAATAGAATAAGAGTAGATAGGTAAAGGGCGGAGCTTTGTAATTCATGTATCCAATAGTAGAGGAAGGAGGGCAGACAGCTTAACAGTGGTTGCGTTCTCGTGCAAGTTGGCTGCCACGTAGTTGACATTCCTGCCATGTATTTATTTTAGGTACTGCATTTTGTGAAAAGGTTTAAATTAGCCTTTTTTTTCAAATTAATTTTGCGAGTAAGTGAGCTATCAAAATGAATATTTTTTCTATTTGTTCGATATTGCCCTCACTGTTTGTGTTTGTTACCGGGGCGAAACTGCCAGAGCCAGAAGTGAAAATTGAAGTTTTACATAAACCCTTCATGTGTTACCGTAAGTCAAAGTATGGAGACATGCTTCTTGTTCATCACGAGGGATTCTTGGAAAGTAATGGCACCCTGTTTTTTTCCAGGTAATTTGTTGCTAGAAACTGTAATAACGCTGCATGCTTTGCTTTGCAATTGTGTTACACTCCTTGTGCAGGGTAGTCAGTCACACGTTGTAAAAAGCAATATATGTATCTAATGGACTGCATTATGCTGCAGCCCATGTCAATAGGACTATCGGCGCTATTTAAATCACTTCTTAAAATGTATCTTATCAAATATGCTTATTGTCAGACCTCAGTATTAACCACCAGTCATTAAAGTTAGGCGGCAGCCATTCAACCCTTTATTGTACATATTTGTGATATCAATTCTGTGTGTACTGAACTTTTCTTTCTCAAAGAAAACTGTGATGCACCTTTGTTACTCTTGGCAGCCGCGAACATGGGGATAAAAATCCAGTATGGTTCACTCTTGGGATTCAAGAGGTGCTCAAGGGCTGGGATAAGGGTCTGAAGAACATGTGCACAGGAGAGCGCAGAAAACTGACCGTTCCTCCATCTCTGGGATATGGCAAGGAAGGAAAAGGTAACAAAGACTATGAGTAAGACACAAAAACATGTTGGAGAGGGTCTGTTGACTCCCCCTTTCTTGTTGTGTTACACCATAACATGTCTGTGCTTCTATTCAGGGGCATAGCACAACATTCTGGACCTTCATCGCATCTGCTATTCATTCTTGTATCCTTGTGGATCATCCTCACATGAGAGCCCTGTATACTCAGTCCCCTTTCCCCCCCCAGTCCTATGCGCCTGTTTCTTATACTTACTTTTTTTTTGTTAACAGGCAAGATCCCTCCAGGCAGTACCCTCATTTTTGACATCGAGCTCATGGAGATCCGAAATGGTCCCAGGTCGCACGAGTCTTTCCGGGAGATGGATCTCAATGACGACTGGAAGCTCTGCAGAGAGGAGGTGTGAAATTCTTTAAAACTGCTTTTCTATTTTCTAGTGTATAAATACATTTTTTTTATTTTTTTAAATTGATATGCCATTATCATTCTGTCTACGCTACAGGTAAAAGAGTACCTGAAGAAAGAATTTGAGAAACATGGATATTCCCCCAATGACACCAATCATGAAGCGATGGTAGAGGACATCTTCAAAAATGAGGATGAAGATAAAGATGGTTTTATATCTGCGAGGGAATTCACCTACCAGCACGATGAGCTCTAAAAGACTGATTTCATCTACTTCTTTAAACTGGTTTCTTGAATCACTTCTCAAATTGTGAATTAGTTACTGGGCTTGCTTTTTTTTTTTTTTACACTGCTGATGAACAGTATTATGTTTCTTTTAGATGAACATGTTATGGAAACTTAGACCCATACTTAATTTATATCTACATTCTGCACTGATAATGTTACCACAAATGCCTTTAGGCTCCCCATTAGAATTTATTTTGATTTACTTTACCTGTGTACTGTAAACAGTCAGCCTTGGTGATACAGTCTATGGATGGTAGTTTTTCTCTGTGTACATCTTCATTATTCACTAGAGGGCACTCTTGTCCTACACTTTTGTATCATTTAGACATTTCAAAACAAAAGAACAACAATAAAACTGTCAGGGGTCCTTCTCTTTGAGTTTCTAGATTTCTGTTCCTGGCAGATTAAAATGAGTCTACAGTCACGTATATCATTTCATTCCATCAGGAGTGAATCACAGAGAAGTATGCAGTAGGCTTATATAGAAAGGTTTCAATCACTTGCCATGATGCATATTCAAAATTATGGATTACCATTGAATTCATTGTCACGGTTTTCATATACAATTGTAGTTAGCCTAAAACAACCATTCAAATCCCTCAGTAGCATCCAAAATGTACATTTTGTAGGGAATAACATCCAAACTAAAACAGTATCTGAATACAAAATGATCTTGTTGAACCCTGAGTAGGAAACAAAGTGTTCGAGTTAATATTCAAGTTATTTGAGAACAATTCTTATACAGGAGGGGAAAATTCCTGGCATACTCATAGCTCTGTCAAATAAAATGTCACATGAGTCCACAAGAGAAGTGACTCTTGGTGGGATGATTGATTACAAACGTAAAAATAAACTTGATTATGTAAAAGATCTACAGTATCTTTAATACAGTCACTCACAGGTGATGCATGTCTCTCACACTATAAGCTCTATAACAGGGAGAGCAGAAGTAGCCTATCAGTAGGCAGTAGTTAGAGTGGAATCAGCTCTGTAACATAAACAGGAAGCACAATGTTTCAAAGATGAAAGAAGGCGGTGAGATGTGTGATGGCTGTCAGCATTCTTTTCCTGAAACAATACAAATTAAAAGCTGTGTAAGATTTTGGTTGAGTGAATGTTGACAGCGAATAGAAGCCTCCCAAGTTAAATTGACCAAAAACAAATTGTCTGACGATGCAGTAGAGATAGAAAAGGATGCAATGTCTTTCCCCCATAACAGCCAAGGCTACCATCAAGCATATCAGCATCACATGCTCACAGTATTCAAGTATTGAGTATTTAAGCAACTGTAAGACACACAACATCACAGCTGCTCCATTATGTAAAGCTGTAGCAAAGATAAATACTGCTGGTGTGCATCTCAACTGTTATTTAGTCACCAACTTAAACTAGAAGTAATTCTATTGCAATTCTTTAAATAAATAATAGAGAAAGGAGGTACAATTATTATTTTGAAATCTTCTACCAAAATTACATTCTGATGAAAGCTGACATGAACCAGTGATGTTCTCAGGAACCACAAACAGATTTGAGAGAGAGAGAGAGAGAGAGAGAGAAAGCAGCAAGCCAGAGTTGAACATTGTGGTGCTATTATGTCTTCTCTCACAAAGACCACCACTCAAGTTTTCTTTCCTTTAATAAATCAACATTTGATAAATTACATTTTGAATTACAACCGTCACAAAAATACATTTTGATAAAATGGATTCGTAGAAAGGATTTACGTAAACACATCAAACCAACTGTGAAATAAACATGCTCGGTACCGCTGTAGTATGACTGTTGACTTCTATGGCACTGTGAAGTGAAAGGCAACTACTGCTGCACCGAGTGATGCTGCTGGCATACAAAAAGGAAAGAAATGGGCCCAGATCATATTTTTCCCCTAAACATATCCCAGATTACAGCACGTAAACAGAAATACTACAACACTGGCAGCAGACATGTGTGCAAAGTTTTACAATATGCCTGCAACATGACATGTGAAGTAAAATGAGCAGTATTTAATCCAGCTGTGTATTCCTCACCACAGCACTGAGTGTGTTGCAAAGGAAAATGGTAAATCCACAAACTACTTCTCGTCCGATTCCTTTTCTCTCTCTTGTGAACAGTTTTGTATTTAGACATCGATTCGACACACATCATTCTCAACAGTATATATTATTGTGACAAAAGAACACGATGCAGAGTAAAAGACAAAAATAAACATCTTTACAAAATAAATCTTTACACTTGTTGCAAAAAAGTGCTTCATAAGCGCCCAATTGTCTCATCTCTTAATTTTAGTACACACAGTTAAAATATTGATCATTACATGATCGGATTTTTATCTACATTAAACTTTATATAGCGTTCCCACTAAAATCACAATGAGCACACATGTAATGTGGGAACGTTAACTAGGCTGCTGCTGATTGAGAGATTTCACACGGCGCTGTCATCACGACTGCGTCTACACCAGGTAGTGACAGTCTTCAAATGAAAGAGAGGAGAGAACAGCACTGCAGGTAGGTAAACATACTGGATCCTTTCCCAATATAAAAATGATGGACTTGGCTGGGTATGAAAACCCAAACTTACAGTAACAAGACAATGTCAACACTAAACCAACTTCCAACTAAAACGGTCATGCGAGAAAATAAGCATCTCAAGTTCAATTTGGTCACAAACTATTCTGAAACTTCATCAGAATCAAGGTGGATTGAATTTCCTCTCTGACAGAATAAATAAATGTCCTTCGTTTCAGTTATAAGGCCTGCATGCCTCAGTCCTTAGAATAAGACATCTTCATGCTCTATCATAAGCTGCACCACTAGTTTCTGCTGCCTCATGTCATTCAGGGTTGTCAAGGCATTCTGCTCTGGTGGCTGCATGAGCGTCGGACCGTAGACAATCCCCAGGTTGTCGGCATTCATTAAATTGTCCTTTTCAAACTGTGTCACCCTGTAAAACAAAAGAAGATAACTAGTCTGTCAGCAAAATACAAAAAAAGCTAAATGTTTTCATATGTTTGAATCTGGCATTATTTCTGGATCCTCAACAAATCCCATGAAAAGACAGAAACCAATGAAGTGTTAGTCTGTCTCCCAATACTTTAAGACTTCTAAACAACTTCTTTGGCAAAAAACTATAGTTACAAATATGATTTTTAAAACAGGCTAAATATTTCCTAAAGCAGCTGGGCACTGTAGTCATTAACAAAAGTTACTCAAACAGGAGTAATTGCAAATGTAAATGAATACATTAATAGTTTGCGGATGGTGGTGCTCTGGTGAGTATTTATGGCAATAGTGTGGTGTATGTTGGATCTGCAGTGCTCACGTTCATTGTAATGAAGGAATATATCCTAAAGAGCAACCATTTTAGAACAACGGAGGTCTATGGCACAGAGGCTTATGATAGAAGAGAAGATGCCATTAACGCACCTGTTAAGGGGAATAATTCATTGTTGTTTTAGGTCTTTGCAATGGGGTTGAAGTCAGTTCTTTACATAAAAGAACCAAAAACATTGCATGTCCTTGCATTGGAGACTTGTGTGTGTGTGTGAACTGACCTCTTGAGGTGAGCCATCAGGTAACGTAGGGTCTCGTAGTGGGCGGGGGGGAGCTGCAGCAAACTCTCGTGGATGGCCTCCAGTCTGGATTCAGCATTTGGAATCTCTACATTACATCAGTAATACGATTATTATCAGAGCACTGCAGGGTACCGGTAACTCAGTAATGGCATTGAATAGCCCAGAGTGGAGGAGCGCTTACTTGCAGCTTGAATAAATTTGGAGTACAAGTCAAACGTAATGATTGGAATGGGAAGGTCTCTTAAGTAGAGCTTCAGAGCACCAGCAATGATGTTGATGTCTGCATAGGCACTGGCACTGATGTCAGCCTTTTCACCCTCTGTTGATGAAGAAAATATATATGAATGACATGTAATATTGGATACAATAATATACGTATAAAGGCTGAATATTCTTGTGTACGTCACAAAATAACGGACAGTGCTATTTTGTGCCGTACTGCAGCTGAAACAAGCTCCTCATTTAAAAGTATGAACCCGTGAACTAAAACCTCAGAGACCAAATAAATCTGACGTCAACAAACCTCGGTCAAAGGCAAGCCTCACTTCCTCTATGTGCTCTGAGAAGCCAGACACTCGGTAGAGACCTTCAGATTGCATACCTGCAACAGAAAAAGAAACAGAAACGTTTTTGTGGGGAATTTATTTTCTGATATTTCCCTGCCTCCCATTCTGCACCATCGGCATAATGTAATTGCAGAATACTTGAAATGTTTGAGTTAAGCATTTACTAATCAAACTCTTATGTTCTGCTTTCCTTTCCCTGAAGTGATTGATGGGTTTTAAATGTGATGACTGATTAACTGCATTCTACCTCTCAGCTCTATCTCTCGAATGCAGATGTCCACCACCATGGGCCGTGTTGTGTTGTGAGCTTTGACGAGCGTGGTGAGGTCACAGCTGTACACTTTCTTTATCCTGCGCAGGTCCGGCTGGCAGTCGCTGGGAACCAGTTTGGAGCACTGTTTGTGTACATTCAGCCCACAATCTAGAAGAGCAAGAGGGAGAGGGAGAGAGAGAGAGAGAGAGAGAGAGAGAGAGAGAGAGAGAGAGAAAATAGTCTCAGACTGATGATCACACAACCATCACAGCAGGCTTAAGACAGCAGTCAGAAAAGGTTTCCCAGAGTCAGCTAAGCTATCTCCATGCCCTGCGCCAAAGGTAGACAGCAGCGAACAGTGCAGCATGGGTGGGGGTTCTCGTAGTGGTTTCAGCCACATGAAGCGTGCTGGACAGCTGGCTAGAGCAGAGTGTGTGTGTGAGAAACACACCTGCTTGTGTGGCGGCACCGCTTGGAATGAAGGTTTTTGAGGAGCCATACTTGTAGACGGTGGGTGTCCGACTGAATTCGTTCATCACAAAGATGTTTTTTTTACCGCCTGAGCGACGTTAACGCTGGTCTGCTGATTGGGGGTGCTCACTCTCAGTCAGTGCTCGCAGAGAGAATGTAAAAAAAAATGGGCGCTAGGGAGTGAGAGAGAGAGAGAGAGAGAGAGAGAGGACAAAAAAGTCTCTCCTGTTTCACATAGCACGAGGTGTCTGATACCAGCGTTTGCCTCTGGCTTATCAGCGTGGCAAATGTCTCAACAACAAACACTCTGTTTAGGAAGAAAGCCACCAGGTCCAATGATGTGCACATCAGTTTCATGTCTGTGCAGTGAGCGAATCTTGTGACTAGGGAGGTCATAAACACTCCACTGAGCTCTCATACGCAATCAATCACTTATATCTGCTGCTATATTAGGTCACAATTACAGTGCATTTGGCCTGTGTTTGACCTGCATTTGACCTGCATTTTATCATCATCTATTTGTAGTGATTTGTGTCGACAGAGGAACATTAATTAGATTGGCATATAAATACTGTCAGCGTACTGCATCCCATGGCATATATTTGCACAGTAACCAGTTATAAGGGAATTAGAAAAACAGCGTGTAAAAACATCCAGTTGCCTTTCAGTTGGCACGGGTTCAAAAAGGGTGACCGCAGTTATAGCTGTGATTATATAAAAGTGTTGCTGTGAAAAGAATGAGCTTTGACGAATCACTGACAGGATCTCAACTTGTTTGTCGCAGACACAACAGGAAAATGACCATAAAAGGGCCATAATGGATCCCACCATTTCAGAAGGACATGCATCTGAAACATCCGCGACAGGACAGAGTCAGCCACAGATCACACACTACTTGTGTAATCCAACACACACGTGACCTTCTTTGTGTAATCCGTGACATGCAACTTCTTTAATGGAGTGTAGTTACCTGAGCAGCGGACACCCTGGGCGATGAGGCCCCACATGAAGTTGGCACAGTACTCGCACCAGTGCGGCCCTCGAAAGGTGTGTACCTGTGGTTTAGAGAGGACATGGTCATACACACACAAACACATACTGCAAGTCGTTGCTACGTCCAGTCCAAACTGGACAAACTGTCTTTTCATGTACTGGACAGAGATTACTTTGTGATCCCAAGCTACAGTGGATGGGACCCCCTTGCCAAATTAGAGCATTTGTATATACAAGGCAGATTAAAGGATTTACTATAATGTGTCTGGCATCTGCTCCTGGGCAATCGGATACATGCAGGCAGCCACAGAGGCAAGCCTGCAGGTCAAAATAACAGATGTACACCCACTGTGCACCCTAAAAACACAGCTAAGATGACAAATAGGAGGAGACTGATGAGTGAAGAGGGTATACAGCAGGTGGTAAGTGGAGGCTTTTTTGTTCTTTTTCAAAGGGGAGCATACACAAAAAGCTGAGGGTCATTATAACCTGCCTGTTCACTGAAACCCAAGATACAATTGCAAGAATGTTGAGTCGCCAAGAGGCAAAGTAAATTCTCCTTTGTGTATCTAAAAAACCATAACCTCTTTTCTGCTTTCCACAATGTACTACATGCACTTACGCTCTGACTGAGTGGAGGACTTTACAATACTTTTCAACTCTATAACTGTTTTATTTTACAAAATCAGCAGCCTAAAACATAAAAGGGATCAGAGAGCTTTAAAATCAATGCCAATCAATGTGCTCTGCTAATGGCTTGCAGTAAAGTGTATCCATTAGTTCCCCTCAGTGCATATGGGTGTCAGCTGCATGTGTTGTCATTAAAACAGCAACATACACGACGGTCAATGATGGGACGAGCAGACATCCGAGGCAGGCAAAGACACATCTGTAAATGCGTCTGTCATAGGGATTACTTAACCACTGCAAAAACAAACAAACAGTGAGAGCTAATAGAAAACGGCTGAAAATGTATTCGTTCTTTAGGGGGGAAAAATATATATATATATATATATATATATATATATATATGAATAAATATCAAGTTGTCTGCAGCCATCAAACTGTTCTTAACAAAAACCTGCTCACCTTGAAATTGTGTATCTTCTCGTAGAAGCACTGCTTCTCCGGTGTTTCTTTCAAGGCACTCCGTCGCACCAGAGGTGAGGATATCTGTGGACAGGAGGCCAACAGTTTAATAGGCTTCCACAGAAGTGTTCCCTTGCTCCCCAGTTTGACTCCCAGAGCCAACGCCAGCAGCTCCTGACGCTTCCTCTCATGTCTTTTAGCCTTGTGGGTGATCAACTCCCCTCCTCTGTTTTCTTCAGCGTCCATGTTGGCCTGGTCGGGTTCCCACAGACTCTCCAGCTCCTCTGGGGAAAGATGTTCGGGGGAGACGTGGGTGCTGTGCAGCAGACGTTGCCGGCAACAGCCCAGCGCAGAGGTGGCAGCTACACTCCACTCCCCTCTGACCCAGGAGGGCGACTGACGACGGCCAACACGGGGTTGACTCTGCATCTGGTCTGATTCCAGTGGTAGCAGCGAGCGAGAAGAGCAGAGGGAACGGGGTCGGTATAGTGGGCGGCCTGAGGGCAGGAGTGTGCCTCACACAATGGCCCTCTTTCACACACCCAGAAAGGAAAGAGGGAGAGAACAGGGTCTCTGATAGGGAGGGGCCAGGAGTATGAGAGTGAGGCAAATGCTCTGTAAAGCAGGATCAATAGTGCAGATGCCCTCTTTATAGCACAGAGCGCACACCCATTAGCACGCTGCCTTGCGGACACACGCCACTCCACTGGAGATAATACTGAACTGCCAGCGGCTCCCAGTCAGTGCTGGGTCTTCTAAACAGGCCAGTCGACTGCTCAAAGACTGACCAAAGACTCTCTGGTCTGACAGAGCCGGGGCTGTGTCCTCGTAACTCAAACAGATCTTGACCTCCGGCTGTGTCAGTTGGCTGGTGGAATTCCCCACTCTGCTGTCCAGACTGGGTCTCCCAGACACTCTGACTGCAGACTACTCCCGCCAATCACAATCATTCCTCTCGGACCAGCAGAGCCAGACCATCAACTGGGATTGGGAGGGATTACTGCCATAATCCTTACACAGGGAATAATCCGGCAGTGCCCAAAATCCAAGTAAAATCCCACAGCAGGCTCATTTGCAGGTCTGCAGCCAAATAGTATTTTGGCCGTGGGGGGAGGCTGCTGCTGCTATGTTCGTGATGAATTTGTCCCTATTAGCTTGTAAACAACCAGTAAACGGCACCAGAAGGCACCAGAAGGCCAGCAGTGCAAACTACATGTCAAATAACAAGCATCTGCAAGACTTTATGCCAAACGAGCTATTTTACAGATCAGCTAAACCTGAACATGGGAAGACATGACGAGAGAAAAAAAAGGTTGAACTAATTAATTAAACAGGGAGGACGAGTCAGGAAGTCAGTAAGCATTGGATTTGTGATGATAAAGAGCCGGCGCAAAAGCAGAGTGCGAAGGCGGAGAGCAAAAGACCCAAAAGGGCAACTGCAAAGCTGAGATAAAATGAAAAGGATTGGCAGCTTACAGACGCAGGAGCAAAGTCAAAAAAATGCTGTGGCCATTTTGTGTACCAGCTATTTCTTTTTGTCTCTGGTGTCTGGAGGCAACAGTTGATAGCCGATAGCTGAAAGAGCGACAGGACAGGTGAAGATTTTTGTCATTGTGGTTGGCATTCCTTGAAAAGACCTAGACATACCACGCTATACAACTCAGCTCTACAGCTAAGTCCGAGGGGACAGATGAGGAATAGACCACGCAGAGATATTTTAGCCTTGCGAGGTTGGAGGGAGGGAGGACGAGGGGCTGCACTCTTTGTCTGCGGGGCAGATGGCTTCTTGTCTCTTAAAGAAGAGCTCGGCAGAAAGGACACAAAAGGTGGTCACACAACAAGCTCCGCTTTCTTTTCAGTGGCTTGGCTCTTTTATTCCTGCAGGGCTTTGTGAGAGCACAGCTGAGCGGACTCTGTTGTGACCATAGAGTACATGGAATCATGGGGAAAACGGCACAGTGGGCACCGACAGAGTATGACAACAGGATACAACTACCCACATCCCAGACAAAACAGCCCTAACAACATCTCTGACAAAGAGGAAAGAAGACAGTCTGTGACGGGTAGAAGCAGTCAAAGATATCGGCCAATATTCAAAATTGTAAGAAACTGCCACTTTTGTCTTTAGTGGGAACACTGAAGATTGGTCTATTTTTCTGTGTCTGCATTTGAAAAGTCTGCAAATGTACACTTACAATGCTGTGCGAGGAGCATTTATACATTTTAAAACTAAAACACGTAAATGGCTTCTTTTTTTTTAGCGTGAGATTAAACCAGTGTGGTGAGTATCAGGAGAAATGTGGCAGAGGTTTTGGCCACTTAGGAAATTCTTTCCAATGCAAAGAGAACGAAATTCAGGAGGTTGATCTACAGGTTGAGTCGCAGTCGCACCCCCCCACCCGACCACCTCACCTTCTGGGAGCATTTTAATTACACAGGAATTTTGCAGTCACAGCAATATGGCGGTATCAACCTTACACCGAGTAAATACACGTGAGCGTTCGCCATACAGTGAAGCCCCTGTGGCTGTAACGCCTCAGGGCGTGGCTGTGTAATTGGTAAACATGAAGTTCAAAAAGACACCACAGATTGGAGCCTTCGGGCCAGGTCTCTGCTTCTTGGACACGTAATATTGGAGCAGACAGAAAACACTTCTCCTCCTTTGACTGGCAGGTGGTTTTTCAAACGCTGTCTGACGAAGCCTGCCGTCATCAGAGCCGTCACCGACTCCGATCCTTGTGTATCAAACTTGGCAGGAGAAAAATTAAGTCAGCTTTACAAAAATGCGCAGAGATAACTGACCATGTGACATTTAGACGTGCTCCAGATTTACTCGCCTAGTGGAGCTTAATTGGAGGCTGCAGTCCACGCATTTACAAACAGTATCGCTGCAACTCGAACAGAATGCAACAGCGCTGGACACTGTTCAGGAAAGCACTGTGTTAAGCAAACATGGGTTAGTCTGTGTGTCTTAGAGCATTTGTGATGGCAGTCCACTGCTCCAAGTGGCTTCCTAGAGGTTGGTAGTGGCATGTAGGCTGACATCTTAAAGACAACGAATCCTCAAAGAAAAAAAAACCTGGTCTTCAAGCTGAGAGACACAAGAAGGATCCATCAGAAGAAAGAAGAAGAAAATATCAGTATATGTTGATAAAAAGAGCCGGGTGTGAATCTTAGTTCCACCATCGGCCCAGAAATAGAGGAGGAAACGAGTTAAGATTGCCACCTAGTGGAAGGATAGTTTGGATTCTGCCCCGGTAAGAAAACAGACGTTCCTCGTTCCTCACTGGTAAATCATTCACAGACTTTAATCTGACAACAGCTCACGAGTGCCAATGCATACAATGTGCAATTTGTCTCACCCAAGATCAGTGTGTCTGATACGCGTGGCAGGCTGAGCAAAGTCCCAGTCCCCTTGGTCATCATTACCTCTCAGTAGACGCAACGAGGCATGGCAGCAGTGAACACAGCCAGGGGCTACAGGGATAATGTAAGTCTCATTCACTGGACAAAGTGTCCTCTCAGTAGCACTCTCATCCTACTGGAGATGTACTGGTGATGTTCAGAAGCATGGAAGTAAATGTACCGGATCATTTGCATGTACTGAGATGATGAAGTGTGACGATTGTTCTAAATAAGATATATTGCTTCAGAAAAAACTAATTTTATATATATATACATATATATATATATACACATATATATATATATATATACATATATATATATACATATACATATATACACATATATATACATATATACATATATACATACACATACACACACACACACACACACACACACATTACTGGACTGTAAGTAACCAGAGTCTTTATCGAGGGGATTTTGATAGCAATTTGAAGTTACTGATCCCGGCCAAGAATGTTGTTTTAACATATTTTATAGGGATTAAACAAATAAACATATATCATTTTAATTAATCATCCCTAGAGGTGCTGGTACGTATATCTTGTTACCTTTATACAGAAGCAGACACGCCGTTTCCCTGTTTCAAGTATGCTAGGTTAAGCTATTTGATTATAGCTCTTTCAATTCCTTGAGTCATCATTTGGACTCTAGATAAGACAGTAGGTCGGCTACACAACAGCATCTGTGAAGCAGTATCTTGCTAGGTAGATACTTTAACTCTGAACCTTTCAAATAGCCTCTCTACTGCACACAAAAGGACGGTACACTTCCACGATCGGTCATAAAACTCACCTTTTCATCTCTCTGGAAGGTGACCCTGCGTGGTTCTGTGTGTCCACGGCTCAGCCTGTGCACCATCTTGTCCTTGAGCAACGAGGTGTAACCGAGATGCTCGTAGATGGGGTTGGTGGTCATTTTGGCGATGTACTCCGCCGCCTTGGTCTCGATGTAGAGAGTGATGAGGGCATCCGTCACAAGGTCATGGACCGACTCAAACCTCTTCTCCCCGACAAAGTGCTTCCCGTCATAAAACAGTCTGTAGTTGAGGGTCTGGTGCCCAAACCTGGATTGAGATACATGAAGACGGAGACGGGAGCAGAGGTGGAATCGGTTGAGTGGATGAAAAAAAGAGACAAAAGGTGGCGACTCAGCGAGGACTGATATGGCCGACCTTTCGGGGGATTCTGTGCTGCATACTGATGGTTTTGGTACCTTAAGGCCAAGGTGTGAGTTCCTGGCTGTCTTTGGCTTTCCCTGATGAGGTAAGCACCCTCTGCTCCCGCCAGAAGCTCATCTGCATATTCCCGAGAGATCATGCCATGAAATCTGTAAAAAAAAAAAAAAAAAGTATAACTCTTCCTCCAATGTGATTTCATACTCAAATACATAGAAGAGAAACACATACACACACATTACACATCCAACCACTTAAACCCAAACCACATCGAATGCAAGGAAGTCATGATAAAGAAAACTATCCTCTGCACACAGCAATATTTGGAAAAAAAGGCAAAAAAAACAAACAATGGGAGTAATGAAGTCACACTCACTCTCTGCCGTAGTATTTGGGTCTGTTTTCCATCTGTAAAGAAGAAGAAGAAGAACAAGGAGACATATTGGCTGGAGCAATACGATATGAAAGCTCAATTAAATGGCTTTGCGAATTGTTCTTGCAGCCTGTCTGAAAGATAAAGGACTACACACCAGAGGACAGATTATCTCCATGTGTGCCCCCGCGTCTATTCGCAGCTACCACACCGTAAAGCCAAATCACAGAGTGTGGAGATGAATTAGAGGCAGTGCAATAAAACAGCTGGTGATAGACGGCCAGCTGCAAAGAATTAATATTTAGTGTGTTACTGTGTCACGCCAGGGTGTGTAGTGTGTCTGCATCAAAGGACAAAACAAAGATCTCATCTTACACAAACATCAAACATGTTTTTATCCACATCCGCTTACAGATGATAGTGCAGAATCTCTTTTAAAACTCAAAGCTATGATCACAGTGGATTTGGTAATATGTCGAACATCATTTTGCGCTTTGATTTAACGGGTAGCCAGTAATCTCACACAGCCGGCCCACAACTTTCACTTTGCTCATCACAGCGTGGCAAGACTCGAAATAGGATGAGACATGCATCATTTCTGGTACAACAGAAGCTCGACAGTTCTCTCAGTGAGGGCAGTAACAAGTATCGTAACTTGTTCCTTAGCTTTATTCACATAGCTCAGGGAATAAAGTCTATGCTTGCAATGAGTTACTCTACTTGCTACTCCTAAAACGATAGTCAGGTGCCCATATGAACATTGAAACAGGGTTTTTCTTGCTCTAATCAGTCCCTCTCGATCCCTTCCTGTTGCGCTTCCAACGTAAGTGATGGGGGACATCAGATCCTCTTTCTGTGCAAAAATGTGTTCCAACGTTTATCAGAAGCTATGAAGAGGTTTCAGCTGTCTGCGTCGACAAATCAAGTGGATATCATCTGGAGTTAGTCCTATTAGTTGTGATCCTATCTTCTAAATCTTTTAGGTTGAAATGTGCTCGCTACATAACAGATGATCAGCAGTTATGTCCTTCAGGCAGCATTAAATACATTTCCTAAAGGCAAAGAATAAGCCATGCAGTTGGAGGATCAGCGTTTGAGTTACTTATGAGGTGTGGGAGTTTCAAGAAGCCGCGAGTCAATCCCCGTAGGTTACCGATTGGTCTGGCTACCCGCTGCTAGACTCGATCATGTCTCAGTGAATACTTCCAGCCTACAACTGGAGAGTGAACACTGAGTTTGTAAGGTGCAGTGTGGCTGTATGGCTGTCAGCTGTAAAGGAAATAAAAAAACTCTTAGAAATAAGGTGGTTCAGTTTGAACCTTAGTAGTTTATTGTCATACGACATTGCATCACATCTTTTTGTATGAATCATGAAATATAAATATTATTGTGATTTTTTAAATGTGTATATTTCATTTTAACCACATAGAGTAATGCTGAGAGAATTACTCAGTTAATCAATGAGCCATTGACAGTAAAATACCAAACAGCCGCTGTTGTGATTATTACAGGTTTTCTATGCTGATTTCATAAACCCCCAGTTGGTTTCTGAGAATGTGGCATTTGCTATTATTTACTCATATTTTACAAAGTAAATGGTTAATAAAAATATAAAACCAATCCATTAAGCCCAAGACAGGAGCCTATTGTAAACAGATTTACAGATGTACTGACCTCCTGAGGACACGTGAGCCTCTTTGGCCTCGGGGCTTCCTGCTGTAGTTGGTACACTGTTAGAGAAACACATGTATGTTAATTAAGGCCCTCTGCCCCTCTGAGCTATGCACACAGCTCAGTACAAGTTGTAATTACATGCATTTTGTAGATTTGTTACCAAAATAACAGGAAACTAAATGATGTAGTGCAGCTTTCAGCCACCAGACATCAAACAATATATGCACTTAACAGCCTTTAGTCTGGCTCCTGTCTGCAGCTGTGACTCAGTGCAAAGGTAACAAGGTACCACAGGAGCCATTAGCTCATATATGCAACGCTAAGCAGTCGGTGGTTTACATGACAGGAGCCATGTATCTTCAATCCATCTGTGTGAATTAAGACCTATTGTTGTGCACAATACTGGAAAACCCAAATACTTCAAATACACACATGCTGCAAACCCATGCTTCTCTGTATTCGATGTACTTAACGTATTGAAAAGAATATGTAGCTGAGTGAGCTTCCTTTCTTTGTATCCAATTTTTAATCCATCCGTCTAGAACTTAAACTCTTTTGTCTGACAAACTGCCACATTTCCAAATGAGACTACATAAAAATCCTGCCATATTAACCGTCTTTGTTGTTTTAAACTTTAATGCACTTGCTAGATGGGGCATGAGAGAAACGTGGCAGTCTAGAACCCTGTGAAAGGTGGATGAAGACCAGTGTCCTCATTTCTAACAACCGCTCCGGTATTACAGCAAAGAAATCGCTGTGTGAGGTTGAGCTAAGTCTTCTCTGCAGCAGATTCTCCGGGCTGGGGAAGGAAGACTCCTGACTGTGAATGTTCATGTTTTGTCAGGCTGACTTAAGCCAACCAGCGAGATCTGGACATCATCCATTGCTGTGACACAGCGAGCTCTAAAAATACCTCAGCAGAGGACCGGAGGAGTCAGGAGAAGATGGGAGACTTCAGAAACCCGGCATTGTCGGAAAATTATACGGAAGAGACATTTAATTACAGGAAAATGTTTATAAACGCTTTAAATCGTAATTGGTTGAACTGTAATCAGTGTAAGGACAGACGCAGTGTTAAGCTGAAAGTATTTGTGCTCTGCTTCGACAAATGCACCACATATTTACACATTTCCACCCACTTGGCAATAACACTGTATAATGAAGTGGGTGTCCCGAGGACCCTATTTCAGCTGAGCCTATTTGCAGGTAGAAAACCGTATTTTCCCTGGATGATGGTAACCTATTTTACTCTGAGATCAGCAATCCGCTGCTTTGCATTTGTGCTTGTGTTGTGTAGGCGAGTGTGTTTGAGTGTGTCTTTTGTGTGTGTGTGTGTGTGTGTGTGTGTGTGTGCGCCTTTTGGAACCTGCAGTGTATCTAATTGTACTATATACAACAAAACCTAATTCTTCCAGGTATAGAAAAATGTCTCTTTGTTATTTATAGATCACAAATAAACGTGCCGTTATTTAATAAAGAAACACACCAAAGGCCAAAGTCAGGTCAAGTCAGTCAAAAACATTGCTAATCAGCATATGAAATGAATGAATTACTCACAGTAGGACTTCCATATGGGCGGTTGGTAATCCTCAGGGTCTGTAAAAGACAAAAAATAAAGCAGGTTTCTGTTATTAACTCGCAGTGGTGTGAATAGTGCGTGCCCTGTTGTCTGTTGCATTAAAATCTCCATTTCTAAACCTTTCCCAGTGGACTGACTGTGAGCCCTCCGCCATGATTATGTCACTGTTGTTTATCTCTCTGGTATAATTATGCATATGGCTTCCTTCACACTGTGCAGCTGCCTCTTGAGATGCACCAGTGAATGCACTTCTAATCAGTGTGTCTGCTTCAAGGACAATCAATACAGACGCCTGTGTGTTTCACTAAACACCGAGGAGGAAAACAGCTGATCTATATTACCCACCGGCCGAAAAACACGGGAATACAAACACACCAATCGAAATGTAAGTAAATACAATTTACATCTCACAACCCACGGGAAGAGGTTCCTCTGTGAAACATGGTGGCTGAGTTATGATTATGTGAACACATTGCTGAAATATATGATGGTGCTATTATATTAGCATGAAAAGAGGTAGAGAGGTGATGAAGTAAACGTCCTGTAGCAAATGATAAAAGTAATGACTTGTAATAAAATGCGTCACTGAACGAGTCAAAAATGTTGCACAATTTGCTACCGTACTACACTGCCAGTACTGTAATAAAGTGCCTGGCTAGCATATTTATTACTCATAATATAATAATGATGTTGACAAAACATTTAACTACATCTCTCACCACAGCAACTCCATAACATGCTGGTTATCGTTTGATGCCGTTGACCCATAGGCACGTTACTGCACGGCCTATGTTCACACAGTGAGACACTCATACGGTATCAAACATGCTGGTCTATAGCTATCACATAGGCGGATGACACTAAATGCCAAATGCACAAGATAGCTGACAATAAATGATTAATCTGCCCCTCAGTTTAGTGCAATATCTCTCACTACACTCCCAGCCCCACTGCTGAAGGACTCAATCGACTGTGTGGATAATGAATCATGTTGGTCCAGAAGATACATGTCGCTCATTTAAAACATTCCTTTGCACTCATCAGCAGATCAACACCACACCCCTCTGAGAGAAGTAAAAAAAAAAAAAACACGCATGAGAGGGCATGAAAACCAGTGAGCACTTGTTAGACGTCTGCACTGACGTAAGGGCAGCAAACTTACTCACATATTTGGCATCAATGTTAAAAACCGTCCTGCTAGTTCTCTGAGAGTCACTGTATATTCTCGTGCTATATTTATCCGTATAAGTGACGGCACTTAAAGAGCATTTCCCTTCATGCAGTTTTCTCTGCTGACTGCAGCAGGAGGCCGGTTGCAACATTATCAAAACACACCAAATGCTCGTCGTCGCTTCTCATCGTAATAGTCCTGTTACTTTGGAAAGAGATGGATTTATTACACAGGAAAGACAAGAGAGGTGCATATGATCAAATGATGAATAATTATGCAAATTCTGAAAAAAAAGCAGCTTGACTTAAGAGGTGGATGTTGTGAGAGTAAACGATGTTGCTAAAGCCCTCCACAGAACGTCTGCCTTCAAATGCGATGTGATGTGTGGCCAAGCTGCCTCGGAGAATGTATTGTCCCAACGCTGAAGGCTTTGTCACTGTGTATTGCACCCGCAACAGTCTGAAAGATTTATTCCACTGCGGCTTGTTTAAAGAATGTGATTTCATCTGGTCGGCTGCCAAATACTCGCTTTTCAATCTGATTCGTTGTGATGAAGAACGGCATTTCAGTCCGGAGCTCAGCAGCAGCTTCGGCTCGGAAAAAAAGGGGGCTCTTCAGGGGTCGATTCTGATGCAAACACCAGCTACACTGTATGTACCCGCTCTCAAACAAATACAGACACATATGCGCACACAAGCAGGAAAAGAACATCAAACAGAATTTCTAAGCAGCTCAGAGTTTGTGCGGTGGCTGATGATCAGGGAGAATTTAAAATTCTGGAGCAGCCAAAGGGATTTTTCCGCCCAAAGACACAGCTATTAATTGTGTTGCCCTCCATTACTCTCCAGTCAGAGGCATTCGATAAAATAATTACCGACGGGTATTTGCTTGGGTGACAAAGAGAATATGTGATGAATGAAGATCAAGCGTTCATCCCCTGAGATAACGTCTGCTCTGGAGTCTGTGCACGTGCAAAAAGAAGTATATAAATATAAATCTACGTCAGCACATAAAACAATAACTTGTGGATGACAACAGGTTTAGAGCCTTTTATGACCTGAGGGTCGTGTTCAATATCACCCATATTAGTAAAGAAAAAAAGGCAGATGTCAACAGAAGACATAAAGATGTCGACACAACCAATAGAGTAGCTTTATATTGACTTAAAAACTGCGTATTCAGCTGTAGCCTTGCCTGAATGTAAAATACCTACAACAACAAGAAATACCCGCAGAAATAATGTAATTGACTATTTACACAGAGTTAATATGGAGCCGATCATCTTTCACTTGCCTTATCCTCACAACAATATAGATAGTGTTTTATATTGTATATTTAACGTCTGTTTTGTCAGGCAAGCAGAAGTGCCTGTTTCTTTACAGCCAGGTAAACATACCCCCATAACAAAGAATGGTCTTCAGGGTTTGGACCTGAGAACCAGGAAGCTTGGCCCACTGATGCACCATGGGACAGGATTTTGGAGTACGAGACAGGAATTTCTCTTTCCAACAACCTGGATTATGCCAAAGAGAGAGGAGCTCAAACTATTTCTAAAAAGATGGAAACGACCAGGATAGATTCATCACAGTTAATGAGCAAATAGTCTTTGAACACTCTACAGACAGAAATAGTATCACTCTTTGTGCATTTGAGATGTGTTCTGTTTCTCAACACTTAGAATCCTCTGCCAGTAGAAGCAAATGTATGCTGGACTCACAGCGCTAAATCATCTATCCTCTCCTCCCTTTGCCGGTCACTAATTAATACTAGCTGTGACTTCAAGGTCCGTCTGCAAACACACACAGCTCAGTGCACCATATCTTCTATGCTGTCTAATTGCAAGATACTGGCAACACATCTAACCTGGCAGCTTAACACAAGAGGTCTGAAATGAATCGCAGGCGTCTTAAATCAGGACTGTTTTCACGATCACCTTGTTAGCATTACACTCGTGGAAAGGAGTCTCCTTATGAATAAACGTACATGCAGCTGCTCCTCTATGTTGGTGTTGGTGGTCTTTTGTTTGTTTTGGTGGACCTCCAGTCTGTTGTGCCGGGCCATTGTGACATCCTCTGTGACCCCATCTCTTCTGGTGACCCTGAGGGTCATTGTTATAGTGACCCTGACTGAGCATTGAGGATAATGATGACGTAATACGTTGGTATAGACACAGTGCACCACGGCCACATATTTCATCCCAGCATTTGTACTGTGTTGATTAAAAGCATTTCTCTAGAGCTAGAATATTAGGCTAGCTGGAGGATTTTAGATGACTCCACACAGTCTCATCTCTGGAATGTTATGAGCACCTTACTTCTTGTCGTCGCATTTTCAATACTTTGATGTCCTGGAAGGATAAGATAAGCCGTTATTGATCCCCAGAGGGGAGATTCAGAGTTAGGAGGATCCATTCTGACAGTGGGATCAAGCTTGGTTCGGGAAGTAAAGAAGTAAGACTTGAATTGGCTATTCGTCAGACTTATAGACAAAAACATAATTCAAAATAATAACTTAATTGACCCTTGATTAAAAGAGAAACAAAATAGATGTACAGACATTTATATTTTAAAGCCTGTAATGTATTGCCAGTATTTTTCACATATTTAAATGACATACAGAAGCAACACATTCTGGAGTACTCAGACACACACACACACACACACACACACACACACACACACACACACACACACACACACACACTATAGAGTCAGTGGGATGCAGCAGAGCTGCAGCAGAGACACCATCTGTGTGTTACACTTTTCCAAAACAAGCATTTCAACACTGCCTTACTGCTGACCAGATAATATGGTACAGGTATAAGTGTGCCTATCTGCAGTGTGTTTGTGTGCTACTGGGAAACTGTATGTTCTTCTCTCAACACGACACTTAGAGTCTATTGATGTAATTAATACAGGATTGACTACAGGGATATGCTAAACCAGAAATTAAATACTTGGGGGACGACCCCCCCCCCTCCCTCCCTCGCTGATGCTGCAAAACACGCAGATCATCTTAGTCAGTCAGCGTACGCGACACAAATCCAGTCCGACATGATGATACTGGTTAGGACAAGAAATAGATGTGGTGGAAAGATTTGGAGGTGAACTGCAGCATTTGCCCGACACACGTGCAGGATCGTGTCGAGCAGACAGCTTCTCTGTAATACATGGCTGTAATTCTGCCTCCCTGACCAATTTTGTCATTTAAGGCCGAGAGCTCAAGGAATGCTTTCATGCTCTATCCCTCAATTTATTTTCAAAGTTTTATTTCCTGGAGCCTTCTGGAAAAGGGTGTGCTGCTGGTACGGTACATGCTTCAATGTCCACCCGTGCCAAGAATGTGTAGGAATCTCCCTGAACAGAAAATAGCTTTCCAGAGAAAGGAAGAGATTGCAACATATGTGCTGCAATCGCATTGCAATCCTTTCAGTTTGTCAGTTATCTTGTTTAATTGCGAGTACATCTATTGTGCACCTGTGTATAGAGGGGGTGCAGGAATGAGTCGCAAAACCCAGAAATGAGTTTGCATTTTTGCACTTCTGGTTTCCTCGTCTCAATGGGTGTTTTTAACAGGTTTTTTGGTTAGCTGCCTGAAATAAGGCCTGTGGTTAACACAAGCTTCGAAGATTTTAACGTTTCCTTTTACAATATATAAACATTTTGAAGCTTTTACGTGTTTTTAAAAAGGGCGGTTACTAACAAGTGGCTAAATGAGACGTCATCACGCCGGCTAGTCCGCCTTCACAGCCTCTTGTATGCGACCCTGGTGTAGTTCATTTACAGCCTAACGTTAGCTTTTTGCTGAACATGTAAAACGTGTATTATCATAACGATGGTTTGCCACCGAGCTTATTTTCTGCAATAATCCAAAATGGAAAAATCCCATTGGTTTCAACTTCAGGGTTGGCCTACAAAAAAACCCCATCATCTCATGTTCCTTCATTTCAATAATTTGCAGGAAGTACAGAAATAAATCAATGTCGGCTCACATAATACAATTACTGTTGGCGCTATCAAAGGTCAATAATCAGCACATAAAGCTGCCATCAGCGACACAAGTTGGATTAACTTTATGTACACACTCGGCCCCAAACAACAGCCTCCAAACAAGATTACTAGATAGACTTATCATCAGAAGCAGCTGAAATAACTGCACCCACAGCGCTTTGTTTGCAGCCAGGACTGACGACCCTAATATGGAGCAGAAATTGAGCCAAGATTCATTTTCGGAGTCATATGCCTCATAGACAAGATTATTCAAATGTTGTGTCTGACTGCCAAAGAGCTCCGCATGAAAATAATAATACCCTTGTAACAACCACTCTATCCCTGGCAGCAGCGCAGCTTGTAACCTCTGATAATTATATTGAGAGCCCAGAAGTAATGACAACCCTCCACTGCCACAGAGAGAAAAGACTTTCCTCTTAAAGCAGCCGTGGTCAAACAGTAAATCCACCGCTTTCTGAAACGCACACATGAGATAATGCTCTGGGAAGCGTGCGGTTGCCGCAGGCTATATCAACTTGGAAGCGATGGTCTGTCCCTAGAGAATACTCAGAGAAATGTGACTCTGCTTTGTGGTGTGGTTGGGGTGCAGAGAGAGCAAGAAAGTTAAACAAATAATAATATGTATACTATACAATGTCCTCACCCTGTAATAAACCTATAGCTTTGCCGTGCGATGTTCAGTTTACTTTTTTTTTTTGTGTGTAGGCGGTAAAAGTATCGCTGCACATTTTGTAGTGTAGACTCTTTGCAGTAAAATATCAAATATTGGTGGAAACGGCAAACATACACAGAAGTGCTGAGCCGGGTATTATAAACAGTTTCTCCCTCCCCTTGTCTCTCTCTCACACACACACACACACACACACACGCCTCTGGTTGTTGGCGGGGCTGCCACATCAAACAGTGCTGTGATAGTGGAGTTTGTACTTTATACCCTGGCAAACATGAGCAATGTGCTTTATCAACACAGAAAGGGATAGACAATGGGACAAGCGTGGAACTGCTATTTCATTTCCTTCTGGGTTTGTTTGACCAGCGGCTGATCCACGTTCTGTTCTCAGTCAGGGAAAATTCAACCCAGACATTTGTAATTTTTACAAATATATAATAGGTGCTGAGCTACACCAAATGATATGATTTGATTTGTAGTTTTGTGAACACTGTGGCAGTATGAACTGTATGATGTCACTCATGTTAGGATTTTGGATACAATGAGACAATGACCCAGCCTGGTGATGCATTTGGGAAAATGCTGGACTACACAGGCCAGAGATGATCCGAACAATCAGCCGAGTGGAAAGTCAATAAGGGAATTATGGGATCTAATGATAACATTCAAACCCAACGTCATACTGGCTGCATCTCAACCCCTCTGCACATGAAAGGTGTCCTTTCCCTCTGATGTTTCCCCCTCTGAACCCAGATATAACGGTAATCTTAAATCACAGCTGCTTTAATAATGTGTTTGTTTATTGCTTACCACGCACGTGTGAGATGGAGAAATAAGAGAATGTCACATTTTGCTGGTGCACATGTTAGGGGTGGCTTTAAGCAAGATAATGACAAAAAGTTGGATTGAAGGCAAATATGTCAAAGTACACGGACAACCAAAGATATGAACGAAGAAATGTCATATTATTATAATAAGCCTATTTTATGATCTTATATCTCACGTGACACGTGTCTATTTTAGAGTGTGGGTTATTTTAACGCTTACCGGAGGACAGAGATGAACCTGAGAGGCTTGAGTTGCTGGATGCTGCCATCCCACAGCCCCGTTTCTCGGCTCGGTTACTCCCGGTTGGCCACGGTGCGCTCACAGCAGCTCGTCCCCGGCGGTGCCTCCATTTCACTCACGCCCCAACGTGCTTCACCTTTGACGGCTCTCTCCCGGTGACTATTTCATGTCTCGTCTCGACCAGAGCCCACCACCCCGTCTCGTCTTGAATCCGCCGATCCTTCCTCTCTCGGCTCGCTGCGAGCCTCGGCGAGGAGCTCCCGCTGCCGCATTCACTGAAGGTGCTGTGCCGCGCCACTGATATAAAAAACACACTCAGTCAAAGCCACAGGAATACACACCGTGGATCAGTTTTTCTCCAGAGCATTTACTCGCACCGGACAGCCTGCAGGTCTAGATGTGTGTCATGCAGAAATGCAGCTATGGTTTCCATGTGCCGCTTTAAGGATTGTAATATACGCTGCAGCGTAGACGCGCCTTCTTAAAGTGAAAGTTTGGAGCGGGGCTGCCAGATGTAAGCAAAAAAAAAAAAAAAAAGCCCCAAAAACACAAAAGACTTCAGGTCTGTTTGCAGAATCCAAAGCAAATGTTACTTTTTGTGTTGAAACAAAAAGGTGAATCCGAGATTCGTGCAAAGACCCAACTATCTGAACCACAGCAGCTTTCATCAGATGGCATGTTATGTTGAAACAGACAGAATGACGTCAGTGCTTTAGCGCCACCTGGTGGGGCTGCTTTCCACACTTCTCCCTGGGATCACACAGGCTAAAGAATGTATGTGCAACTAAAATGTAAGCGGCTATATGTTATCAAAAATAAAATAAGCTTGAAGAACACTATCTTTTCAAATTGCCACCAAGACAGAATTAAGTGAGACCAGCTATTTATACACAGCTGTGTAAGTCTGTTGCACTCACCACCTCCTCACCTGCTCACATGAGCTGTCACAGTCCATCTTCTCTCCAGCTGTGAGTAGCTTCATTTCCAGTGTGCACTGTCTGTCATCACCGCACTCAGCTTATTTTGGAGTTATTCCGCCCCCTAGTGGCCAGACATGAACAACTGCAGCTTTAAAAAATCCAAGCATTTATACAAAAAACATTTGAGTTAACTCAGCTAAACAATTATCAATTTACACACTCGGCAGTCATGGATTATTATCCCATATGGAGTTGTGTTTCTGTCGACCTGATGAATCCAAATACATTACCCAGCTGTCTTTTTCTCTGGTTTGGTCTTCACCAGCTAACCTCTGTCTGTCATCTGCTGCTGGGCAGGTATGGTACACAAAATGCAACTTTAATTGTGTGCCAATGTTGAGAATCAATTTTCCATTGAGGACATTTTTTAAGTTTAAAGTTGTTTTTACACTGGGGATGGCTTGGTTGACTGACAGGTGTCCCGGCCTATCACAGTCAGCCCTGGAGTCTTAACCTAACTATTTATTCTCTAGTTTTTGAAACCAGTCATGTAGTGTCCCAGTTCTGGTACAATATACACAATAACGCAATAATAAATTATAACGTAACGATAGCAGTCTTAAGCTTGTTACTTGTTATCCCATTTGTTTGTCTTCTAGCTTTAGTTGTACAACACTTAACGTTAGCTTGAACCGCTTTAAACAAACAGTTAAAAAAAACAGCTTACTTACCAACTGAGACCAGCCTTCTTTGAAACAGGGATGTGTTCAGCAGATGTACACAAAAAACCTTCAGATTTTCAAAGGCAACTTCGTTTATACGCCGGAAGTTTCCTGCAAGACCGCGTTGAGGTCCTAAACGCCAATGTACAACAACAACAACGACCACGTGACCTAATATGTGTCATATGACTTACCCAGAGCTGGTCATGTGACTCAGTCCACCCTGCTGCTGACATAATGAAAGACGTCGCTCTGACTAACAGCTGATATCGATCCAGTTATAGAAACGACCGTTAAAATGAGGTAAGTTTAACAAATATAAAGTGTGTTTTTGTGGTCAGGACTGTTTTGGAATGTGACTCGCAGCGTTGGAGCTTCACACGTGACTGCCCTGGCCTGTATTCTGATATGCATTGTTGTAAACGCAGGCTGTGGATGGAAACTCTGGGCTTCCTCTTTCTCTGGGCCTGTCTGGACTCGGCACACTCACGGAGCTGCTCGTCCTCTTTTTTCTGCCGAAAATCTCACCGTGTCAGCGGCCTGAATGGAGTCGATCCCGGGTCCCCTCTCTTCCTCACTCCGTACCTGGAGAAGGGCGCCATAGATGAAGGTATAAGTGCACCCACACTACTATACGGCCGTACTGCATAGCAAGAGTCATGGTTATAGTTTCATTATGATTAGCTGCACATTGCAGACATCTTGTATTTTTTTTGATCCAGCCAGGAAACTGAGTCTGGTTGGAGATCTGCCAGGTGCCAATGTCAAGAGTTATGCTGGGTACCTCACGGTCAACAAGAAATACAACAGCAACCTCTTCTTTTGGTTCTTCCCTGCACTGATGGTAAGCTCAGATTATTCATTTACAGCAGAGGCTTTCCAAACTACACCGCTACATTACTGTCAGTGCTGCAGTTTTGGGACAATATCACGAGGAGGACAAAGCAGACATCTTGAGATAAAGAGTCATTCTTGTCCTTAGTTCCTTTGGAACTCAACTTTATATGTATTTCTTACTGTGTCTCTCAGTCAACCTATGATAAGGAATTGCAGTTCATTTAGTCGGCAGCAGTGTGGGAATGAGAACTTTGTTTTGTGTTAAAAGTCACTTTTTCTTTTTTTTTTTATTGTTGGTCACATGTCTACAGTGTGATGAACCTAAACCTGACCCCATTGTAAAATATGAATCTGAAGTCACCACTGGGTGGTGCTGAGATCTTAACTTTCCTGTGTTATGCCCTGATGTGTGACAGGCAAAGCAAGATAAAGCTCCGGTCCTGCTCTGGCTGCAAGGCGGGCCCGGTGGAACCTCCATGTTCGGTCTCTTTGTGGAACACGGACCATATGTGGTGTATAAGAACCTGACTGGTAAGAACTGATCTGTCACTACATTACCATGTCATAAACATACACGGAATTCTTCTTTAACCTAATACACTTGAGCCCTGAGTCTGTGTTGGAGCATTGTTTACTGTTTTGTGTCTTTGCAGTTGGTTTGAGGGATTACGCTTGGACATCGAGATACTCCGTTTTGTACATCGACAATCCGGTACGTATTAGTTATTCATCCTCAGACAAAAAAGCCACAAACTAATAACATGAAGCGTACATTTCATTCAAGGTTTCTCAGCTCATCTGACCTTTTTTATTAAATGTGCGTTAATATTTTCAAGTCTTTGAGGAAGAGTATTTGTTTCTCTAGGTTGGAACAGGTTTCAGCTTCACTAATGATGACAAAGGTTTTGCTCAAAACCAGGATGACGTTGGCAGAGATCTGTACAGGTAAATCAAATGCCATCCAACTCAAACATAGTGTTCTTGTCACTTGATCTATAAATCTGTTTGATTACTAATTTATTTTTATTCCCATCTCTTCCTTTTTTTTTTTTTTTTTTAAAGTGCTTTAACACAGTTCTTCCAGATGTTTCCTGAGTATCAGTCCAATGAGTTCTATGCTACTGGAGAGGTATGTTCTTTTCTGTTGAAGTTTTGCAAATTCATCGAGTCTAAACGTGTAGTAGTGGGGTTACACAAGTGGCTTTTTAACTTGTACACATCATACGTTAGTAGGAATTTCTACTCATTAGAGAAAATCCTATAGAACACATTTTGGATAAGTTAGCAGTTTGCCTTAAACTATCACCGCAACAAGAACATCTGTCTCTGACAACAACAACCAAAAAAACCATTCTACATATTTAAAATATGGTCCTGATCTGTGTAAACCTTCTCCGTCCCCGTGCAGTCTTATGCAGGGAAGTATGTTCCTGCCATCTCTTACTACATCCATAAAAACAACCCCACTGCCAAAGTGAAAATAAACTTCGTGGGGATGGCCATTGGTGACGGGCTCTGTGATCCAGAACTGGTGTGTATCTGACCCAAGTGTTGTCTTCTGATGGTCTTCAAACCTCCGTACACCCACAATCTGGTGGATTAGACCTCTGCTCGTGTTGAAGGTGGGCCGGAGCTTTGATGGGAATGTATTGGGTTACAAATCTTCATCTACCAATAAGAATGATAAAGGTGTCGTTTCTCCCGACCTGACAAAGCTAACAGAAGACTCAAAGATGTCACTCATTAGTTCTTACACGCAGTCATAAGACGAGGTCTATTCAGCCAGATTAACTAAAAAAACCACCTGTGTGGGTATTCAGAGGCTTTTAACTTCATCATATTGACTAATTAATGTCCCATGTCTTGTGAACGTTAGTTAATTACGCTCTCGCTCTCTCTTTCTTTAGCTGGTCCCCGTCAGCTGTTATAGTATTAGTGGTCTACGTCTCAGTCCTGTCCATGTGAAAATGAGTTGAGTAGAGTACTTCAAAGCTTTTTCTTTTCCATCTCAGATGCTGGGTGGTTATGGTGAGTTCATGTACCAAACAGGCATGATAGACGAATCCCAAAGACAGTATGTCGTCCAGCAGACAGACTTAGGGGTAAAACTCATCCAGCAGCAGAAGTGGGTGGAGGCTTTTCAGGTAAGAGGTGCCTCTTGATTTGGTCAGAACACATTTGTCTTTAGTTGTCTAGATTTGCATTATGTTCTTATTGTTCAATGATTTCCGTTTTTTACATTCAGCTGACCGTGTTGTTACCGTCTGACTTCAGGTTTTTGACAGCTTGCTGAATGGTGACGTGGATCCCTATCCCTCCTTCTTCCAAAACGCTACCGGCTGCACTAACTACTACAACTACATGACCTGTCAGGTGCGTAGAAACACCAGCCTCAAAGCTGCCTGTGTGACCTCTTGGAGCAAACATTTGAAAACTTCATATACAAACACACTACTTATTAGTTGAAACGGGTCTTTGCACAACCCACTACATTTTGTTCTGTGTGGCACAACAGGAGCCGGAGGACCAGGAGTACTTCTCCCAGTTTGTGACTCTGCCAGCGGTGCGACGTGCCATCCATGTGGGGAACCTGACATTCCATGATGGCTCAGAGGTGGAGAAACACCTTGTGCAGGATGTCATGAAGAGCATCAAGCCGTGGCTGGGGGTGCTGATGGATAACTATAGGGTGAGGGTTTTGGGATTATCCACTGTGTTTTGTCTGTGCAACAGTGGGACGATGCTTAGAAAGTCACCTCAATCCCTCTCTAACAGTCTTTTCCTGTTTGCTCCATTTCTACGTACACCCAGGTGTTAATCTACAGTGGTCAGCTGGATGTAATTGTCGCAGCGCCACTGACCGAGAGGTTCCTGCCTACTGTCAACTGGAGAGGGGCGGCTGAGTACAAAACAGCACCTCGTTTCCACTGGAAGGTTCAGCCCAGCGACACGGAGGTGGCTGGTTACGTGAGACAAGTGGGAGAGTTTTACCAGGTGGGTTGTTAACGGTTGTAAAAACAAGGTGAAAATGTACTCTGGGGACTAATGTTTTATATTCTGTGATCTGTCTTCTTGTCACGCAGGTCATCATCCGAGGAGGAGGACACATTCTGCCTTACGACCAGCCGGCGAGGTCCTTCGACATGATTGACAGATTCCTTTCAACACGGGGCTGGATATGAAGTGTTTTGGTCCTAAATCAGCTGATCAAACCACCTCCACTTTAAAAGATCATATATTAGATTATTGATTTTAAAGACTGTCTATTGTCTCAGCCAATGCAAATCAGCACTTTGTTGAATTTTTAAACATTTATTTTTATTAGTTTTAGCAGGTTACATTCGGTGTGGGACTTTGGTCTGCTCTCCGATACAAATTGAAAAAGTTGTCTTAAAGTGGAGCCAGGTCCCCACAGGCCCCCGCATCTTTACATCGTAGAAATTAACTGTATGAGGAAAATATAGTCTTCATTCAATCAGAACTTGCTTGATGATGAAATATAAAGGAAACACCTTGAAACTACAGCTGAATTGTTTTTAAATAAAAGTTATTTTTTACTAAAGCTGAGTGTCTTAATGATCAGAGAAGACCAATGAGTTTTGCAGTGTTTTTGTGATTGACATCTGTTGCAGATTGGGCATTGTTGGATGGGATTTGTCCCTTCAAGTACTGTTTGGTTGGGCTAGAAAATGTCCACCAGGGGTCACTGTGCCTAAATACATTTCATTGGAAAGTCAGAAATAAAACTAGTATTTCTCTAAACTTCTGTGGGCGTTCAATGTATTTTTTAAAAAGTTGATACAATTTAATTTCTCATTAGCTGAACTAAAGTCCTAAAAAATACTAAATTAATCTCTGAAGAATAGGGGCCACTTTGCATGTTGCAACAATACACAATGCTTGTTGATTTCATTATGTTTGGCTATTGTAGTGGTTTCAAAATGTATTTGATTTGCTGCAGTATTGAGTAGTTTAAGTTGGTTATTTTTTTTGACAAAGATGTTTCTGTGTACTGAAGTTACCTGCCAAGTTGTTTCAGGCAACTATCAAGATGTCTAGACAGTTTAATAATGAATGAGTATTCTAAACCTTTAAAGCACCTAACTATTTAATGAGCAGTTACGTCTCAAGGACACGCATCGGGGGGAAAACTGTTGATCGGTTGATGTTAGTTTTCGTATCGTTTGATGTCAATGTTTTCTTCCAATGTTATCCTCATATTCAATCCATCTCTCTTAAGTTCATATTTTTCAGTCTGGTTATCTGCACAGAAAATATTTGTGTCACTAGATTTCAAGTACAAGTAGTAGTGACATCAAATCACGTCAGTTAATTGTTACAGAACAAGTGCTTTATTTTCATACCGTAATGTAACTGCAGTGATACTTCAACATCTGTACAAATGCAAAACAAAATTGAGACAATGTCATTACAGACACACAAAATGTACAAAGTTATGCAGGCCAGAATGGATTCATCAGTTCATTACATATAAACAATGTATTTAAGCGCTGAAATGAGCCTCGACGTACAACAAAAGGCAACAAGTGCTATGCAAACATTATTTACAAACATGTACCACACATTTACTCCCTTCAATAAGAAAGGTGGTTTCATCACATGTACAAGATTACAGAAATTAATGAAATTATGTACAATATTTATAGTTTTAGATTTAAAATAATACATTTATAACATCATTAATACATAGGAATTGTTCTGGATCTCACAAATCCACAGAGACGCACTCACACTGCACTCTGTCCTTTTTTTGTCTTCCTCCGCAGTAACAAAGGTTTTTTTCTGAACCTGGACCCGCTGTCAAAAATTTAACTAGAGACTCTCATATCTAACTCTAAAATAGCAACATCCTCCGAATGATTCCAGTTGAAAGTTTTTTGAGGTCATTACCATCATTTTTACATGTGAGAGGTTAATTTGGAATGATCTAATATACGGTTTAAAAAACAACTTAAAATAAGGCAAGCTTCAGTTCAAAGGGTTGGTACGACAAAGCCCTTTTTAAGAGAATCAACTTCTCTCATTGACACATACATCAAACTGCATACACTGACTGATGACAAAAACAGTCCAAATGCATCAACAAAACTTGAATGTAACCCCTTATGAGAATAAAGATTCACATCCTTCATCTCTATTTTTCCAGAATAAAACGGTCTCAAACATAACCGTGCAGGTTCTTTACAATATGAGCTCTAGGTTCCCTTCCTTTATCTACAGACATGATGCATGCCAGGCACAGTCTCTCTATAAAGCCAAACACAGTTAAGTTTCTCGCTGGTGTGTGAAAAAGGGGGGGGGGGAAATCACTGAGAATTACTCGGACCTTAATATGGCTATTCTACCCTCTGGCATGACAGAGGACAAAGTGCATAGACAGCTCTGCGATCGCTCCACCTGTCAGTGGAATGTATTTCATCCATCCTACTGTAAAACACAGTGCATTGTGGTCATCATGCTAATGAGTCGACATTCCTGGTCATAGGAAAGAGAGAAAGAGGAGTTGTGGTGAACATGAGAAGGCGTGAAGTTTCAAGGCTGCAAGATAGATTTAAAAAAAGGTATTATTAATACATCCGTCGCCCTGCAGAGGAGGCCTGAGAAAGAGAGGAAGAGAAATTGATGAAGATGTCAGAGGTTAAATGGGAAGCGGGTACTTTTTCTCCTTTGTCAGCTGGTTGTGGGCTTACCTACATCCATGACAAAACCAATAACAGAGGAAACTCATTAATAAAACACAGAGAATAAAAAAGGGTTTGATTGTTTGAAGAGAACGATTTGCTGTCTACAGAAAGCCAACAAAAGATTTTAAGAACGATTCAGGCACATTGTGACATTTTGAAAAGCACAAGCATAAACTGCTCCTCTTTAGAAACCGTAAAACACTGAACCAGTTGTGGGATGCCAGTCAGAAATAAAAAATCATGCGCACAGTCACTTTCTCCCACACTTTTTTTTTGTTTTTCTTTCTTTACACACCTGCTGAACTTTGTTCTGCAGAGGAAAGAAGGCAAAACACAATAAACATAAACTAACTTGCATACTCGAAAACGATGGAGCCTAGAATCCAGATGCACAAACACACAAGAAGAGGCCTCAATAATTAAAGCTTCAGTTGGTCCTGGAGAGCGGAGGAGTTTGTTTCAGCTGCCTCACTGGTATCACAGTGTGCAGTTCTGTAGCTGTAACAGCATCGTATGTCCTTGGGACCAGAGTGGCTTGGCCATGCTGATCAGAATGTGGACATACAGTAGAGAAGGTGATCAATACTGCAATGTATTGCTTCCAATTGATCATGTTTTCGCTGTCATGCTGTATTTCATGACACTCGGTAAGAATACCGCTGACAGGGAAAAGGTTAACAGTCATATTCATTTCTAGGAAAGAAAAGGATCATTACACCTGCTTGCATATTCCTGTCTTCAAGACATCATAGGGACAGTTTGACTTGGCTTAAAGGCAGCAACTTCCCACTCACATAGTGTCTGTTGCATACACTCAACATACTGTCCGTAAGTGATATTCAGAGAATACATTGACTCATTGTTCAGTCCATAAGGAGTACAGAGATGTCAGGTCTGCTAATAGGGATGACAGTCTGAGGCTTATGTCGCTGTCCCCTGGTTCCATGACCACCATGGTCCTTTTTGTACCATTAAACAATAGAAAAAGTCACTTAAATGCTGCATGAGATTAGCAAAACTGCCTTTTTGCTAAAAGCATAAAAACAGGTAAAAACTAAAAAAGAGGCAACAAACTAAAGAACATTTATGGGTTAATAGGGTTGGTCTATAAAAATACATACTGTAGCTACTGTATAAAGAACAGCCTCACAGGCCTTTGAGGTTTTTCTTGATGGAGGGAACGAGGGAGGTCAGCTTGTGCAGCTGGCAACCCTCAGAAAGCAAGGTCGGGGGGGGGGGTATAGTCTCTCTTGTCCCTAGTGAATGGGGTTAATGTCTGTGCGGTGATTGGTTTGCCCGTGCACACTGCTGCCCCCTACAGTTGTGGTGGAGGTGGTGATGGTGTTGTGCTGGATGACCTGCTGCTGGGAGCACTCTGGCGCTGGACTGCCCGCCTGACTGCTTTCTGGACCTGAGGAGACAGTAGAGACATCAGTGAGGATGGACAACATGTGCGTAGATTAGTGTAAGTACTGTGACCTTCATGCTTCTCCACAGAGGCTTCACAATATAATATGACAGGAAAACAAATGATAATGAATGATATCAAAATAAACACAGACCACATTATTGTAAAAAAAACAACCAGCTTTATTAGCAGAAACAGATAAATGTCAACATATGACACATTATATTCACACCTAAAGTCTCACCTGTCATCCCAAAATAGACGATAAATGGAAAGCACAAAAATGGTAAAGTGACTCCATAAACAAGCCTGATGAAGTTCGGACACATTGAAGGTGACATCTGTACACGAGCTAGACTCATCGATGAAAGTCTCTCCCAGCCCAGTCTGGGAGTTGGCTCTCTTCTGTATAAAAGAACCATTCAGCCAGGGGGGATGTGAGCCTTATTTTCCTGCAGTAAAGTCACATAGGGAGGTGCCTTATCCTAATTACATGGAAATGTAACTTGTATCCGTATCAAAGGGTGGGGCTCTGATGTCATGCGCGGCTGAGCCGAGGCACAGTCCGGTAATCAGTGAGCATCTTGGGGCATCCATGAGAGTTTGGATGCCAATGTGCGGCCTGTGACGTCTTTCTCACATTGACTCTCGGCTGCCTCTGTACGGAGGTGCTGTTGGATGGAAAAAACGGGCTCATACGGGATTCAGACTACCAACTCCCAGTCCAGGCTGGCTACCAGAGTGTGCAACACCCATATGTGAAAGGAAGAGTCCTGCCATGAGCGTGGGAACTGGATAGCAGCACATAGGAGCGAAGAGTCTTGGCAGTCACTGTGTGTCCATCACACTTCAGTCTGTAGAGTTTAAATCTTTCCTCTGGCAAGACAATTAACATTTCCCCGCAGTGCTATCTGCACTGTATGGCTATGGCACACAGATGAAGGTGTGTTTTTGCTCAAATTCCCAAGTGTGTGTGTGTGTGTGTGTCTGTGTCTATGTCTGAGCTACTCACTGAGGTAACCTTGGGACTCTTTCTGCATAGTGGTGATGGGACAGTCCTTGTGTGTGAGGAGAAGCTGCTTGAGTTGGGTCACCTCGTTCTTGAGCATGGTCACTTCATTCTGAAAACACAGAAGAATTTTAAGTCCATCATCCAGGGAATCAACAATTTAAGCAGGCTACGTTATTATCCTTAAACACTTGTATGGAAAACAAACAGTGTATAACTTCAATGTTAATTTATAACTTGCATTCGGCTTAAGAATCTCAATATATAACTGCAATTTGGTTACAAATTTTGGAGTTTGAAAGATGTTTACCAGACAGGGATGGTCTAACAAAAGATTCAGTGGCATTATGGGGATCAGGATCTTTTCTTTTTGGAGCTCTGCAGCTTTGATTTTTTACCAACTGACTGATTGTAAGTGTTGGACATTTACACATTCTCACACCAATCCAACTTATTGCCATCATCGCTGGTCCAAAACGGGACAACAAACGTTAAGTTCTTGCTGAGGAGCTGTGTCAAAAATACATGCTGACTGTTGCAGTTTTCAACACCTGAAGTTCATAGTGTACCTGAAGCTGCATGTTGGTCTGAGTGAGCTCTTCTGCCTTCTTCTCTAATGAAACCACCCACACTTTTCTCTTCTGTCTGCATCTTGTTGCTGCCGCTCTGTTCCTTTCCAGAAACTTCCGCCGACGTTCATCCGGATCTTCGTCCACTACTCGTCGGCGCCGTCCACCGCTGGGTGGTGGAGACTGCAGTGTCTGCGTGGGGTGCATCTGCTGGGTTGCAGGCGACATCTAAAACATGGGGAGAAAGGTATCAGCTCTCTGATGAGACCGTGTCTGTCTGTCTGTCTGTCACCATCCAACCAGACATGTAACCATTCTGACACACCTGGAAAACAGCCACCTGTCTGCTATCAATGCTCTTGCTTCCCTCAAAGCCTCTAAACAAGCATCTATACACTACCTGCTGCAGCTATTCCCAGTCTGGCAACTTCCCCAAAAACAACATCTGGTTGTGCCACGTGCCCTGTGAGCTGGGCTGTGGGCGTCAGGGTGACAGAGTGAGTGAGTGAGTGACTGGGCTGATTCACCAGCCTGCCCACCTTGTTAAAGAGGTGTCAGGAGGCAGTTTTCCACCGCCCACTTCCACTCAGACTAACACCACCAGACACAGTCAAAAGACTCATTTCTAAAAACATACATACACTGACAGATCTTGACATATACTTGGCAAGGTCAAGTGTTTTCAGTCTTCAGATCATTACCATTTTTATGAGAACCATGGAAAATACAAGCTGCTTTAATGGCCTCTGTGCATACAGGGAAGTGTTGTTTCAATGCCTTAATGATACATTTGGAACATACAGTGAATTGCATTTCTTGATGTCGGACTGTCCTTCATCCAAAATGCTTGGCACTGCAGAGGCTGTTAGACAATGCAACAGACAAAGTGTCTTACATCATGTTATTTTTTAAGCTGTGAGCAATATTTTTAGACTTTGAATTAGAACTAAACCAAATGTAGTCACGGCTAAGATGTTCCAGGACTATTAGCCAAGGCCGTCTGGTCATCATCAGGACCAGCATTTATAAAACTTCTTCAGCACCTGGAGAATGTTGTGGCCACATAATTGCAGCTTGGCAGTGCAGGATGGCATGGCCCTTAGTTTTCAAAAGACAGTACTGAGCATCCATTATAATGGCTACTTTATGGCCTCTTCTTGACCCTTTCCCTTCATGGCAGGCGTCCGATACTGACCTGAAGCTGACCAACCTCAAAAGAAAACAAATACCTTTGAGGTGGTTGCCAAGAAACTACTACTTGTCAGGGAAAATGTGTTGATCCATTGACTTACAGCACATTTTAAGCTTGATTTCAGCTATACTGTACTGCTATATATCACTAAATCACTAAAAGAAAACTGCTTGAAGGGTTAGTAAAGTGCTACCTTGTTTTTAGTCATGATACAGATATATGATATACAGTGGCTTCTAGCAGCATGAGAGGCATTAATGTGCAGTGTAGTAAATGTGTTATTGAACGTGTGGCTCTGCCTTTGGCTTGTCTAAAAGCTTCGTCTCTCCCGGGAATATGTGCTTTGCTTACATGTGAAGCAGAGTGCATTGGAGGGTGCGGTGAGGTCTGGTGTGGGTGCCCGGGATGGAGGTGGGGATTGTGGGAGTTGTGATGGGGGTTGTGTCCCTGCGGGTGGTGGTGTCCACCCTGGCCGTGGCTCTGGCTGTGGTGGTGGTGACCGTGGTGCTGGTACGCGTGGGGAGGGGCTTGCAGGTGCTGGTGCGGGTGTGAGTGCATGTGATGGTGGGCGCCTTGCTCCTGCCGCGATGACATCATCTCCATCATGTGGCCCATGGAGTTCATGTTGCCGTTGACGATGGTACCCGGATGGTGTGAAAGTGCAGCCTTCAGCCTCTGAGTAGACAAAGTGGACACCAAACACAATGTTTAACATCATTTTCCGTTAAAAATATCTTTTTAAAGTTGGTACATGCTGTCATCAGTGTGCTGATTATCAACAGTTACAGAGCGGGTTTATGAGCTGGCTAGGAGATGATGAATGGCTCCATAAATCCATATGTCAAGAGAACAAATCAAAGCCACTTAGGCTGTCCTCTGTCTCTCCTTCAGTCTTGTCCTTCTCCCACTTTACCTTCCGTGATTGCCATCCCACTAGTCCCTCCTCCTCATATTTCTAACAGCCTCTCCCTTCTCTATGCATGTGTGTGTGCGTGTCAGGATGTCTAAGTGCCTGTGAGATGAGCTTGCTGGCAAGGTGTGAGCCTCAGACTGCTACCTTGCTGTTGACCCAGCAGGAGGTTTGTTGCTTTAACCGTGTGGTCTACTTAGCCATGACTGGACCGGTGTCTCATGAGCGGCCTGGGAGAGAGAGGAGAGAGAGAGGCTCTCTAAAGGTACGCTTGTGTTCCCAGTGTTTACTGAATGCACCTCTCCTTGAGAGTCTGTTTTTCTGGGCATCACATAAAGACAAACGCAAGACCAGAATATTTTTTCAACCCAAATATACAAGTGCCAAAGTATGTCATCAGGCTTCATCTGTTGTACACAAACCTAGACAAGTAAAAAGAAAACTCCATGTCTGAACCATTTCATGACTTATTTACATTTTAACCTCTTCCGGAATGTTGAGACAGTTGAAGTTTGATCAATGCCAAGTGCACTGCTGGCGTGAATAAATTATTTAATAAACCTAAATAAATGCTTAGGTCCATTCTTATATCCTGTCTACAATTAGTACATTTGTCACTTTTAGTAAAATGTTAAGAACAAAACTGAAAACAAAGGCATTCATTTAAAGGCTACTATTGTGAATTCCACAAAGTTTTCTATTCTCTTTCCCAGTGCACTCTTTCCTCTCTCGTCTCCCTTCCCCCTTCTCCCAGCTGCTGTCAGTGAGTCCATGCTGTGTCCAGAGCTCCATATCTTTTAACAACCTTCACATTCATGATTCCCATAGGGAATGGCATCCAGCTGGTGTGGATCACAACGCCAAGACACGATCAGAGCACAACATCAGCCCTCCACTCCTCTCTCACACTGTTCATGAGTGGAAAGCTTTTTACCATGTAGGGAGGAGACACAGTCAAATAAATCACTTTAGAAGTGAGGCAGCCATAAAAGTGCATACCCTCCTGGTTTGTATTATATTTACATATTGCATATATGTGTTTGTGAAAGGATTTATTTAGTAGTCCAGTTGTCTTTACTCGGCTTTCCATGCACAGCTTGTGTAATATAACAGCACATGAAACCAGCACAGTTAAAGTGAGACCTTGCCATGCCTGTTTTTTGAGTGTAATTTCTGCTTGTCAAACCAAGGGATGCCTGACAACACCACAGCAAAACAACACCACATCATCATGATAAGGATTTCATCTGTTGTCCCTCATTATTAATGTTATTCTAAATTTTCCCTTTTAATGTTGAAATACATCTGATTGCACCCTAACCCTTCACCACAGCCTCAGCAGCACAACCCTCAGGGGCCACAACCCTCCTTCTTTGCAACGGGTGAGACAGGGGTTAAAATACCACAGAGTGTACACCAACACACAGCGGGGGGCCACAAGCCTGCAGCTGTCTCCACAGCATCACAGATATACTGAGACTCGTTGAGGGTAACAAGTGGCAGCGAGTGAGTCTGACTTACTGTAATACATTGTTACTATCAACAGTATTAGTTATGTTTTTGTAGCGGATTTTTTTCAGTGTAAACATGCAGAAATAACAGCTAGTTGACATAAAACTTAAACAGAAAATGGATTTAAACAAGCTTACAGATATCAATCAGAGTCACCAGTGTCGACAAGGACATCTTCCATGTATCACAGGATGAATTCTGAAGCTGACAGCCCACACTAAACAACTTCCCTTCAGCCTTCAGCCTGTCAGTCAGCATCAGAGAGGTGAGGCCCTCCCCTCTTGTGAAAGAAAAAACAACAACAAGAGTTTGACAATCTCCTGCCACTTAGTCACAGAGCAGGCAATCACCTGAATGGACAGAAGCCAAAAGAATCTGCTGGCTGCCGGTTTACCTCTCTACTGTGTTTTTGAGGTAAAGTAGTTGGTGTGAAGGTAAGATGCTCATCCACAGCTGCCTGACTCTCTGTCAACCAGGCTCCAGCAGACAGAGAGGGTAAAAGGGAGGTGAAGGGGGGCAGTGAGAGAGAGAGACCAGGGGTGGGGGGAGATTAGATGGCTTCTCGTGTCTCCTCCCCACACACATCAGCCCAAGACAGCTAGTGCTCATTTATCAGTGTCTCTGAGAGCTGTCCAGCTGGCAGTGCAGCGCTATCTGTTTATTAATTGAATTAGCCTGCATCTGAAGAGGCCCAAGAGTGTCAGGGTACAGAGGCAGGTCAAAGAGCGGAGGGGCCTCTCCAAACGCTGTAGTGGGGATGGTCACAAGCCGGATTAAGACAAAACACAAAAGAAAAGGACCATGCATGATAAGAAACAAAGGAACGTGTAGCAAGAGAAGACAATAGATTACTTAAATAAATAGTATTACAGTAACACACTCAAAACATAACAGTATGGTCAAAAGAGAAAACCCTTACCGTGATGTAAACTTATTCCTGAGGCTATCTCTGCACAAGTGCCTGCTACTGCTCCATCTGAAGTTGAGACTCCAGCCCAGTTAAACCCACCTCTGCCAAAACTTAAGTCTTTGTATCCAGAACCACAGTGACGCAACTATGGGACGTTAGCAGAGCGATGATGAGCAGGCTGTGATTCTTAAACACCTTCATCAGCTCCCTAATGACTGTCTAACACATGGTTGCATTTCCCCAGACTGCACTAAGCACAATAACTTAACCACCACGTTCATTTTACTCTAATAACACACACACACACATACATATACATTTCTCCTGCAGCAACATGGCCGCTACAGAAAACAGTCATTAAATCAGTGCAGGTGTTAGCCTGTGGTGGCACAGGGCGCTCACAGATGGGATGGCACGCAGTCTGTCCAACCACTGTCTGCCCTGCTGTTGTTGAGAATTGGTAAAACAACACAACAAGAAGATGAGCAGCCCATGACACCATGAAGACATGTCAGCTTCTAGCAGGGCTAATCTATAAACTAGCAGTCTATGTAATCACATGCAGTTGACACATCATTTCATGCATTCTGTAAGTAGTAAGCCTATTGATTTTCCATTGTTAAAACACCATCCCTGGTTCAGCCATCTTTTGCCCAGAGGGGAGGTGTCTCCTCTCAGATCTTTGCCCCCTGACCTCTCCACTCCCTCTCCTTTTTTAGGCTTTTCTCATTTATGTGGTTTCAGGGACACCAGGTGATCACCCATTAATGATATTTATTAATGGCTGCTTCCTCTCTGACACAGGGGGCTTTGAGTGATGTCGCTGTGAGTGCTCTGGGCACATCCTGAGAACACACTCAGGTTGCTCCTCACCAGATGACTTCATATCTATTAACCCTGGGAGGAGGAAGCAAGAGCACAGAGCAGGTACAAAGGGAGGAGACCACACCCACCTCAGGATGGGTAAATCACACCCAGCGAGGTCAGGGTGAGCACTTTTATTCCCCTTAAAAGTGGAGCAGTGTACTATCAGGGGACCTGTGGCGCCGTACAGCAGATTTAACCAGTCTGTGGAGTCATTGTTTAAGTGCAAAAAGATCACAGTTTTAAATGGAGATCTTCAGCTGCACATTAAAGACTCCATGGAGAAAGCTTAAAGCTTCTGTCTGTCTCTGTCAGCCTTTTCTTTTACACTATAACAGCACAGTGATCATGTTTAAAAACACAATATTTCTAATTGCATGATATACAGTATCATAGCTGTAACATTCCTGGCAGTATTTTTCGTGGGCCAAAGCCCCCCTAGCTCTCTAAACCCGACATGGGTTCACCATATGCAGTTGAAAGCAGGAGTTTGGCTCTGCTGCTTTGCCAAGCACTCAGAGGATCTAATTCCATCCTCCTCATCTCCACCACCACCACTACCCACCCGTGCCTGTCTGCAAAACCCACCCTCTGTGCCCTAAAACTCCACGCCCCCATTAGTTCAATTTTATTAGATTTCCCTCTCGCCCAGAGAGGCAGTAACGTGTGCCCCCCCCCCTCTCCCCCTCTCTCTTTTTCTCTCACACACACCTCTTCCCTGTTCCTCCACCCCCTCTTCCTCTGCTTGCCAAGAGCTGGGGACTGTTAAACTGATTTCCTCGGGGAATGGAGAGGCAGACAGTCTGATGGGAGGGCTGTTATGTCGCCCCCTCTCTCCTCTCACGGGTTCTGGGCCAAGCTGATCAGAGCCGGGGCCGAACAAACCGTCCCTGTGGTTCCAGACACAGACGGGGAGATGGAGATAGTCCGGGTGTTCTGCCATGGCCCGACGCTCAGGGGAACCATGGCGGTACGGGCGCAGCAGGACACACACCCACTGAGGAACATGCTCCAAACCATGCACTCATACTCTTGGCAGCTTCTCTCCACCCTGTCAAGTTAATGGATGGGCCTCTGACTCCAGTCTGTATATCCACACTGTTCCCTCTCTTGTAAAGCCCTGCTCTAGTGCAGCCTACATGGTTATCACTACACCCACTGCCACAATCTTGAATACAGAGAATGCCTCAGAGCAAGCCAGACAGACAGAGCATGAATACAATATAAACCCACAACATATGTCTTCATTTGTATAGCATCAAAAGCAACAAGCAAATTATGTGGCACCATGCTAATTCGATCAAACCTCAATTTATGCGTGCTTAAGACAACTGACCTCAAATATTTGTCTATTTTAGCTGAAACAGGACCCTCTCACTATTTATATACATTATACATATTCAAGCTGTTTCAGTTCGACATTTGCATTGGGATCCCACTTTGTTAAGACACCCACAGGCACGAGATTCCAATATGTCAAAATGACAGAGAAGCAAAGAGAAAGGAATATGAAAAATGAATCACCATGAAGAAAACAGAAGTGGGTCTAATGTGTAAAGCATTAACTAGTTAGGAGATGAGGTAGTGAACTAACTGCTCAATATTGACTATTTTATCAGACTGAATATCTCTGACAGACTTTTTCCCCCTCCAGTGTTTGGGAGGTCATTTTGGAATCGCTCACTGCTCCAGGGGGGCTCATGGTGGCTGGACCAGTCCAGTCTGGCCCGTGTGGTTATGGCAGCTGGTTTACCCAAGCTTGGCTCTACCGGAGCCCCGTCCCATTCACGGGCCCTGAACCATGACCAAATGGACTCCACATACACCTCCCATCAGCACAGCTAAAACAACACGCAGTCATCCAAAGACAAACAGATGCGACACTCTGTGCCACAACTGCCCCCCCCCCCCCCCCCCCCCCCCCCCCCCCATGCACACACACGTGTAACTACTCAGGTATAAATGTACCAGTATAGCTTTACAATGTCAACCTTGAACTTTCAGCTGTAGAAGTTTATAGTTTTTATCAAATTTAGAATGACAGAATCTCATTACCTGCAGACGTTCACTCTTTGTTCACATTTCAATACATGTTGAATGTAAATGTTTCAGATCGATGAGTGATGTCGGATACATTTTAAGCTGAATGGCTCAAGGCAGGTCATTTGACCTGGCCTCAAACCCTGTTCCTGTAGGTTATTGCATTACGTTCTATTAAATAATGTGGAAAAATAAATCTTGATAGTCTTTTGCAAATATATCCAGAGTCTAATATTATTCTATTATTCAACTGTGGTTAAACACAACTATGGTTAAACCCATTGTTCATTATAACAACAACCCTATTGGTGAATAACGCCAACAAAACCTGTCAAATGAGAGGCAGACCATCTTGACACAGCATGTTCGTTTACTTCTGATTTACTATTACTACGGTATGTATGCGGTCCACTTGTCTCACTGGCAGCACAGTGAGGCAGTGAGAGAGGGGCCCCTCTCTGGTCTGTGTCCAACACTGATAAACTGGCAGACAAACATTGATCCAGCAGCTCCTCAGCCCTGCACTCCACGCCGCTGAAACCACTCGCCCTCCATAGCAATAGAAAGAGACATCACATGTTTATCAACTACAAAACTGACTTTGCATCCAAGCGCTGACATTGACCGCTTTCTCAATGCAACACTGCATCTCAGCAGATCTTGCCATGCGCTGCGTGTCCTGGTTTGACTGCTGTTTATCGCACACCCACATGTTTACTTAACTAACCACACATATGTACATAACAGCTGCATCAAATACCATCTTCCAACTCAAACTTTATGGTTTGTTTTAGCCCACTTGGTCCACAGATGTGTTTTGACTCCAAGGACAATGATTGCCAGAAAGGATGCCAATGCACTGAAAGCAAGGAATTTGCATACACAATTGTGAGTGTGCACACAAACATATACAGTACACACACATATAGTCTATAGCTCAGTGAAGCAGCCTGCAGATTCAGCTGTGTTCTTAGCTCACCGTCCCTCTCTAATGACCTCATACCCTGACAATGCCACCATTCATACAGATGTTGCTTACAAAACCTGGAGTCAGACTCCTATTGTGTGCACTGCTCCTCCTCACAACAAGAAGTTTAGCCAGAGGTGCTCCCCTACGGTGGAAGGAAATGGATGGAGCACGTAATTGGGTTACCATGTACACTGATAGTTTAACTTCTTACTTCATACTGAGCTAATTGCCCAATCAATCACCGTGTAGCAAAATTGAAAACTGACAAATAATTTTTTCTTGGAATGTCTTCACAGTATATGCATGTAACTTTCGAATTTTTCACTTGTTCGCTCTTTAGGGCAACACTTGAACATTCAGCCTATTAACCTGTAACTATACTTAAACATAAGAACAGTAAGGGTTGTGTAAGTGAAATGTAAAAAGCTACATTAGCGTGCTAGAAACACTTTGATTATTGGTCCTCCTGTGTCCAATGAAATGTTTCTTTAAGAGACGCACTGTTTTTTTCCCTCCTCAAGTAAAAAGGAGTACATTTAGAGCATGCCAAGAATTATGTCATCCACCCATCTAGTGCCAGCTCAACAGCCAAGAGAGCTGCAGTGAAGGAACATATAGTATTGTTTACTTCATAAAAAACTCAGCACCTAGCCTGACGCTCAGTGACAAATGTATTGTCCTTAGTAACAATGTAAACAATAGATAATTGGGAGATAATAAAAAACACATTTTCATACATCAGCCCCAAACTGTTTCAAAGCCCCTCTGTCTGAAATTAGCAGGCAAGCAGGATGTGTGGAAAGCATGGAGCTCATTTAAAAGGGACACAAAAACAATGCAGAATTTGACCACAGACATGAGCTGAGTCCCATAGTGGGCACTCACAGATGTTATTTAGAACCAACTTGATAAGGGCCTGTTTGGGCTTCCCTTGTTATAGATGAGAAATGATAGTGAATCTCTTTCATCACACAAACAAAGGTACCAAACCATCTGAGCAAGGGATGTAGGTATTCAGGGGAGAAAACAATGCACGTATGCACATGAGTGCTGCATGTCCACCAGCATGCATGTGTTATGTGCATGTGTGTACATCTCATTTGATGTTGTTTTTAAGTATACCTGACTGTCAATGAATGTCCAAGTATGTGACACCATGCAAAGGGGATGACACAGAGTTGGAGCAGTCAGTGAGTGTGTGTGTGTGTGTGTGTGTGTGTGTGTGTGTGTGTGTGTGTGTATGTGTGTGAGTGTGTGACTGTTTGCGAGGCCCTGTGGAGAGCTGGCTCTGAGCGTTGACGTAATGCTTTGGCCGGCGTGCTGTGGAACTTGGCCTCCTCTCTGCAGCGCTTCCTCTACGCTGTGAGGGTCAACTATCCCACAACCTCCAGCACACAACACACACCATTCTATTCCCCAGACCACAACAGAGCAGAACACAACCACACCCGGCACCATGAGCACCCAGTCCTTCACAAGAAGAAGAAAAAAACAAAAACACACTTGAACTAAAACTAATAAAACACTCCCAAACAACCAGCTAAAAGCAAAGAGGGGAAAACATACAAATCAGTTACTGCACCATCGGGCTTTGCTGTACCACTTAAACGATGGCACTTCAGGAGAGAATCAGAGATAGAAGGGAACAAAGATGGGCACTGATGCAGATAGAGTCTTTGGCCCAGAGAGCACAAACAGAGAGCTTAGAGCGAGATATGAGTCCCCAAGGGGCCACAGCAGTCCTTCGTCTCATTAACTATTTACACCAGAGACAGGCCTCCCTGCTGCTCTGGCCCACCACAAAATCAATTAGCCTTCATTAGCCGAAGCTCTGGGCCTGCTCTCTCTGGCAGGGGAGGGTTAATCCTGCTACCGAGGCCTCCAGTTACCACAAAATATCAACAAAAAAAAAAATCACAATATGAGCAAACATGCATGCACACATACAGAGTAACAGAGGAAACAGAAGTCCTTTCATGTCACTTTGCAAAGAATTCTTCCAATTTCTCACCCTCACACACAGTTTAGTGTCTCAGAATATCGATACCATCTCTCGCCTTTCAACTCCCCTGCTCACTCTGCCTGTCTATCTATTTCCTTCATGTCTATCAAAGTCCCACTCAATCCCCTTCTCCGCTCGCACCATGTAAACGTTGAGCAGAAAGAGTGCATCCAGGTCCGTGCTCCGGGGGTGTGGGGTTACAGTGAGGAGATTTCCCATTGGCGGAAAGTCAACATGGTCGGGGTAATGCGATTAGGGCCGGATTGAGAACGTCGCAGGGGACACATGGGCCTGATCATGGCCCAGTTATCCGATAGCGAGGCCGTATTTATCGACCCGGCCCGGGCACGGATATTACAGACATTAGAAACCCTGTCTATGCTTATGAAACCTACGCTGGAGATCGCACTCTGATAACACAATTAGTCTCTCACTTTCTGTCCACAATCACGGAATTCCATCAGTTGTGTTCAGACATCAGGGAGCAGAATCTCAATTGATCCACATTTGGTTGCTGTGCCTCGTGTCTGAATGACCAACTAACAAGAAAGTTGCATGGTCGCGGGGCCTGTAGCCATTTAGTGACTGCATATGTTTATGGGAGGACTAACAGAGTATTTACAATTCAATTACATAGATAGGAGGAGAAAAAAAGAGTAAGATCTGCCTGGATGATGGCCAGGGGAGAGATAAGCCTAATACACTAATATTGTGTTACCCCAGCGTGTTACCATAGGAACAGTTGAAGAGATTCAAAAGACTACAAAGACGATCAATCTTGAGAGAGCATGAGGAAGAGGGAGAATTAAATACCCTGGGAATGCTCCCGCTCTACTCTATCAGAGCAATAACTCTTCTAATGACCTCTGCTACCTCCTCTCTCTCTCTCTCTCTCTCTCTCTCTCTCTCTCTCTCTCTCTCTCCACAAGATGTTTCTGTCCAGCAAATTCAGCTATCAGTGAACCTTTCCAAACACAAAGAGCAGCCAATGCTTTTCATTATGGACTGTGATTTCTTTTGGATATCCAAGTCATAACACTTGCTCTTATTTCTATGCCGCCTTTTCCATTTTCAGAGTTATTTATTTTGAAAACAAAGATTGGCTGGTGGTCATGTTGCCACAGGATTTATCAAGTCTTATCACCCCGAGTGTAACTGTCCGTCCATTTGACATTAATCAGGTGTATAGCGTCAGTCATTGGCATCAGTATTAGCAGTGCTAACATGCAAAGCTGAACCGAGTGGAAGGTTTCTTTCTGTTCATTGTTTTCGTCAGTCGGTCTTCTGACTCTCGCTCTTTCTGTCTCTCCTCTCTCAGCTACGTCTCATTCCCACTGCTCTAACTGCCTGCTTTGTGAAGGATGAGGTCATTTGATTTTTTTCCCTGCTGTGTTAAACTAGTGCTAACAAGTTGCAGGACCTACAAAACATGTTCTGTACATTAAGATATACATCAGGCAGTCGGTGGGCAGCCCAGCCACAACCACATAAAGGGCCCTTTATTCCAGCCAGAGTCTCCAGCGCTGCACTGGCAGGTTCAGACACAGCTTTGATTACACACTAAATGATGAAATCCACACAGACCTAAGAGCACAGCTTTGCTGGCACAGCCCAGTGGAAAAGAAAGTTGCAACATGTTGAGCTTGAGCGTGTGCACTTATGTACGTGCGTGTATAAATGTGTATGTATCCATGTGAATACATGCGTACACTCACCAGTTTGGCTTCTGAGTGCATGGAGGGAATGTGAGTGGAAGAGCAGGAGCTGTTGTGGGCGGGTCCTTGCATACCCATCATATTGGAGCCCATTGACATTTGTCTCTCCATCTGAAGATTACAATAACAACAGTCAAACTTTCAAGAAATATTATTCCCATATACCACAAAACTTTTTCTACAAGATGAATCATCAAAAAACAATTCATTTAGCGGTGATCCATGCTATTTTTATGTCTTACCAAGATGCTCAAGATAACTGTTTTAACAAAAGAAGTGTTTGAATATCAAGTGTGAGACTCATCCTGCAGCACAGTAGGCTAAGGGGGATGAGGTGAGAGAGCATGAGAGCCTGATTTCTCATGACAGGCTGCACTGTGCACAGCTCTGTGTGATGATAACTGGAGCTGACCCAAAACAGGAAGCCAGCACGGAGGGACTTAACACAGGAAGCCGGTGCAACAGGGGTATGTGTGTTTCTGATAATAGTGTGGTGGGTGTCACTCAGACAACATATCAAACCCCGGCCCCTCCTGGTGCAGGATGTGTTAACAAGGTGAACGAGATGTGAGTAGGTGTGAGTTAGTTCTATGAATGCATTTGAATCTGTCTTCATCTGTGTATGTGTGTGGTTACTGCCTGCCTCTTAGTGACCCTGGTCAGTGTGGCCATGTGTCACAGCTGAGACCTGAATGTGGGGAAATCAGCTGGTTAAGCTGACAGGGGTGAGAGGTCACCTGCGCAGGGCGATGATGTGAGCAGTGCTCACTGGGCAGTACACGCAGGAAAGAAGAAACCTTTGTGTGAGCGTCAGCATGCACACGTGTGTGAGCTGCTGTGGCCTCCCAGCTGCTGAACTCTGGGTGGTGTGCTGGTCTCCATGGGGAATGCCCCCCCCTCCCCCCCCACTTTGCCTGACCCCCACTTCTCCCCCTCGTCCACAGAGACTCAGGCCTAGAACCTGACACACAGCCTTAATTGCACTAAGTGTGTTTTGTGTAAAAATATCACCCAAACCTGCACCCCTTTCCTGAACCGTCAATCTTCCCCAAAATCGCTTAGCTCTTAATTTAATAAACATGGGAGTTTTTTTAGTCCATACCATAAACACAGGCTGTCTTGTGTTACAATGAGAACATATGTTGTATCATTAGAATCCTGATATGAGGAGCTTTCTCTGGGTTGTTATCATTCCCCGCTTCCCAAAGTCGGTCCTCTAAGTCTTTTTGGCTTAATTACAATAAAGTCTATATTCTAAACCCAGATTCTAAACCCGTCCTTAAAAACTGTGCCAAATCATTTCAATGGTGATGGAAAACTTCCCAAACTAATACGTAGTTTATGTGCAGTCTGAATTTACACTGTCGTCACATATGAGTGAGTGACTCTGCCTCTGCATGCGAGTGAATGTGCTCTGTGCGCTGTTGTTGTACTCACAGGCATCAGCACGGCTGAGGAGCCAGGCATGGTCGGGTCTGGCAGAGTTCCAGGCATGGAGGCTGGCAGAGGCTGTCTCTGTCTGTTTCGTAGGTGCAGCAATGAGGACAAAGAGCCGGGGACAGGCCTGAGAAGACACACACAGACAAAACATTCAGACAAGTTCAGGTTTCGTTATTCTTTGGTCATATGTCAACATCAAGTCCAACTACCACCACCTTTACGGTGCTAGTTATAAGTTATAACGTGAAGCATCCATAAGTGGTATAAACACACAATGGCTGGCTAGTAACACCAAATAACATAGCTGTAATCATATCTAACAATATGACACACGTGACAAGAACTTTTCAAGGTCCATCTTCTCGATTTCTTCCGGAGCTTTCAGCCTCATCAGCAGATAGAGTTTGCTCAGAGTAAACAAGTAAATAATGATATAAATAAAAAAGAATTACAGTAAGTAATTTGTCAATAAATTAAAAAATAAACATACATATTAATACTACACATTTCATATTCAGACAAAATATGAAGATGTATTTTAAATGATTGATTGTGTTATATCCATTTTTGACAAATACATTAATAAATACCCCTTATATTGGCAGTATTTAAAGTACACGGACGACAGTATAATGCCATAGTAGTATAAATCATTCATTAACTGTTCAATTTCTACAGATAAATGCTAAACGTTTAAAATAATATTGACGTTTATGTTATGTTTTAAACCCAAGTTCAAAAGAAGTTTACAAAATGCCCTAGCCTGAAAAAAAACCTTGAGCTATTCCAAAAGTCTACAATGTCAGATCACTTAACTGTTCTTGCATCTTAAAAATAATTCCACACATTTATTAATTTCACATCTGTGCTATTTCAGAGCAAATGTTTTCCCCCCAACTTCTTTCGTTTTCAGTTTCCACTTGTTTCTGCAGCTACAAAGTCAGAATGGAAAACAAGAGTGTGTGGCTGTGTAGTCATGCTGCAGTTGAAAGCTGAGGCATCTTGGGAGTTTTTGGATGCACTTAAAACAAGCACACTTTATGTAGTACAATGGATGAATAACAATGATGGCGATGATGAATGCATAATATTTGTCATAACAACCACGAGACGTGCATGACGAGAACCACTTTCAGAAACTGCTACAGCGGTGGGAGTCCTGTGGGGGAAAAAAACCCTCTCGGTGACCACAAACGTGTGCACGGACCAACAGGCCTATCCACACTCACGGCCACATCAATAAATCACATGGAAAGATGAGGCCCGGGCTAAGCTTAAACTATTGACAGCAGTCTTGTCACTGGCTGAGGGCTGCAGCCATCCAAACAGCCAGACCAGTCCATATGCACGCAGCGACATCATTCATACAACCAAATCCTTGCTTGTAAGAACACAGATTCCCAGCTGCAGGGTGCTGCTACACCCTCATGTATGCAATATGCAGTCCCAACAGCTTAAAAGCATTCACTACTTGACTCTTAAATAACTTGTATCAGGAGAATCAATAAGTCTCCACATTATCGATATCATCAGGATGAATGCAAGCTCCATTTCCTTCAGCATTTAAAAATTTGTGCAAACAAGAAGAATTTAGGTGTTGGACGGGTTAATTGACCACATCATAGCCTGGATTAGCGTAAGAGTGAGTAGTAATGGAGTGATGGCAATTTAGGAGGGGGGTTGCACCAGAGCAAATGCTCCCCCACCTGAATAAATAACTGTATTTTTCCAGACCTAAATATGTGCATTTACGCTCCAGACATTTAAGATTGCTCCACACACAGCATCATTACCATCCCCGACTGTGTGTCATTCCTGTCTAACATCCCAATTTATCACAATCACACTCATTTAACAGCACATATGACATCTGAGCAACACTGCGAAATCCAAACATTTCCACATGGGAAAAGTCATGAAAGTACAATGAGGTATGCAGTGTAGCTGCGCACTACATCAACACAGCTTCCCTCTGCGTTCAGACTCTGCCATCGTCCAGGATGAAGTAACAGTCACGAAGCAGCGGCAGTGGCACGCAGTTGATTTTGTTTGAACTGTTTTGCGTAATTTGCATTCCGTATGATGAATGATGAGATGAATGTGATTTTCTGAAGAGATTTTGTCGCCCCAATGCTGTACGCTGTAAAAACTTTGCTTACATCTCTTTGACAACTTGAAATTGGCTCATTCATGTATTTAATTTTGTTTAAAAAAATTGCTTATTTATCATATCTAATTTATGTTTGTATAATACGTGATATCCAAATATTAAATGCATTACAATGTAGTCCTTTGTACATCTACATACAGATTATTACACTGTTTAATATGCATATCTCAAAGATCAGCATAACCTTGTGCATGCTATACATCAATTATGCTGATTTAATGATTTAATTTACACTTTGAGTGAGAGTAATGGTACATGGTCCTGTTTAGACAGATTGCCAGAGCAACTTTTATGGGAAATCCATGAAGCTGAGGAGTAAAAAAGGTTTTTTAACTAGGTTCTGGAAGTGATTGTAAGAAACTATTTAAAGTCCGGTGTGTGCCAGAAACAAACACTTCTCAAAATCTGCAATACCAGATCAATGAAATGCTTTCAGATGCTGATATTGTCATTAGGAAAGTCAAATCACACTGCAGTCCATAAGCGGCAGAGGTCAGGACACGGCACAGGCAGGTCGCTTAGTTGTTGCAGGTCAGGCTCCATCTTTCTAGAGAAGAAAGGTTCCTTTGAAGCTTGTAGCAGGTTGTATTGCTGCGCCTGTCACCTGCAGCAGAGCAGGGGAAGGACAAACGCCGTGTCCGTCACCACCACACACACCAAAACATAACTTGCCTGTCCGGTGGGCGGAAAAACAACTCTAACATCTCACACGCTTCCTCTGGGGATTAAGTCCGCTTTGTGCTGACTCTGCTAATAAATATAGACATTTTAGACTGGCTGGAGTCAAAAAGCCTCTGTTGATGAAAATAAGAATTCTGTTACTTGTTAGAATGAACGTATCCATTTTCTGTCCATTAACTGAAAGTCATGAGGAGTCCCGTAATTGAAAGTTTTTTTCAAGAAAAATCTTCCACATTGTCTGGTTAAGGCCTCTCAAATGAAATCATTTCCTGATTTAGTTTGTCTAATGATCGTGAATTGCATCTTTTGGGGTTTTGAACAGTTCTTTCACTATTGTCAGATATTGTATTGAACAAAGATGTTTTTCTTTTTTTCTATTTCCCTATTTTCCTCTGCTTTAGAGTATCTGAAGAACACTTTCTTCTCTTTTTTTTTTAAATCCGTGTTTGGCCTTCTCATTCTCCAATTAATTGATTTGGTAGTATTCGGCAGATTTCTCAAGAAGTAATAAAAATTAAAGTTAGCTGCAACCCTTGGTGTCAACATACTTTATTTAGCTTGCAGGGTTTCCCTATATATGAACAGAGCATTCTAATTGAGATGCGTCTTCTTTTTAATTCTCTTCTCCTCTCAGTGTTCACATCTGTTTGACTGTGAATACATTATGCACCAGACTGTACAGTGGATTAGTGGATTCATGTTTACAGTGTTTGTGTGTGAATAGCTGCATGTTTCAGTGTGTGCATGTGTGTGTATGCATGTGAGTGAATAATGACAGGCTGCGGCTCCACTGAGGGGATTGATAATAGCCCGGGCCGTGGGCCCCAGGGGAGAGCAGGTAGACACTCTGCAGTCCTGACCCTGCACTCTCACATTACTGAGTGCCTCGCTCTCAGCCCAGCTCTCCTCCACAGTCCCCGCCCAAGAACCACCACCGCACCACCCCTCCACGACCCCGCCCACCTCCACTCTGCCATGACATCACTGCCAGACCTTCTTTTCTCTCCGAGTTCCTCTTCTGCATTTTTATCTCTTGTTCCACACTCTATTTCTTTAAGTTATCCTGCTATTTTCTCTCATGCGTCCCCTCCTCTCATTGTAATGTTAATCCTCTATAACTCTCTTCTGGACCCCTCAGGGTGCCCACACCTCAACTCAAGCCCCTCTGGATTGGCTTGCTCTAACCTACAAATCCTGCAGTCTGCACACACACTAAGCTGTATACTGTCCCAATCCACACAGTCCCAGCTCCAACTCAAGCACTGGAGACTTGAACACAAGGGCTTGGCTGCCATCCAAGAAGAGCAAGAGAGGGAGAGAGGGAGAGAGAGGGGGAGAGAGAGAGGTGCAGTCAGTCCACTGACTCATATCCTTCCCTTTCTGACTCTGCTCCAATAATGATGTAATGCTCTTGGCTTTTCGCCCTCCCCCCACCCTGTGCCTGCCCACCCCCAGATTGTGTCCCTCCCTCCTCTCCTCTTGCTTTTCCCTCTCTTTCCCTCTTCGACTCGTCCAACATCTCTGCGCTCACTCCTCACCGAAGTCACTGTGAGCTCTGGGTAGACACAGCAGCTAAAAACTTTCGAACGTAACCAAAACAGCCCAGGGCCAAGTTCCAGACGTTCGGGAGACGGTGGTGTAGTCGCCATGGGAACGGAGGTAAACAGAGGGAGAAACAAGGGCCTCAAACAGCTTGCAGCTGCCTGGCTCTCTGAGTAAACACTACACAGGACCTGCCCCTGATTTACTGCCTTTAATCACTGGTGGGAGGAGAGTGCCATGGGGTTTGGACTGAGGAAATAATACGAATCTGATCAAATAAATCAGACCTAATGGGTTACGACACAGGCTGACTTTTATTAGCAGGCTAGGAGGGATGGATGCTGGGAGGGTGCTGGACTGGGATGGATCTGGGATGGGGTGTCCTCACATTAGGGAGTGTCAAGCTGAGTTAAGCCGTGCCAAAGCACAGTTGAGAGATGCTGGTGTATGATTCTCTGGAGTGAATTAGTGCAAGTGTTATGGTATTTATTCACCAAATATGATATTGTTTTGATTCATTCGATGCCATTCGATGGGTTGTCTTTCATTTTCATCGAAAGTAAAAAGCATGTCAGTACATTCCTATCACCAGCCAATCAGAAAAAAACGTCATCTTGTTACAAGCTAACATGACGTGCAGCACCTGACTGATGTTGTAACATTTGGCTAACACCGCTCCTTTCACTTTTAATGATACTTCATCTTTCTCCCTCTTCATCTACTCAAAGTTGACTATTACTTTGCTTGTTTGTCCCACTCCTCCTTAAACAACTTCTCTTCCTCTCATTCAGCCACCTGATACCTGACTTCCACCATCAGTCTCATCGCTCTGTTTGTCATTCAGTTTTCCATCTTAATTTTCCTTTCATAATCTCAGTGTATTTTTCTCACACCTTCAGTCATTCTGATCCCACTTTATCCATACTTCCATCCAAACATGATCTATCTTTTCCTTTCCTTTCCTTGTGCAGACATGTCTTTTATCTTTTCCTCCACCCGACAGACCACCGTCCTGGTAGAAAACCGATGTCCTCACATCTGATGTCTCTCTTCACTCTCTCGTCCACCCTCCTGATCCTTAATTTCCTCTCCTCCATCTACCTCCTATCCTCCTCTTCCTCTCCTCCATCCACCTCTGATCCCTTTCTTCCTCTCCTCTGTTCACCTCTGATCCCCCTTTTCCACACTTCCCCACGTTGTGATCCCTGCTCCCCAGAGCTGTGAGGCATGTCCCTGTGTGTGAGTTGCTTGTGCAGGAGCCTGCATGTGTGGTGGCCCCGGGGCAGGGATGACACAGCCCCACTGGAATGAGAGGGAACAGAGTCTGGGCGTTCCTCTACAAACGCACTATTAAACCCACTGCAGTACACAATGAGCTCATCTTAATTCAGGTCAGATGTACTTCCTGCATTCTCTCTCCTTTTCTTTTTCTCTCCTTCCTCTTTTGTAATTGATTGCACTATACCTTTGTTTTTCTGTACCTTTGTTTATGTGTTCTTCTCTTCTCTCTGCCTGCTGCTATTCTATGTGCATGCGCTTTACAGTTTATACACAGTTCAAACTTTTCCCCATATTTGTCTGTGGAGAAGAGCATTTGTCAAGTCAGAGCCCGAGGGCACCTCAGGCATTTTGTGGAGGTCGCGCGCTCCTGCACTCAGGGCGGACCTCCCTCCTTATCATCACTTTCTGAATGCAATCTAATCATAAACAATAATAAAGGAAGTTTTGTTTAAATTGTGAAGTTCGTGAGGTCAAAGTTTGTCCATGGAAAAGCCCAGAACTCGCCATGGAAGTGTGGAGACTTTCTCTGTTCCAGCACAATGGGTGTTGAAATCAGCACAGTTGTTTTATCACACACACATGTGTGATAAAATAAAAAGTGTAAAAGTGAAAAAGTGTGATGATTTTAAATCCTTGATTTAAAATCATCAAAACTATCAGAACCACTAACCTATCATTCATTAATTGGTAGGTAAAAGCTGATAAATTGTGACAGAACATGCACAGACCGCATTTGCAAATGTATTGCATTTGATCTGTTTTTAAGATGTGAGCTTTTTAGAAAAGTGCAAGCCAGAATCTAGAAATCATATCAGCTGGATTGATATGATGATCATAATCTATATAAAGAAAAAATAAAGAAAAATGTGATCCGTCAAAAATATTCATTCAAATAGAGAGAATGGCAGGTATCAGCCAGATCTTTTACCCAGTGGTCCTTAATAATCGATGAGCATATCACCAAATCATCTTGAGAAAACACAGGAAGTTCAAATATGTCGTGCTACACTTGAGCTTCGCATGAAACCCTGTAGTTTAGAAGGCATGCAGACCAACATCTATTTGTGCAACTTCCCTTAAAGGCAGAAACAAGGAACACAAGAGGCCGGTGGCTCCGAGGTGTGATAAATATTGTGCATTTAAAGCAGCATGGGAAATAAAACCACAAATTGACTTCCTTTAGAGCTTTGCACAGTGATGTGACAGCCAAACTTAAAGGTGCACAGAGTATGCCCAGGGTGGTACATCACCAACAAAACACATTTAGGTTTAGAGATAAAGCCTGTAGAAACCTCAAAACTAAAATGTCTTTTCAGATGAGCATGGTGAACTACTTTGAAGTAAAAGATAATGTTCATGCCCCATTTGCAGAGGAATAAAATTAGACAAACCTCTGTTCTGAAATTTTTTAACTGATGTGATGATGGTGACAAACCAAAACTGACTGATATCACCACTAAGTGTTGTGTGATGACACCTTTTAGGCTCACAAAGTTTTCAACATTCTTACAAACTATTATCAAAGACAATGTCCCCATGTAATAAAAGAAGATGTTTTTATACACAGACAAAATTGAGATACGTAATTAAATACCACATCATCATAAATTGATGATTAGATCATTTACCACATCTGTACTGTAATCACTCCTCACTGAACCCAGCCGCATTCAGGTTGATTAGGCTATGTAATGGAAACGATTGGCCAGAGTTCCTCTGCTGAGCCAGTGGAGAAAAGTTTAATTCTTAGTGCCTTGTGCCCACACCCATACCAGCACATCTCCGGCTTTGGAGTCAAAAGGTTGAGGTTTCCACAGAATGTTGTATCTCACATGGTTGACTAGTAATTTCCAACGCATTTAATCTGACATAACTCAGCACCAGATGTTTATAATTGAAAATCAGAAAGCATTCAAATCTGTTAGAGGCCGCTTTGCTTTGTATGATAATGATAGCCGTGACATTAAGATCTGCTGGCTGTTCCTTATGCCTGGTTTTAACACTGGTTTGTGTCAGTGCAGCTCCCCAAAGACCTTGTTTAGGGACTCAGAGCAGAAAGGGAGAGAGAGAAAAGAAAGAGAGAGAGGTCCTCAGGTTTCACAGCTGCAGGCTCAGCTCAACCCTAAAGTAAATGGACTTGAGGAAAGCCAATCCTAATTGATTCCAAGCCTCAAAGCTCTTTAGTAAACATTGTGGAGCAATGAAAATTACTTGTTATCCTAATTCATTGGACGCTCACGCTGCGCGTTTAGCTGAGCCGAGAACGAAGGAAGCAGATGGAGGCGAGATTAAACTGATTTTGTTTTGGTGATTTCTTCTCATTCAGAGATATACTCATCACAGAGATTAAAAGCTTTATAGGCCTGAAATGATCACATGCACAAACGAAGCAGATTAACCGATGAGGGTAACTTTTTCCTAATTGTCTCAGATAAAAAATGTAAAACCAAGCACAAACATGCACAGTGAAGACTTCATGCACTGTGGATAAACAAGTTTTGATTGTCTTTTCTTCACAAAGACATTGGAAATCAAAACATATTGGAGACTACAGTTGAAGTGACTTAACCGGACAGCAGCGGCGTCATAGAGAACCCCTGATCTGACCTTCAGGCTCCCTAACTTCCAATCTGGACAGAGCACAGCTAGCCTGTGAAGTGTCCGGCTTGTTCAGCGTGTGGGAAGTTCCTGTGGAGAGACCCTGTGCACGGAGCCTTTGGTTGGCCCTAATGGCTTCCTGTGGAAGCACTGCTTCTTAGTGGAGGGGTTTCCTTAGCCCATTTTCCTGCTGATGTGAACATTTCCACATTTCTTTGGTGGGAATCTACTCATCCTATTCATGTGTTTCATGTGGATTCCACCGTCCTCGTAAACAAGTGACGCCTCTGCAGTTTTAGCACATACAGTACATGCGCCGCTAAGGGAATGCCTCATAATGTGCTTTGATAACTGCAACTGAGACTTACGTGCCTTCCTGTGGCTGAAGACAAATGCCACATGGCATACCGGCTCTGATGGGTTTTTAATGACAGGTAAACTCAGGTGAAGCAGGCCCAGCAAAGTCTCTGTTACTGGCAGTGATTGCTGCTCCTCCAAGGGGTTGAAATTTCATCCCTGTCCTCGACAAAGAGCCTGACGGAGTGTCAGTCAGGCTTAGTGATGGGCCTCCCATCCAATATTCACTAGCTCCTCGAGCAGTAAATCTACACAGGACAACCTCGGCACAGCACAGGCCTAACACTGAGCCATCTCAATGTCTTGAGAATCTGCCACAGGTCTAGTTTACAGTAACAAAGCCCTGGCACAAGTTTGAATGTGGTTGGGGTTAAGGGATAAGGGAGGAATGAGGTCAGTGGAGTGTCTATATAAGGAAAAAAGGATCTAAATGTTTGGTAATGATTATGTTCTTGATACATAAAGACAAAAAGTCACTTGAGGTAAAGACATTCCCTCAAAGACCCAAGTTGTTAGAGTAGAGTGGTGATGGTAGAGTTTATAAAATCACATAGCTACTACATTACTCAGATATGGATCATCAGGGTTTGATTATGACTGTGATTAAAAATGCATTAAACTACATGAACTACTACTTGACCAATAGACACTGCAGGTAAATAATGAAGCAACACAAAACAAAAAGACTGCAGTTAACATCTGCTGTTTTTTATAATACACCTGTAGCATGGCAGCACAAAGGTATCTGAGAAACAGAGCTCTGAGGTTTTGGCTGACATTCCCATACAGTGAAAGGAACTATTTTAGAACATGAAATGCTAAACCGCTGTAAAAGCAGTCACAGTTGAGGCTTCAACAATGACCTCATCTTGTCCTCTGCGACCCTCTTTGGCATGATCTGCTGTTGGACAATACTGACTGAACAGCAAAACATGAATCGCCTGCCCCGCACACACTGCTCCGAATGTAACAAAACACTGACATTACCTCAGAGACTATGGAGGGATGACAATCGGCACGGACACAAAAGGACCAGGCCAAGCCTAAGGCTGTCACTGTAACATGGGCGCACTTGAGGTGAGGAGGATACACGCAGCACTCCCCAGATAATATTCAGTCTGTCAGCAGTTCTTAACAGTACTTCTACTGCTCGATCACAAAGAAGAAACACATAATGGAAAGAGATGCAAAGATAAAAACACAAAAAAATGATTCCCTCTCTTTCTCTTTTAAGTCAAATATAGCGTACATTTTTTGTAAATTTCTGGTGTTCTGCTGGATTCTTCGACCACTTGGCGTACTCACCCTATCTGTCTGTTGGTGGATGGAGCCTGAGTGATGACGGAGCTGGACTGAGGAGAGGGCAGGTTCTGCTGGATCACTATGCTGGTATCATGGTTGCCCATCCGTGAGTGGGACTGCTGGTGCTGGCCTTGGCCTGCCTGGCCGTGCAGTGAGACGCTCTGCAGCGAGAAAAGCGAGTATACAAGTTTAGGAATCTGTCACATTTTTCCCCGCATGTTGATTTTTCAGCACAACTCAAGCATTACAACTGTTTGAATGGGTAATGAGGAACTATGTAAACTATCATCCACAGGCTGTTTCTGAGTTGAGGAAACATTGAGAGACAAATAAAGACCAGGTGTTCTTATTGTTTTTTTTCCCCTCATTTGTTTGTTTTACCTCCGTTACATGTAACTGCATATACATTCCAGAATAACCCTGTACCGTAAGAAAGAATATATCTCTGAGCTAAATGCACATATCTTGGCATAAAACAAACATCAAGCTGAAGTCATTTGCATCAAGGCAAATGTGAAACAGCTGCTGGCGATGATTATATTATATATTAAAAAAGGAGAATACTCACGCAGTCACAACATTTTAGGAATCTTTTACCTGACAACAAGGGCTGACCATAAATTATACGTGTCACAGTTGAGGAAAGGAAAGTTTATCAACCGACTAAAACACTCTTGTGTGAGTGTGAGTAAATGATTATGTGACTATTTAATATTCATATTGGCCAACTGCTGTTTTCCTGAAGTTTCAAGCTTTCCCTCTGCTTATTGTGCGATGCACTCCCAGGGAGTCTTGCTCCGACTCGCTGCCTGCTGACTTAGCAGAGTCTCCCATCATAAACCACACTGGCTGGGGAGGCTAGACAAGGCTGACCTGAGCACAGACGAGCTCCAGAGCCAAACCACCCAGACGACAGCTTAGCTACAGTGTGCACTGCACATCTTTTCAGACATTAGATAAGCAGTCTGTCTTGTGGTGGTTTGACTAGAACCCATGTTGAAGGTGAAGGTGCCCCAGGGTAGATCTATAATGCATAAATGACCACATCTTATGTGAGAATGTCTGGCCAGGTCTTTTATTGCTGTCACAAAAGTTGTCTCAGGTGTCTGTCTGTACGTCTGGGAGGAAATAATACTCCTTCCTTGAGAGATAGCTGTAGAACTGTTTAAAGTTACAGGTGGAGAACCTGATCTCTTTCCTCCTCATCTGTGGTGGTTGACAAATCTCCACCTGCCAGCCCTGTCTGTCAGTGTCAACAAGACTGATGGGGATCGGGGAGCGTGGGGCTGGATGTGCACCACATGACTACACTTGGAGGAAAAGGTGAAAATATAGCAGAAATCTAAGAGGTGGAAACATATCTGTTGCTTTTTAACAAGCAAAAATAGTGCAGTTAGATGAGATGTTTTGAATCTCTTAAAAGTGTGCGCATCAGCTCATAGTGTGTGGGCGGCTGTTAGTGACATGACTGATGACAGCAGCAGATAACAGTTCATAACCACCTGACCTAAGATCTTTGGGTGACTGAGTTCACCTTGGGTTTCTTTTCAGCCTGAGGCTTTGTTCTCTATACTCTGCAGTACCTGTTTACTGTCCTCTTCTTCCTGGGCCTTGCAAAACTCCTGTTCAATGGAGCAATCCAGTTCACTGAACAATCCCACTTCCTCACAGTTCTTCAAGAAGCGTGTTGGTGTGGGAGTCTGGTCTGGAAATCAAGGAAAGGTTTTTCAAGTTTCAGCTTTGAAATCAACTACTGTTACATTTTACAGGCTGCACATACACAATCATCATGAACCACAAAACTAGAATTAAAAATTATCATTTTCATTATTCTTAAGGGACTGTGTAAGATAATAAACATAAAGCTTAAAGGTACATTTCATTGGTCCAATTGAAGCATACACTCAATCGCAAAGTAGCATTACTAAACAAACAAACAGGACACATGATACAAAATTATACACAATAGTACCTCTGACACACACACACACACACACACACACACACCATGTTAGCAAGAGGTACCGTATATGTCAGACAAATTGAAAGCAAATAGATTTGTTTTGATATCACCAGATTTGACTCTTTTTTTTGATTCATTGTATAATTTTGACTGTTTAACCCTTAATTTGCAAAACCAGTTCACTTATTCCCTTTCTGTGTTTTCTAACCTCTCCAGTTAGACTACACGCTCTTCACAAAAGCCAATGTAGATCTCAATGAAGACTAAAGTGTAAAGAATGTACATTTTTGTTACGTTTTTGCAATGACTTTAAGAAAACATAACTTTCATTCTCTTAGAGAGAGAGAGAGAGAGATACTGCGCTTGACAGCCCCATTTCAGATGACAAAGTACAGATCCCACCGACTGAGTGGGGGTCTCATTTGTTGAGCTCAGTCAAGCTGCGGTATTCAACTTGACGTTGTGGGGGGTGCACAGATATCAGGTTTCAGACAGTTGAAGGTGATTTTAGGATCAGCCTTGTTTCAAAGTCTAAAAGCATACTTCATGGTCTGTTTATATATTCTGGCTAGACCAGGGATTGACTCAAACTTTCATCATGACCTGCATACCCAAAATACAGTTTTACTCCAAATATACTTTTTTTTCCATTTCGAACAACTCGAGCTCTATTAACAAAAAAGTGAGTCATGTCAATTTTTAGTTGAGGATAAAAACTATGAGTCAATGGAGCAGGAGATTAACTTTAGGTCAACAATCATAGTATGAGACAGTGCTATTGAGAGCATGTTACCATGTGTGGCTGAGCTGTAACTTACAGTATAAACACTGATTATATGAGTTTTCAGTAAGCGAAATGGTCAGAGCTGTAACTCAGACATTAGGCGATAAGAACACCCGGCCTAGAAAATCCGATCCTTCTGTCCACTGAGCGTAAATAATAAAGAAGACACAATCTCGGCAGCGTAGTGTTGTCAGCTAGTGTGGCCTGGCCGTTTCTAGGATTGGAGATCTATACTTATGGATCAGCCTTGGGTTGACACTTGTTTATGCGGCAAACAATCTATAGTTTGATGTTTCTTTGAGTAATAAATTATAGATAGGACTGTCTAAAAGAAATTCTTAGTCAACTAACACTCATACGATTTTGTCGACTAATCGATTAGTTGATTTAATGGACAGATCTGTAAAATTGAGATTCTCCACAAAGAATCACACCCCAACATCCATAAAACCATTGGAAACCATCTCCCACTACTTCTCGAGACAGATGAGGGACTAATGACACATCTGATGAGGGGGAAATGCAAATCACACTTTCGCGAAACATGATGATTCCTCCAGTCATACGTCAGCGTATCCTGAAGTGTGCGTAAGTGGTATGCAGTGATTAAGGCTGAGCTGCAAGGTAGCGTGTAACATATGCTTTACATTATTTTAAACAACTGGTACAGACGTGCCATAAAGTTTTCTGATGATAGACAAGTGTGTCTGAGCATGAGTCACAGAGGCAAACACACCTGCAAATGAACTGCAAGTTTGAACCCTGCTGAGGTAGTGTGTGAGTCTGTATCAATGTAGCCGTAACTCACCTGATAACATGTTGTCGTTCTTTATGGAGGGGAACTTAAGGGTCATCTCATGTTTGTGTCTATGTATCATCAGATGGTCCTCCGTGGGGAATCGCTGTTGAGTTTTAAAAAAGTAGGATTGTAAGAATTGTAAGCAAAGACAAATAAGTGTTCTAATAACCGATTAAAAATAAACCAGTACACTTAAGCTTTCCCCGGAATTTAATTCACTGTTATTTGCCATTTAAAGAGTGCATTTTAAAAGCGCATCAACCCTGGCGTTGACTTCAAAGAGAATTTTTATCTACAGGTATTTTTAAATCTGCACGTTATTCAGCTTGTGTTATACTTAGTACATTGCTATTCTGTTTCTCCCCTATGCATGAGGCAGTAACCCACTCCTCAGGCCTCCTCAATGTACACCACTTCATATTACAGGCAGACACCAACACATGTGTACACTGTGCTGCGTTGTTTTGTCTCGGCACACTCACCTGAGAACAGCCAGGAGCGTTGCACACGTACGGCCTTTCCTGGTCCGAGTTCATCACTCTGGCCACCTTCTCATAAAACTACAGAAAAAAGACAAAAAAAGAGAAAGCAGCGAGAGGAAGTGAATGACATGAGTTTCCCCCGCCAGCCTCCAAGAGGAAAAATACACTCATTGTGTCACGCTAGACATAAAATTGCTATTGCACCTGAAACAGCTGTGTGGTTATTTTCTCACACTATAGTAATCCAGGATCCACTAAAATTACATCAAGGTCCAGGGTTATAAAAGGACTGGAAACACTAGGAAAGCGTTTAAATAGTCCAGCATACTTAAATAGTTTGACTATGCTTTTATTACACATAATCAGAGACTATAACCTGCTGAACAAAAACAACAACAATAAAATAATGTATTGTTATAGCACTCTATAAAACTTGTAATTACTGTTAAACTCATTCAAGATTCATTTCTGCAGGACCAACCACATATACAGAGGTGCACATACACATCTAGGAGCTATTGTGATGGGTTTCAGCTTAGATTTGGATGGAAGAAAATGAGACAATAAACCATGTTTGAAATGTACGATCAAACACCATGTTGAAACCACAGTTTCAACAAGGCATCGTCAAATGTTTATTCTCACCACAAAGTGACAGAATCTGGCCTAACACATCTGGTGCTAGGTGCTAGTCCCTTTTCACTCATTTACTTATGCAGTGAGATGAATTGAACTTTAAATGGAAGGCACTTAAAACTCGTCGAATACTTTTTTTGGATGTTGACACTATTTTCATGCTTCAGCCAGCAATCATTTGAGGATTAAATTAAGTCCTTCAGTTAGTATACATGTAGTGAGAACGAGGAAAAAGGAAGTGGTGGCAGAGCAGCACTGCATGAGCGATGGACAAGGTGCAGTTTATTTCTTCGAAAAAACAACAACTTTAAAAACGTTTGTTTTCCTGCAACTACTGCCACATATGTGCTTTGTAAGTAATTGCTTGGTACACTAAAGCCATAGCCATGCATCATGTCGAATGTGCAATGGCTACAGTTATCGTTTTAGATGCTTTAATAATTTAGAGTGAAAAAGAGGACACATTTACCAAGAAAAGAGGAGTGCATTTTACCTGCCGGCTGTGATCAAAAAATATAAAATAAAATGAATCCAGTCACGTAAAATTTAAGGCCAACAAATGCTGTAAACGTCCTGTCCCTTTGTTCACCGAGAGAAACTAAATCATGCACACAAGGATGCAGTCTGCATTCAGCTTTAAAAACATATTGAAAACAGCATGCTTATATTTATGACAGGATGTCAGAGAGAAAAACAACAGAAATAACACGTGCATTTTAACAGCTTCTCAAGATCAAACCAAGAGCACTGACATGCCATTTAAAGTGCACTTTAATCAATCATTGCATCTGATGCATGTGATGCCTCACATACATTTAATTATACCATTAGCTTTTGCAATTGTTCCTACCAACAGTATCTATTGCAATGCTGTTCTATTACTATCGGCAGAAAAAGTAGATTTTTATAAGAAATAGTTAACTAGGAAACCGGTAAACCACATACTTTTTTTGAATATGAAGTGCATTGTGTCTGTACAAATTATGTTAAGACAACATTAAACACAGATGCAAGTTTAGATTATCTATTTCAATGAGAAAAAAAACATCATTAGAATGATTTAAGTATCATTTGTACTTAAGCCCTTGTTCTTGCCTCTAACATCATGTTTCAACGACTGCTGGCTACTGTGTCATTATTATGTATTTCTCATTTCAAGGTCTTATCATTGTCCAGTACGATGCAGAGTACTATCAAACACACACAAACAACCCCTGAGTGCCATGCCAGCACTACAGATGCCCATCACTTTCTGCCAGATGTTTTAACAGATGTTAATTGAGTATGACAAGTATTAAGGTGGTCATTATTAATCCCCAGCCACAGCACAGCACCCAGGGGGCATTCTTTATCTTCGAGCCAGTGCCTGGATCAATAACAGGAAGATTGTTAACACCGAACATGCAGGTCTTTTGGTATGGGACAAAACAGGGAATGAACATTCAGACTCTATACGGGAAGGCCTCGGTTTGCCCAAAGCTGCACCGAGATGCATGTGATGCATGTGAACGTCCAGGGTGCCCTGATGAAGACCCATTTAGTACGACAATAAGTGACAAACTATTTGAATAGTGCCTGGATTAATAAGTAAGCAGCGCAACAATACCTCTGTCTGTTGTTTTATTCTGTACCACTGCTTAAATACCATCAAAACAAACAGTTCAAAGAGGTCTGTTTAAAAGCTAATAACTTAATCATCAGCATTAGGAGTTTGTTTATCATATTCGCGCTTGATAATGACTGGAAAACCTAAATTATTTACAGTATTTACAGCAGTGACACTGCACTCAACAGTTGGCATTTATTACACACATACAACACAAAGTTTATTACTCTGTTTTTACCTGCCACCATCATCAGTTCACGAAAACAAATCCGAAATTTAAGTCACTGCCACGCGTCCCGTGTCGAGCATGAATACCTTCATACACTATGTACATGTGTGTCTTTTTCATGGGTTCAGACTATTTCCTTAAGCACAGTCAAAACACTCAAATATTGTGTTATGCTAAGCAGTGCTGTTTACCTAACAAGCTGTACTTCATGACCGAGCCTGCAGAACAGCATCTGGACAGGGTCTCTCTGTCAGAGAGCAATGAGCCCTGGTCTCTCTTTCTGTCACCAGGTCACTCTGTCTCTACCAAAGGGCCCCTATAAAGTTACCTGGTTTCCTTTGACACCACTAACACAACTAACCCTGAACACAAACTAGAACTAGGACGATGGCAAGTACGCCTGAAGAACCAGGGCTTCAAGAAGCCTACGGCCGTGAGTCAACGTTTTAGGCCATATTTAAATTTAAAACACAGTAACACAGAACTTTCCGCTGTTCGTACAATTAATTTGTGTACATACAATGCCGCCATGGTTTTCAGGATTTATTTCTAAACAATGGTACAACTATGAATAACTTATTTTAAATCTAAAACTTTAAAAAAAAGAAAATCCCCCACCAACAACCATATCCATAATTATTAAAACAGATGCAACATTTTTACTTTTACCTTCCTGTTTCTAAAATGGGACTTTTATCACATTTCATCACATTTACCAGGAAATTCGAACCATATGATGCATAAAACTTTTAACCATTAATTCTGTGAATGCCTCTGTGAATTATCCAATAGCTTTCACACTTAAAATTAGCAGTATTCATGCCCTGCGCCTTGGAAGAGGCACTTGGCTCTCACTTGATATAGGTGTTTTAGTTTAGCAGGGGAAATTTGGTTACACTTTACATTAACTATATCCTGATGTGTCCGAGGGGAAGGATTAGGGTCCGGCGTTCGATTTCAAGAGGAGCTGGGGAGGAATTCTCCAGGTAGACCGCATATTAGAATTTAAACAATATGGTGAGGATAAGAGGGGTTGGGGTGCAAAGGCATATGGGGTTAAAGCAAGCACAAACATGCAGAGCAATTCAAATCTCCAGCTCCCCATAGCCTGGGCCTTTGACAGCACAAGTTCAAGGTAGGATCACGGCGAACCCTGAGGCAGGGAACATGGCCTTCATAGACAATGACTGCCCTGAACTTCAGCTCTTGAAGTGAATGCATGACAGAATGACTGCTGTGATGTAAACCTCAAGACCTATCATACTCTCTTCCACAACATGTACACTTATAAGAAATACAAAGACGCTTCCTCAGAGGGCTACCATGGCACTCACATTATTCAAAATGTGTTATATCATTACTGAAATAGAGAAAAAAGTCCCAGAATTAAATGATTAAAAATGTACAAGTCAACATAAAGAAATATGTGCACCAGTTTCTTTAACTTCTGTGGCCAAACTGTTGATTTGTGTTGTGATTTATGTCAGAAACATATCAGAGGAATGTTTCACCTTGAGCACATCAGCAACAACCATCAACAAATAAAGGTCACATTTCACTACTGCAATGAGCCGCTGGACTGCAATCAAGCTGAACATTGTGTACAATATGTGAAGAATTAGATCTGCACCAAGGTTACTAAATAACTCATGTTATCCAGTAAGTTTAATGTAGAGTCAGTGACTTTGCAGGCTTTGCTGTTTTTTATTCATTTATGTAATTATTCACATTTTAATGTTTATTTTCCTTTTTTATTTTTATAAATTCCTATTTACTTCAGTAGATTATTACTGAAAGTAAGATTTTGATAAATCAAAATGTCACAATTGTTGCCTCTTCTCAATCAATAGATCAAAGTTGTTTTTTTGCCACGGCTTTTTGCAACACAGCTGTGGAAAATGTGAAGAGTATGTTCATCTTCCAAACTTTTTCTCAAACTGTTGCTTTCACAAAACATAACTTTGTTCTATAGAAGTACCGCCTGCTGTAGCATTTAAAAAAAACAAACGTCCATCTCAGTCTGTATTAAATTATGACAATTACTAATATTATCATCGAACTTAAATGCCTTATCATCAGGTGCTAATAACACCGCCAATTAAAACGGACACAATAAAACCGTAAGCCTCCACATGAATCTAAAGCAGCGTGCATGAGAAACAAGTGGTTATTGATAGTGTTGTCACATAAACATAATGACAGCCGGGAGTAATCGCATGATTAATTTAAACATCTTTCTTATTTTCAAGCCGTAGCGTACACAAAGCGCGCCTCGTCAGCACAACCTTCCTGAAAGTAACCCTCAACATCTCAGCGGTTAATCAAATATCGACTGGCCTGCAGAATGACGTAATGTTGGTCACATTGCTCTTCAAGAGAAAAAGGGGAACGTAAATTTCTCGGGAACACGGGTCATCACTCTTTTTCTTTATAACTGGCATGACAGCAAAACCACCGGGCTATCATTATCCAGACGATCACTGGTGGACCGCAGCACGCAGAGAGTCCGGGACTATAACGCCGGCATGCGTATCCCGAGATGGGACGGGCATGGCAGTGATGCAGGGGTCCAGCTTTGAGCTATGGAGCAAATAGAAAATCTGGAAGAGAAAGTGGTGCGAATTGCAATGACAATCATCCATTGCAATGACCACTTCTGTAGTTTTCAGTCGGGTTTGAGATGAATTCCTGCAGACTTGTCTTTATACCTGACAGACCGTTCAGCGGCACTTGACTCCGCGTTCAACTTCAACAGTCAACAGATAGGCCGACGCACGGACACCGAAGAGCGATGACAATGCACGTACTCTAACACAACTAACACGATCCCCCTTCTCTCACACTTGCATGCACAAATGACATGAGAAGAAGAAGAAGAAGAAGAAGAAGAAGAAGAAGAAGAAGAAGAAATTATGACATCTCGAGACTGCTGAAAAACAACAAAACAAGCTGTTGCATGAGGAAAAAAAAGGAGGAGAAAAAAGTAACAAGGATCGATTTTAACAAACGCAACCAACCTGCAGCGGCGCGTGCACGGTCCTCTGCATGGCGGTGTGAGGTTTTCAACTTACCAAACAAGTGTAGAAAATGTGAAGCAGTCTCTGAGAAGAAACCACGTTGGACTGAGAAAAGATTACAATACGATCTATTTAGAGAAGCATAACGTCACCCCCTGGTGACGTCACGTGGGATTCCTGAACTTCTAAATCATTGCGGTCCGCTTGGAGGCGGCACGAGCGGGGCGGAGTTAACGAATCCACACCCACAGGCATGGATGGACTCTGCTGCTGGAGCTGGAGTGGGTGTGGTGCAAAGCTCGAGCTCCAGTACTGACCAATTAGGCATGCAAATAAGCGCACTGTCCCGCCTCTTCTAAACTGATTACTTTGAACTGTCTCAGCAGAGTGAATTCCCTTAACTAAGTTTGAAATGACAAGAATTTATCACACACTTTATCACTTGAAAGACAATACTTAACATGCAATGAAAAAAATTTAAGTAGCATACTCATTACAATAGCCAATTTGAGTCCTACTATTAGAGTAATATAATGCACTTTTTTACTTTTTTTCTTGTTAATGATGATAAAGAAACAACTTTTAGCAAACAGAAACACTTCAGACATTTAGATTTGTCAAATTGTCACAGTGACTCTGCTCTGTTCAGGTGTTCATTACAACAAGCCAGCATGCACAATGGACCATCAAACTCAAGAAGCTAAATTAAATTCAGCATTGTTAATTTGATTATTTACACCTGTGCTTTTCCTACTGTGAATAGTCAAAATGTCTTCTGTGAAAAAAAGGCTTACTGGATTAATTAGTTGCAAAGAAAAGTAGGCCTATACAGTATTTACCAGACGGAAATGAAACTAAGCCTTTATATTACACTGTAAATTGTTCATGACGGAAGGGACTTTTATGCAATATTAAGCTATGATGACTAGCCACCCGTGTGTCGTTCTGTCTATCATGCAGTGACAGTAATGCCTGGATTAACCTGCTATGGAGCCCTGAGGCAAAATTTAGCTCATTCCTCCTACCCTGAGGAAGTTTTTTCTCAGACATATTGGGTGGTAATTTGATGAAATACAAATTCATTTTGACATATGCAACGTATAAGCACAAAATTGCAATAAAGAAGGTCTTCAAACTACATTTTGACCCCAGTACCCTCTTAGGATAGGACATCGAGATAAGAAAATATACCGGAACCCACCTGTTATTCAGTAAATCATTTCAATTGGATTTGGCACAAATCACCTGGAGCTTAAATGGCCCTTTAAATTGGGGCCATGGGTAGCAACCCAGCATTGGTAACAGTGTTCTTATTTCAAAGCAACAAAGCGTAAGTATCACTGGACTTCACTGTCAGAGCCTGAACAGTTGGTTTTCTTTGGCTCCTTTTCTGATCAGCAAATCAAACTTATTTCTACCTTTTTTCGTACACTTCACAAAACATATCTCATGAAAGGGCCACAAATTGGCAGACCTTAGATGCATCATCAAGCTTCACTTGCAAACAAATTGAACGTGCAAAACACCTTATTGTTCCCGCTGCCTTTCCTGAATTGTCTGCCTTAGCCACGGCACATTAGAAGAGATTTAAACAGCTTTGGAGTACAACGCGTTTATGTTGGAGCTCTGTGTGACCTGCTGGTGCCAACCGGCTGTGATTTCTTGGGCCAAAGACACCAGTAGTGAAGACATCCTCGGCTTCAGGGATTAATGACTTCTCACACATTGAGAAATGTTTACCACTCGCCTGCGACCACTCCACTAGACGCACTAAGAGCTCTGTCACTGAAACAATAACGCAGTCTGAAAAGCCATCATAACTCAGAGCTTCTCCGCCTTTGTCTTTTAACCAGAGCTTTAATCAACGTTTATGACATCCTTTTGTCTCTTTATTGCCAATATATTTCCCAACCAATCCAAACATTATGTTCCCAGAGGAGCAGACTATTAAGGTTGGAAAGAGCTGATACAGTTTGGGTCAGTGACCCACACTAAAGCAGATTTGATCTATATTATACTAAACCTTTTATTATTATGCCTTTGTGCAATGCGTTTGAGTAGGATCACCTTGGGAAGATTAGCACCAGCGAGGATGCTTTGTTGCAGCAGGTGCAAAAGGGAAAGCAGGCTAAATAACAAAAGTGTCATCCAGGCTTTCAAATTTTAAATAAAATATAAAACTTCTTCAAAAGTATTTTACTTTGTGCAATAATCGAAGATGGAAAGGCGTTCAAAGAAGTGGAATGTTAAAACATTGTTTCCTGCTGTGCACACCTTAGAGATGATTGTGCCTGCAGGGATGGAAATGTTGGGTTCTCAGCATAACTGCATGCCATTCCTCAGAACAACAAGCAAGATGGCAGATTATACATTCACTGTTATGCTACCTTCACTCCTAACAAACAGCTTTACTTACTGTAAAATTGCATGAAAGATGGGAGCAAAAATACACAGAGTTGCATTTTTTTCTGCAAAATGTCTGAAAAGGGTATTCTAATTAAATGCTAAAAAAATTGAGTCTATATTTGGCAACAGATGTGTTCTAGTTTTTATACGCAGAGGTTCAAATGAATCTCCCTTCAGTAACTGGTCATGCTCTGCTCTAATGTATCAATGTCATAGCATCTATGAAAGCTGCTTCTCCACACTTAAAAACAGCCATGCAGTAATTAAAGTTCTGAATAGGGCAGTGGGAATTTAACTTTAACAATAGAGTAGGCAACTCTGTATATGCATTTGTTTAAACAATATACCCCATATATCTTATGACATTGGGTCTCCAGATTAAAGCTTCTTGAAAGAATGACCAAAAGTCTGAGCAGGAGGGTCCTCGGGTTCCTGGACGCCAAACATCACTGCTGGAACTGAGAGCCGAATTCAACAAAACATATGTGCTGGGAGGTTCCCAGTAGATAACCCCAGTGACATTCACACACTCAAACACTCAACCCTGTAACATCTACATTAGGTGGCTGGTGACTGGTGCTGCCTGTGTGTGGACTCTTTAGATTTATGAAAGTGTAGGGGGATGTCCTCTGTGCTCAGCATTTGTGGGTAAGTACATCAATCTTTTGACAACTGAATTGGGCTTCTGTATTTGTTCACTCTGGATTATTAAAGTCATTTGTAAAAATGTTCTCTGGCTGGGTTTTGAAAAGTGTGATATGAGTGGATGATAAAAACAACAGCTTTCTATACTTCATTTTCAAAGATGTTATTGTTATGATATCAGTTTGAATAAGATTTTGGATACATTTGTAGAGCAGTATGACCATTGTGTCATTCCTCCCTTTATACTTTACCTTGGCCAGCAAAACATTCAGTCTTATGACTACTACAGATAAACACATTGGTGATTTGAACTTGAATACATTTCTTCGGGAAGTTTTTGGAGCTGGAATAAGGAGCTGTTTCAAGACAATTTAATTTCATATCATAAACATACATGAAATGATATAGAGGTTGGAATACGTCTCTGCTTGGTGCAATATTGTAAAGGCCAGAAGAATTCAGGTGCCCCTCCTTACTGTGTGGGAGTGTAACTATCTGACTGAGAGCAAATGATCTTGTTGGTTAGCTCAAACTTGTTGGCTTGGTCACAGAGGGCAACAGAGTGCATCTATTACCTCATCAATGATGACCCACTACAACAACTTTAAGTCACTGCACACAGTCAATTAATGCAAACAACAAAGTCATTGGAGAAATTTAAAGTGAGTAATATTACTGTCATTTAGCATTTTCAAAATTGATTTCTTGGCAATTTGCAGTGGATCTGTGTTCCAATAACTAATATTCACTTTCTACATACCAGTGATATGTATTGTTACGTGTACATTGTGCAGACATTTGTTTTTGTCTTGCAAGTGATTGCATCACTCTACCTCTTCCACTGAAAACAGACGGGGGAAAACAAAGCCCTGACAAGTTATTTAAGTGAAATTTGCAGACAGAAGCTTTAAGCAACTTGTATTGACAATATATATATATATTCGATATGGCTCTCTCTGAGTACGATATAGCATCATGCATGCAACAACACTCTTTTGGGATATATATAGAAGACTTAAATTACTGAACACGAAGAACAAAACTGACTCATATCTAACATCTGACCAACACTGCCACCTTGTGGTCATCACATGTTCTTCAGCTACATGTTGCGCCAGTGTGTGATCCATGCCTCAACTGTTTCAGTAATGTTCATCACAAAAAAATAATTATTGATCATTACATAATATCAATAAAACCACTATTAGATCATTTAGTGTTGATATAAATGGTCAGACACTGCATCCGGGGGGCAAATTGAAACGTTGGAAGGATCCAGCAGGTTATTTGATCTATTGTATTTTTTACCATGGATCATTACATAATATTATAGACTAGTTGTATAGTACATTTATTATTTTAACACATCCTCTAATTCAAGAGAGAATTACGTCCTGAGAGATCACTCAACATGTTTAAAAACTGTGCATCGTTATAACACAAACAATATTCTATATTTAGTGGAGAATATTAGACTAATGTAGTGATTTAGTTAGTAATCGCTCGGTTGATTCGTTGACTAATATTATTTAATTGATAAACTGATTAGATCAACCTGAAAATGAATTAACTTAAATTGTGATACTTAAATGTATCATATAAAAGTATTCTTTACAGCACTTCGTATTTGCTGATCACTGCTTTGCAATATAGTTGTATCAGTTCACAACTATTAGATCAAATATGTGTCTATCATTTTTCTTAAAAACAATCAATGCTTTTCTAATGAAAACCAACCCGCCTTACTTCCGGTCTCTCTCTCCCTCCCTCCAGCTGGTTTGATGCAGAACGGAGAAGGCGCCGCACCGCCCCTGCCGCACCGCACCGCCCCTGCCGCTCCAGCTGTTCCCACCGCTGTCCGCCTGCTGTCTCCCCGCTGCTCGCTGCTGCTGCTGCCTGCCCCCATTTCCAATGCAGCAACGACCATGACAGGCATCGCCGCTGCTTCTTTCTTCTCCAACGCTTGCAGGTTCGGGGGCTGCGGACTTCACTTCGACTCGCTGGCCGAGCTCATCGTGCACATCGAGGATAACCACATCGGTAAGAGCCCTTAAGTAATGAGCGCCGCAGCCAGCAATGGCCGAGGTTTGCAGCTAGCAGAAGTGGCTAAGTTAGCGAGCTAGCAAGTTACTTCCTGCGTCCTGACAACACTGTTGCTAGGTGTGGTGGGGCTGTTGGTGTTTATGTGTAGACATTACAGTTCCTGTTCACCACCTGCATGTCCGTATCAAAGCGGTATCACTAGATCGCTGCAACACCAAGCGAGCCGCACTGAAACTCCGACAGGAAGGCAGTTTCTTAACGCTCCGTCGACTCGCTCGTGCAACATTATTGCAGTGCAAGGCCCGCGCGCAGAGCTGCCTCTGAAGCGTCGTGAGTTAACTGGCACTCTGCATTTAAGCCAATGAAGATACACTGATTACCTTTTAGCTTGTTTCAATCCGCCTGACAACTTAGTGCAGTTTGACTACTTGCTGGAAGTAAGGTTGCACTCTTAAAGTTACTGTCGTACTTTATAACATGAAGAAGCGTTACGTTTCTCTCTCTAATAATGATATAGTTCAGGGTATGCTTTTTCATATTTTATGATGCCTTAGCCTATCTTTGCAAATATTGTTATTATTATATGTCAGTTATTATATATCTGACAGGGTAGTTTTTAGAGCTGCACAACATATAACTGCACATATCATATTTTAAAATCAAACTTTGGTATTTGTGTGATATTGACTTACTGCTGTTTTATTAGAAGTATCATTAAACTTTTTTCTCGTTAGCTTTGTCTACCATTACGAATAGACATAATTATCCATATATCCCATATTAGTTTCAACCTTATGTCAGATGTCATCGGTTAAAATATGTATGTATGATATTGGGAAAATATCACATACTGTATTGATTTCTGAAAAGAAAATATCTTGCAATCATATTCAGCCTTTGTTGTGTCTCTATCCACTGAATGGATGAGATTAGCTATATACAAAAGTTGCAGTATTCATTTGCTAAAATATCCCTCTTGACAATGTATGATGATCACTAATCAACCGTACCATTACAATATAACCTCCTGCAAACAACTTTCTTTAATCAATTATTCGTTATTTTCTTAAACTCAGTTGTCCTCATGTGGTTTTAAAGGATATGTGCCACTCCAAATCTGAAAAAGTAAAAAGTACCTTTAAAGACTTTAAACAAATCAACAGCGCCACCTCTAGTTCATGTGGTGCAAAACAATAACAAGAACTCAATGTGTGTGTGTGTGGAGATGAGGAAGTCAAGCTATGAAATCATTTATTGGCCTCAGCTGAAGCATCACTAACTTCTGTGTATGAAGTAATGCAATATTAACCGTATAGAATAAAGTTACGTATTAGATATGTGAAATGCATTTATTAGAACCAGTTTATGTACTTAAAAAGTCTAAGACACCTCTTTGTACGGGTGAAAAGTTATGTATTTATTTACTGTTGTAATATGTAAAAATAAAGGTATTGAGTATATGAGAACTTAATTTTAGGGTTTTTAATTTAATTCCTAGATGGTTGTGCATTTAGTGCCACAGGCCAATTTATTTACAGCCTCTATGCACTTTATTATGAAATACATAAAAAAAAATCAAAGCAACAAATCACTATATATAGAAATGTGTTTTATTTAATTGATTTGTTGTCTCATTTGTTCCGCCATAACAGAAGTACATAAAAGTGTATTAGCAAAATGTCAGGAACAAATTAATTTAGTTTGATCTTACATACATTTTATGTTATATTATATTTTATGAACATTATTTTCTGTGTGTTGCGGTAAAGCTTTTATAAACTAAGCTACAAAGTGAATTCCACACCTCGTAGTTTCACACACTTTTAGTTCCTACATCTGTTTCCAAATCTAATATTTTAGACTCTTATTATTGAAGCTGACAAGGCCCAGCTGTCTCTGTTGTTCTTGTTTGTTGCTTGACTGGCTTTAATACCCTCTGCCCTACGATAGTGTGCTGTGCATGTGTCCGAGGTGTTAGCCTTAGAAAAAATGCTTCCAAATGACTTATTGGGGAATAATGAGGCAATTAGTTTTGCTCAGAGTGGAAAAACTTTGCTGCCCCCCCCCCCCCCTCCCCCCCTCCTTTGTCTGCTGACTTGTGCCCACTCTGAGAAGTGCGAAATCTTGCGCGTTGTGCCAAGTGCCTGTGAAGCATAATTACAGAGGGAGTGCTTGATTTGGCCTGTCTTCCTCCTCATCTGGTGGCCTGCTGCTTAAAGCACATTCTCCTTTATAATTAGGCGCCTGGAAAACAAGCAGGCATTCTTGTCCCCGTTTCCTTCAGCCGGCCTGCTGGTCATGTCTGTGAACAAGAGGTGGCGCTGCTCTGCTATTGGTTGAGGGGGCTTTCTCGTGATGCCTGCTCTGTAATGTAAAAGTTTATGGTGGATATTATGCCAAAACGTACTTCCTGGACTCATTTAACAACGCACTGTATTGTGTCATACAGTAAACAGCCCAAAGGGCCAAGCTTCAGTAAATAACAACATGTTAAAAAAGAAAAAATGAGCGAGATATTTAATTGGTAATTTAAGGAATACTTCTTATACTAATGTATGTATATAATCCATCCAAATTGGTTTTCTACTGTACTTTTTATTACAGTTACTTTGAAACATATGAAGCCTCGACACCTCGCTGGTCGTAGCTGATGCTGTACAGATTGAAAGCTCCGTGTTAATAGACGATGCAAATTAAAGTGTTATGCTTTTCCTGAAAAAAAACATTAATTAGAATCTCGTAAAACAAATGAACTAAAATGAAATATTGAATAATTATCCATCCCACGTCAATTATGATAAAACAAACTCAAAATAGATCTGCTATTGCTTGTCCACCAACCTGACAGCAGATTCAAGTTGATGGTATGAGCACTGGGTGGTCCACTTAGACCTTTGTGAACAAATTGAGCTAACTTTAAGAGAGCGGGTTGCTAATGAGCCCCAGAAAACACCAATACGACCAGAGGGAAGATTTTAACACTGGGTCATGTTAAGCTTGAAAGATATCCTCAATGGTCTGGTGTTCTCGTGGGCATGAAAAACCTGCACGCACCAAGCCAGTGAAGTGTTTACCTTGTCACTGAGCGACCAGGCCCCTGCAGACCAGAAGCAAATAGCGACCGTGTTATTCAGACCTGAGAGCGTGTGTGCTGCTGGGGCCTGGCGTATACTGTTGGCCTCAAGTGTCCGGGCTTGGTAACAATGAGTCTGTTTGTTGCCAATTCTCGCTGGAGGCTCATTTAGTAGATTTTGGTATGCACCCCCAAAATCTGTGCGGAAGTAATAAATTTAGGAAGCAGTAACTAGTTCCCTGATCTGTGCACCTGGTGGGCCTAATTACATTTCCCCATCCCCCGACACCATTGCTCCTGTTCCTGTGCGGTGACTGCGACACGGGGGGCTCCTGTGCTCGATGAAGCGTTCTTCATAGTGAGGATGTACCACCTCTATCACACAACATGGGCGTGTGGTGCGATGCACTGAAATGTGTTACTTGTCGCTTCAGATTAATTAAATGCTTCAATAGATCACGTTAAACATAAGATATTGTCAAATGATGCAGATATGAGGATTCCTCCTTTACTACAGCTACACTAATTAGACTGTAAAAGCTAAATTGAACCTAAAACTTTTGGCAAATTACTTTATCTCGTGTATCCCTGAAATTCTCAAACCTTTGTAAATAAGCGGGGTCTGATTATATCCATCCTATTATGCATTTAAGCCAAAGTGTTTGTGTCACTTGGCTTTTCCAGCTTTCAAAAAACGCAGGTTTGGGAACACCTGCAATTAAACATGAAATTCCAAGTTGACAAATGCTGGATATGAGTCTAAAAACACTGACATTTGTGTTGGAAAATGCATATTAGAGTTGAAATGATTAGTCGGTTATTTGATCGACAGAAATCTGCAACTATTTGGATATAATGGATTCAGCGCTTCTGTTAATTTTACAGCTCTTCCGTTGTAATTATTTGCGGCTTTGCTCCGTTTTACATTATTGCGCAATGAATATCTTTGGGTTCTGCACTTTCGGTCAGATAAAACAAGCAATTGAAGTCGTCTTGATCTCTGAGAAGCTAAAACGTTTTGGACATTTTGCACACATGATAAATCAAGAATGTAATTGCCAGATTAATCGGAAATTTAAATAATCATTAGTTGCAGCCCTAATGCATAACACAAATCCATTAATGTCTGTAATGAGCAGCGATACGTGTGTGTTATTATGTTTGTACAAATGTGTCTTTGTAGAGATGTGTGTATGACTTAGTGCGTATGTATACGTCTAAGTTGCTGTCTATGCTAAACATATTGATAATAGATCATTTTAACCTCCCCATGTTGTTTTCAGTATCCCGCGTAGGCAGCTAACACATGGAGCTTGACTCCGTTTCATTTCCTCCTCAGAGGTCACATCGTAATGAATTACCTGTGCCACAACTCCTGGTAATGTCCCCCGCTGCTCACAGCCGCCATAAACATGTCACCATAATGCTCACCACTCTGCTCTACCCCACAGTGCATTTGGCCATGAGGGTGGATGGGAGAGCCAGACACTGGTGGAAATGAGAGAGGGCGCTGTGTGTGTGTGTGTGTGTGTGTGTGTGTGTGTGTGTGTGTGTGTGT